>NC_051852.1:68441524-68744554 GCF_905115235.1 Hermetia illucens
ATCCTCCCTTTCCTTGTATGGGAAGCCCCTTTAAACTACACGTAAATTTATGTTAATCTTTATTGCGTGGGATTCTGGGACCATTTTGTTTTTCAAAAAACCTCAAAAGTTATAATAATTCGCATCTAATAAAAACTACACTTCAAAACATATTTCATACGTACATTTCCCTATGTATATATGTTTCCTTTTCAGCCTTTTGTGAAGTATAGGACATCTACTCAGTTTTTTTCTTGTAATTGTTTTTCATTTTCAAATTTTTATTTGCAGTGAGTTCAATATGTATACGACTCCTAGCTTATATGCCAAGTAGTTCTTCGTTCGAGTTTTTATTGCGGCAGAGTATTTCGATGATAAGGCAAAGACAGTTATTAACGAAGACTTGGAGCTTTCTAGTAACGGTGGCGGTCACATTCCATGTTGTACTGCTCCCACATAGCGTAACAGAGAAAAAGGGGAGGAACAGCCTGTTCCATCGATTAATTTTTCTGTCCCGTGTTCGGAGTTTGAAAATTCAAATTAGAAACTCTGAATTTGAGCCTTTGAAATTCGACTGCGATAGAGGAATTTTATCGGTGTGGCAACGTTACACCGCCTTGCACTGTTTGAACCCCAACAATTAGCATGTGGTATTGTTACGGTCGTCTGCAGTTTCAATTGAAAAGTTTAAATATTTTGTGAGTGCGTAGATGAATAAAGTGATTGGATTTCGCTTGCAGCTCCTGTCGCGTTTTATGTTACGAGCAGGTTCTTTCGGACGTTGGAGCCAACACAATAGGATATCACTAAGCATTTTTAAGGTTTTGTTTGTAAAATAAACGCTTATTAAAATCGGTTCAATGTCTGTCTGCCTGTCTGTCTGTCCGTCTGTCTTTTTTTTTCTTTTTTTTTTTTGAGGAGGTGGAAATCTTCAAAAGACACTGGTCTAGACACACCAGCGTGTGGGATTTTTACCCACTAAAACCACCCCCGACTCCCTCCCTGCCCCGCGGAACCACCATAAGGTATTACATCACGGGGCGGAGTCAGCTCACTCTAGCTTAATCCCATTTCTTCTATACGCGGCGCACGTGACCGCGTTTTTCTCCTTTCCTCTGCCTTTCGCAATTTAACTTGAATTGATGCGATCATGGAGTTGACCGCATCCCAATTCTCTTGATGTGCTAGCATTTTCGGTACCACATTTTCTGGTACCAGCACCTCTCCTAGAGTCTCCTCTAGGTTCCTCCTTTCTTCCACAAATCTCGGACAGTGGAAGAATACATGCTCTGGGTCCTCTGGGACTCCATCGCAATTTGGACAGTCGGGTGAGGTCTCCAATTTAAACCTGTGAAGGTATTGGAGATATCCTCCATGTCCCGTGAGAAACTGGGTGAGATTATAATTAATCTCACCGTGTCGTCTCTCCAACCACTCCTTGATGGCAGGAATGAGCCTGTGAGTCGGCCGACCCTTTCCCGAGCGTTCCCACCGCTCTTGCCATCTATTTATGAATCTCTCCCTCTCAGCCTTCTTCGTCTGCAATAAGGGAGAGATTGGCTTCGCATGGTATATATTCGCCATCTCATCTGCCAAGATGTCAATCGGCATCATTCCAGAGATGACGAATGCTGCATCATCTGAGACAGTCCTGAAGGCAGAGCATACCCTCAGAGCTGCCCTCCTGTAGACTGCATTCAGTTTGCTAGTGTTAACTGACATCCGCAACGCCTCGCTCCAAACTGGGGTCGCATAGAGCATGATTGAGGTCACCACCCTGGCTATAAGCAACCTAGAGGTATGCCGTGGCCCTCCCACGTACGGCATCATCCTGGCCAGGGCCATACTGTCAGTGGATGATTTATCACAAACATACTGTACGTATTGCTTATAGCTGAGCTTCCTGTCTATTACCACCCCCAAGTATTTGATGGCCGGCTTGGAAGTGATGATATAATTCCCGACTCTAACACAGGCGTAATTTCTCTTCCGGCGCTTCGTGATGAGGACCGCTTCCGTTTTTTCCTCCGCAAGCGTCAGACCAGAGCTCTCCAACCAGCATTTGACAGTATTGATTGCCTCGCTTGAATATAACTCAGCATCTTCAAGATGCTTTGCGACAACAACTAGTGCAATGTCGTCAGCGTAACCCACCACTGTGGCTTCCTCCGGAAGGGGAAGATTAAGTACATCGTTGTACATGATGTTCCACAGTAGTGGGCCCAATACGGAGCCCTGCGGGACACCCGCGGAAACGACGTACTCCTGCGGTCCGTCATCAGTGTCATACCAGAGCCTCCTTTCAGTTAAATAACTATCGACAATTGCGGCGAGGTAGACGGGAATACCAACCTTCGCTAGGGATTTCCGGATTAGATTCCAATTGGGCGAATTGAATACATTTTTCACGTCCAGGGTTACTACCACGCAATATTTGCTGGTACTACCCTTTCCGTGGATTGCATCTTCGGCCAAGCCAGTAACCAATTTGATGGCATCAATGGTTGATCTGGCTTTACGGAACCCATACTGCCGATCTGAAAGGCCGCCTTGGCTCTCAACTACTGGGAGTAATCTATTATAGATTACCCGCTCTAGCATTTTCCCCACCGTGTCCAAAAGACATATGGGTCGGTATGAGGATGGTTCACCTGGTGGTTTACCAGGCTTAGGCAGAAGCACCAACTTCTGCCGCTTCCATACCGCTGGAAATATTCCCTCGGACATGCACGCTTCGAACAACTCAGCAAACATGTCCGGCCTGGATTTCACGGCAAGCTTAAGGGCCTTATTCGGCACTCCGTCCAGACCCGGTGCTTTATTGTCTCCTATTCTGCCGCAGATCTCCAGCAGCTCGTCTCTGGTGACTGGCGGGATTGCCATCACATTCATAGGTGGTTTGAATGTGTCGGTGTTCTCCTCTTGCTGGGGGAATAACACCTGGATGATTTTCAACAAGAGGGTGGGGTACGTGATCTGCGGAGACGAACGGCCTCTAAATCGTCCCATCACGATTCCATAAGCTCTCCCCCACGGATTTACGTCCGCTTCTGAGCAGAGCTCCTTAAAGCATTTCCTCTTGCTTCGCTGGATGGCGAGCTTGAGGGTTTTGCGGGCTGCCTTGTAGGCGCACTCTTTCTGCCCCTGATCGATTCTACCTACCGCCCTCTGAGCCGCTCTTCTCGCTCGGTGGCAGGCTGATCGAAGGCCGGTCAGTTCATCATTCCACCAGTAGTTTGGTCTTCTACGGGGGAATGCGCACCTCCTAGGCATGGACGCGTCACATGCTTTGGCGATGCATTGAGCCAGATGGACAGCTCTTTCCGTAGAGGTGCCTGCTATATCAGGGTGATCCAACCACACCTCTAAGAAGCTCTGCTCATCCAAAGATTTTGCACACCAGCCTGAAATCTTTTCCGGTTTCGGGCATGATAGCTCTTTGCCCTGAGGTTCGACACATGTCTCACAGAAGATTGCCTGGTGATTGCTGTGGGTGTAGCGTTCGCTGACGTACCAGGACATACCACGCGCCAGCGCAGGGCTGATAAAGGTCAGGTCTACAACCGAGCCTGATCCCCCTTTCTGGAAGGTGTTTACAGCACCTTCGTTAGCCAAAACTATGTCCATCTGCGCAAAAGCTTCTAATAAACTGCGCCCCCTAGCATTTGATTCCCTACTACCCCACTCTAGGGCCCAAGCATTGAAATCACCAGCAATCACCTTTGGACTTTGTCCCTTCGCGTCGAGAACAAGATTATCAAGCATTTGCTCGAATTCAGACAGTGTCAAACTTGGCGGGGCGTAGCAGCTGTATACATATACACCACTTATCTTCGCCCACACGAAGCCACTGCCTGCCTGACTTGCAGTACATTGTATGGCCTGTCGACCGCAAGCCCATATCGCCGCTCCACCAGTCGAATCTTTGACCCATATGCCACCGTGACGGTGTCTATACGGTTCGCTTATGATGGCGATTTCCATCTCAGATTCGAACGTGGCCTGCTCAAGTAAATCCTGAGCGACCCTGCAATGATTCAGGTTTATTTGAATAAACCTCATTTTCTCATTGCAGTGAGCGCCTTCCTAAATTCCGGACATTTACCACTCCAGGCAATATGCCGGTTATCCTAGGCAGGCACTTGGGGCCCCTATTGCACTCTCTGGCAATATGGCCTTTCTCCCTACACCTTCTGCATCGATCGGACCGGTCAATGCTGCTGGTGCATGCCTTCGCGAAGTGTCCAAACATGAGGCATTTAAAGCACCTCTTCAGTGAAATTTGTTCCCTTAGACGGCAGACAGCCCATCCAATCCAAACCCTTCCGGCAGCCAATAACATCTGTGCTACCTCCGCTGGTACTCGTATTGTGGCTGTTTGAGTACCACCATAGGCTTTTCGTAAGCCCACAATAGACTCCTCGGTGAGTTCTTTCAACTTGAATTGCTCCTTCAGAGCAATACAAATTTCTTCTTTCGATGTTACTTCATCGAGATCCTTACATTGAAGGTAGATCTCATGTTTTTGGGCACGCACTGCGGCATTCTCCCCAAGTGAGTTTTTCACTTGAGTGCGAAAGTCATCAGTTTTGCCACCGCTGGATCTTTTCAGCTCGAACATGAGATCCCCTTTCTGGGTTCTTCGGATTCGGTTTACATTTCCGCTCAGATCTTTTAGGTCGGGATCAGCTTTGACCATTTTGAGTATCTCCGCGTAGGACAGATTGCCCTTACTGGAGATAACAATTACATCTGGACGAGTTCGCACTTTTGCCTTTCGTTTCGCTTTTTTGTTGGTAACTTTAGTCCATCCATCGTTTTCGCTGGTCTTAGGCTTCGCAACGCTGGTCGAGTTTCCTAGATTCGCTGTACGGTTTCCTCCTTCTGACCTGTTGGTGTTGGTTTTCCGGATGTCCTGTCCGCCTTTTTTCTCTTAGGCGTCTGCTGATTACTTAAAGGATCCCCCTCTTTTTCACGTACTCGCTTATTTCGCTGGGATTCGATGGTAGTACGGTTAGGCGTCACTTGGGTCGCTCGTGATATTGTTGGCACAGCGGGGTTCGGCGTGTTCTTATTATTCTTTTCCTCCATCTGTGATCTATTATAGAGAACTCTAATAGCCCTCACCATATTCTTTATGGCTTGGTGCACGTTGTGCTTGTCCTTTATAAACTCGGACAGTTCAACTATCTTTGTCCCAAGCTGGGTGAAGGGTAATTCCACCGGATCGGGACTCTGCTCCGTATACGTCCCGGCAGGGTTACCCCTTTTACATGGTCTTTCACTTTTGGCCTGTACTTTATCCTTCATCGTCTTTGGTATTGGTGGAGATCTCAAAGTTGATGAGCTTCTTTTGAATAGATCTCTTCCTTGTTCCTGGAGCACCTCCTGCTGTCGAGCATCTTGAACATATGCGGTGGGTGTAGTCACGGTTTTTGTTGTCCAAAAAGCTGCTTTTAGTTCATCTTTGTTTGCTCTTGTTATTGGTGTTCTCGGTAAAGTCGTACTTCGCTTGAATACTTCCTTCTCCAGATCCAAATCACTTGTAGCATTATATGCCAAGGTGGCCAAGTTGTCCACCACCGAGGCACTGCGGTCGAGGGATATCGACGACCGGGAGCCCGCTTGCTCACTCCCAAAAGCCGCCGGTACTGGGGTTCCGAGCCCCTGCACCGTAAGTTTCCTCCTTCTCTCGTCTTCCATGGTGGTTTTATGTTCTGGGTATCCTTCCCATAGCCATTTTGGTCCGCGCACCAGAGATGAGCAAACACTAGCCCATGCACAATCAAAAAAGAAAAGTGCATGAACACATTTTTACACATCAATAGGTGTGCCCCTATCCGCCAGCTGGGGTCGCGCCTGATGGGAGATCTGGCCACTCCTCACAGGTCTGTCCGTCTGTCTGTCTGTCTGTTCGTCTGTCTGTCTGTTTGTCTGTCTGTCTGTCTGTCACAGGCATTTTTCTCAGAAACGGCTACACCGATTGACACGAAATTTGGTGAGAAGGTGGGAACTGTGGACCCCCAGACATGCAGTGAGTAATATCCTCCTACGTTGAGATTTAGCGGGGCACCCCATACATGTAAAAGGGGTGTGTAAAATTTTTTTTCACCAAATATAGTCATGTGGGGTATCAAATGAAAGGTCTCGGTTAGTCATTTTCGAAGTCGGTCTTAGTTTCGAGATTTGTTAAAAAGCCGGGGAGTGGGAGGGGTGCAAAGTGATGATTTCTTTAACGGAGCCATTCTCAGAAACTACTCAACCGAAAAATCTGAAAAAAATCATGAAGCTGCCTCTATACGGTACCCAGGCCCCAAAATACTCCCCATATCGACGTCTGTTCAAATTAAGTTAATAATAGTATATTACCGTATTTTTGGGAAAATTGAGTAAAACCCCCCTTAAGTTTATGTCAGAGTTAGTATTATATATAGTAGTATTATAAAATATAATATGAAGCATATTATCTCCAAGACTCATCAAAATCATACTATTAATAACAAAATTACAGTAGCTCAAAGTTGCCTTACCGTGTAAATTTACAACCCGAGGTACTCAATCTGATATGCTATATGCATATTCTTAACGGGCTACGTACAAATGGGATAGTTCTACACTCAAATATACTCACACAAGAAACAAACAAAACCTTTCATACCTGAAGCGCCCAGCTTCCGATTTCCCGACTTGTTTTATTTTAACTTTCGCTCACCTTGAACCTTGATTACATTGGAACTTGCATTGCACACAATTGTCGAAATTGTAGCATTTACCTTGTTGTAAACTACGCCGAAGAACAGAATAAAGATCTAAGAAATTATAACCAAATGAACATTATATGTATCTAGTTGAGAAATTTGAAACCAAGTAAATATAAAGAATATATTTGAAGACGAAGAAACAAATAATCAAAATTCAATCTACTCGTACCACAAATATGAAACCCACTAATCGAAAGATGTGTATTTTCGTGCGTCCTAATTTATCAGTCGGTTTTGATGTTCTAAGGTCTTCTAAAATGTTGAATGATTAAATACGGGGTTTATAAACAAAAGAAAAACTGTTTACTTATTGTTGAAGGAGGCCCGTTTACGCTAAACGGACTTGTTAGAACTCGTTTTATTGACACACGAATTAATTGATTTTTGCATAATGTATCTAACAAGCGCAAAAGAAAACAAGCAAATTTGCACGCAAAAACTATTATCACGTAACTAAACGTAAAAGAAAATAATTAATTAATTAATAATTAATTTACATGGAGAAAAGCATACTTATATGGCTTTAGCATTATGAATATAGTTTTTATATTTTCAAAATTATATGAAGAAAAAAATACTTATTTTGCTTTAGGATTATGAATATAGTTCTTATACTTTCGAACTTACATGTATTTGAAGCGACAGGGGGCAAATATTTAGGTTGGGGTGGAGTCACTATGTCGTGGGCCACCCAGCCAGGAAGACAGAGGCCACTTGTCACGTAAGCGCGAGATTCAACTCAGGGCTAATGCGTTGAATAACGTCGAGCTCATTGCCGTTGTCAGCAGAAGCAACGCTTGAAGGATATATGAGTTGAACGACGTTTTCGATGCTCTGCTCACTAACCAAGATAGGAAGAGTGCGATAATTCTTCAAAATGGTAACCTTGGTTTTATTCATATTTATCTTCAGTCAGACTCTGCTTGCTTCACTATCAAAAGCCGAGGTCCAAAACTCGAGCTAAGTGATCACTGTAGTCGAGGTATTTGAGAGAAGATATCATAGTCGATTGAACCTCTTCAAGTCCTCCGGACAGGGTGGCATGAAGCGTATCAAAGAAGATAACAATTCTTCTGAAATAAATCATTATTAGCTTCTTCAGAATGCCCCCGCCGCCCAAGGCACTTCAAATTCACTCCCTGTTTACCCTATCGAAAACTTTCTCGAAATCGATGAAGAAAAGATAAAGCAGAGATCTGAACTCCGCATAATACTCCAAAATGATCCGCAAGCAGTGCAATAATGCTTCCCTAATTATTGCGTTTAAGACAGGTCCTCTTTTTCGGAATCTTAACCATCACCCCCTTTTTCCAACAACTTGGAAAGATCTTATGTTCTCAGTTAAGTGAAAGTAGCAGCTCTGACAAAAATGTTGAGCACCTTCACATTCAAATAATCCATCATGATTGCAATGTTACCTAAAGGGAAGCTCTCCTGTATTTCACTTCTCACAAAAAGCCCCTTTTTCTTCTTCATCGGTTTCTTCGTTGGTGCCTAGCACTATACTATTGAGATTTCCTCATTTTGCGCCGGGATCACGCAGTTAATATTCCGCCTGATATTGATTCACAAGATATGAAGAGACGCTATGAGGAAGCAACACGTGCTAATGCAACATCAGGTCCACGCATACTTCCGGAATTTGAGAGAGTACAATAAATACAGTCCTACAAGAAGAAAACCAGTACTTCATTGACTTCCATCGACTTACGTTGCTTAATCTCAGAATCTCCAATCTGTATCACTGACGTTCTCTTTGAAGTTGGTCAAGGCACACATTCTGGGGGCATTCGTACGTTTTAGAATGCAGATATGATTGACTGACGGATGCAAAGGCCATAGCCGAAAAAATCTGTTCCAAAACATAAATAAGATTCAAGATTTGCAGGTTGCTAGTGTGCAACAAAGAGTGAATATATACTTTGAATTTCCAAGCGTTTCGTGGAGCAATCATTTTCCGGTCTAACAGCAAATACTATTAAATCGGGTAGGTATACCTCAAATATGTCCTGAAAGGATCTGACTGCAGTGACCCCCTTTCATCCTCCTCTCTAAAGTGGGCTTGAGACCGTTTAAGGCAGAGTTCAAATACGAATAATAGTAGCACATTATTAGTTTTTAGAAATTTACCTCAGAACTCAGAAGCTATAATTAGCCAAGTTATAGAGACGTGACAAATTCCCAAAACTTTTACATAAGGAAATTACAAAACCTTTCATACCCAAAGCGTTTCTGATCTGCTTTCAGATTCCCAGTTTGTAATTTTATAGTCCTCTCTAAAACGCGCTTGAGACCGTTGAAGGCGGAGTTTAAATAAGAATAATAATAGTATATTATTCATCATCATCAACGGCGCAACAACCGGTATCTGGTCTAGGCCTGCCTTAATAAGGAACTCCAGACTTCCCGGTTTTGCGGCGAGATCCACCAATTCGATATCCCTAAAAGTTGTCTGGCATCCTGACCTACGCCATCGCTCCGTCTCAGGCAGGGTCTGCCTCGTCTTTTTTTTCTACCATAGATATTATTAGCTTCTAGAAATTTAAGTGAGAACTCTGCTAAAATTAGCCAAGTTATAGAGGGGTCAGAAATTCTCAAAATTTTTACATAAAGAAATCACAAAACCTTTCATACTCAACGGGTTTGTGATCTGCTTCCAGATGCCCACTTTGTAATTTTATAGCCTCGAAAATTCCTGAGGAATTGAAATTTGAATGGAAAGCTCCCATTGCCATTATCATAGATTTTAATTACCTCCACTAATCCATCAAGGAGTTTATGGCAACAGATTCGAGCATGGCTGAGTAAATTACTTACGGCAGTGCGTCGGTTTTGATATCGTAGGAATACAAAGTAACTTTCCTTAATAAAACCAAATGAATATTCCTCGAATATCCTAGTTGGTTTAATTGAAAAAAATGTGCATTATCACACACTTTCCCTCGCCAAATGTAGCTGATATCATGCCTTTGGCTTATGCGCATGACCAAATCTATTTGAAGCTGTACGGACTACACCTTCTTTACGGTGTGGGGTGCAATAGACTGTGCGTGCTAGCTGTGGCTAGCTTTGCTCGAATCAAATTTCATTTTGCATAAGCCCAATGTCCACATATACATGTGAATGTATATTACCTATATGTGTAAATATAATGCATGGCTTAGTGTCCAGGATTCAGTCTCCCTATGAATAATTTCCGAGTGGCGTTGTATCTTACTTGCATATTTTCTATTCGCGATAATCGGCAATCAACTGATCTCCAGGCAGATCGCTCCTAGTACATTACATAGAAATAATCCGGTGGAAAGCCATCTTTTATAGCACATCATGTTGATACGAAATGCTCTTATTTTTCATCGTATGGCCACCGTTTTCTCTCGGAGCAAATAAGTTTAGTATCTATTTTAAGGCGGTTTCGGTCAGTTTGTTTATTTCGGTATTGTCGCGACAATTGTGTCTAAATTGATAGATTCGTTTGAGGAAAGCTATCGGAACAACTATCAGCTAGTTTCTGTAGTTCGGGTGTGGAAACCGAGGAAACTGTGACTGAAATCGAATAAATATGAAAACTAATTGATTCAATGAGTTCAGTGTTATGTAAATGAGTTTATATACATGCATATGTAGAACCAACGACATAACGTGTGACTAGCCTGCGAATACATATGTATGTATGTATATATATTTTTAATACTACAGGTAGTTATTAGGATTCTCAACAAAATTTCAACTTTCTATCATAAATCAAATATTCATTTTATTGGCGGTAATTGATTGTGTAGGTTTTGCGCACTCGGACACTTGCAATAGTTACCTCTTGAAACAATTTAGGGACATTCCAAAAATGGGCTGAATTACCTGTAGCGAAATTTGGAGACTGCCTTCTGTTTTCTTTTCGTGTTTTCTTCTTTTAGGTTCGAACTTGGAACTCTTATGAGAGGAAGCGGGCGGTCTGGTTTGTAAAGGTTGGAAGAACATTTTATAGAGAGTTTTGGCCATTTTCACTCCAAATTTTCTAGGTAGGAGCGGCAAAATAAAAGGTCCAGCTTACATTAAACATTTATCTGCTTTATTTCATCCCTTTATAAAGTGGTTTCCAGAAATTAGTCAAATTTTTCGTATTCATAATTAAGAAACAAAGTTTTTAATTATGAATACAAAGTTTAAAAAACAGATCGGGAAACCGGAAGTTGATGAAAGATTTTTGTTGAGCAGATTTCGTAACGGAGATTACTTTAAGGCCTAGATACCAATGCACAAACCACAATTTTTTTCAGATTTTCCGCTTCAGTATTTTCTGAGAACGGGTCCTTGTATTAATAGGGCTTCTATTTGAAACCTTAGATGACTATATTCGGTGAAAAAAATGTATACCCCTCTTTTGAATATACATTCACCCTCTCCTCTCTAAAACTCAACGTGCAACTATGTCACTCTCTGCCTGCAAGGGGATTCAGAGTTTTCATCTTTCCACCGAATTTCGTAACAATAGGAAGTGGATGTGACTGTTAGACAGACAGGCATGTGTAGTGGGGGAGAGGCTACAGCTTCGGAGCACTCAGGTCGTGTTGACCCATTGTACTCGCGACAGACAGGCAATAAACCGAATTTAATAAGGTTTCTTCTTCATCAAAATCTTAAAAATATGTCATATTATTAGATGTCTCATATTAGATATTCCTCTTGTGCCATTTGGGTTGGACAAAAGTGTGTGAGAACAGTGTCGGGGCGCGATGAATTGTTCCTAAATTTCATAAAGTAGGAAAATGTCTGGGTGAAATTGCTTTAATACTTGATCCATCCATAATCCAATTAAACCAAGTCGGGAAACCGGAAGCTGGACGCTTCAGGTATGAAAGGTTTTGTGTTTTTCTTTTACAAAGAGATTTGAGTATTCAATTTTGGGGTGATATTGACATTCAAAATCTTGAATATTCAAAGAAATGACAAATTTGACCTTGTTGCTAGGATGCACTTAAGGGGGGTCCTACAGCCAATTACTAAAAATTGTAGTAATATACTATTATTGGCTTTATTTGAAGGGATATTGGTATGGGAGGTATTTCCGCGCCTAGCCACCACATAGTGGCAGCCTCTTGATTTTTTTCAGATTTTACGGTTGGGAAGTTTCTAAGAATGTCCCCGTTAAATAAATAATCACCTTCGACCCCCCGCGCTCCCGGCCTTTCTCACAAGTGTCAAAACTAAGAAAAGCTTTGGAAAGTACTAATCGAGACCTTTCATTTGATATCCCACATGACTATATTTGTTAAAAAAAAATTACACCCCCCTTTTGCATGTATGGGGAACTTCCCTTAAATTTAACGTAAAAGGATGTAGCTCACTGTATGCGTGAGCCCTTACAGTTCCCACCTTTCCACCAAATTTGGTATCAATCGTTGCTATAGTCTCCGAGAAAAAATGCGTCTGACGGACAAACAGACAGACAGACAGACAGTAAACCGATTTTAATAAACTTTTGCTTTACACAAAACCTTAAAAGGGGCTGGGGAGAAGTGGATTCTTCATGAATGGAATTTTAATATTTCGCTCGAATATCAATTAGTCTCGTTAATTATGACGTCAGCATCTTATTTGTTTGGCTTAGGATGCTGTAAATTCGCACGAAATTGATAAGTTTAAACTGCTATAACTTTGACACAAATCCAACTATTTCATGAAACTTGGCATGGGTATACACGATACTGCCATCTATGCCGGTCCATTTAATTTAGTACTCCTAAAATGAAATTAAGGGAAGTTTTCAGTTAATTTCTAAAAGTTGGTAATATGCTATTAGTAAGTTTATTTGATTAGATCCAGGCTTAGATTTCACATAAGTGTTTTACATAAAACCTTAAAAAAGGCTGGGGAGAAGTAGAATCTCCATAAATGCGACTTTAATATTTCACGTTCATTATGACGTCAGTAACTTATTTGATGGCTTTGGAAGCAATAAATTCTGGCGAAATTGCTAAGTTTGAACTGCTATACCATTGGCCCTAACGGAAAGTACTAATTGAGACATTTTCCTACCCCCCATGACTATATTCGATGAAAAAAAATTGTACATCGCTCTTTTACATGTATGTGGAGCCGCCCTTCAAACTAGACGCAAATACATATATCATATATCACTCACTGTATGCGTGGTATTTGATAGTTTCCATGTGTCCACCAAATTAAGTTCGGATCGGTTTAGCCATTTCGGAGAAAAGTGTGTGTGACAGACAGACAGTGACTCGATTTTAATAAGGTTTTCTTTTACACAAAACCCTAAAAAGTATTATTGGCAAGCTTAAGCTTTCAACAAAAGTAGAAAATTGATCGGGTGCTGGCAGACTGAAGCGCCTTTATATGGCCTCATTGTGGAAATACGCTCTTTTAAAAAACGTTAGGCAAGATTCAGCTACCAATGAAGTAAGAAACTCACAAGAGCTCGCAATGATATCCGGCGTCGAAGTTAGCGAAGGGCTCTGAAGAAGAAGCTATTCATATCGAATATCAACCAACAAGGACGGCTAAACTTTTCAAAAAGTATCAAAGTCATAATTTTTACTTTCGGGAGAAGTGAAGTTTGGCGAAGAAATCAAATCTAAAGAATTTGTCAAAAAAACACCCCCAAGATAAGGTGTTTTCTGTTCACTCCTCAGTAGAGTATAAGGTATCCCTACAGTCTTTTTGCCATTATTCTTTTTTTTTTCCACCACTTCTTCAATGAGACTGCTTCAATTTCATTATCAGCTCAAAGCAGCGACACAAACACAAGGCGAACTCAGACATCCATGACGACTGGGGTTCAACTAGTAATGCGCGGAAGATCACCTTGGTGAGAAATAATATGTCTCGTCACTATTATTAAACTAATTTGAGTTAGTTTTGAGAATATTTGTATTTATAGTATTTGGAGTCCTAGACACCGTATAGAGCAAGCTTCTTGATTTTTTTCCAGATTTTTCGTTTGGGTTGTTTCTGAGAACGGATCCGTTAAAGAAATTATTACTTTCATATCAATGGGTATAGCCGCTTCTGACAAAAGTGCCTGTGACAGATAGACATTGAACCGATTTTTATAAGGTTTTGTTTGTAAAAGCCAGACGACATTAACTTATATTATTTATCGTAAAGCACTTTCTATTGCCTTGCTCTGTGTAGATAGAACCGCCATTAATTGTGAATATTGTAAGCGTGAGCCTTTCGGGGGTGCCAAGTAAAGGATAAGGTTGTTGCCGTTATTTCTTCAGTTATGTGTTTTTTTTGGCTTATTTTATAATGAAAAACAAACTCTCTCGGTATATGAGCAATAAAAACTGATTCGGCATTTAAAAAATACAAATTTCGTCCGCACCCCGTGTAGCAGAGTAATTCGTTTTCAGTAAAAAAGTATTTATTTCCTGAGAAAAAAGAAGAAATTATCTCGCTCACACGATTACCGACCATTACGAATGTGGAAGAATCGTGGAACCAAATGAAAGACACGATGCACAAAGCGGCCTCTGCAATCCTCGGCGTCACCAAGCCGGGTAAGCGGTACATCAACCGAGATACTTGGCTTCGGAATGATGATGTTGAAATGAAAGTCCGTGAAAAGAAACACTTCTACCACAAGTTTCTTCGCGATAAGACGCTGGCCAATTGGCAAATTTATAAGAATGCCAACCGGGAAGCAAAGAAAGTAGTCGCTGTCACCCGAGGGGACCATTACCAAAATCTTTACGATAAACTGGACAATCGCCATGGCGAGAGAGATCTGCATCGTCAACTTTCTTCCTCCACATCTGAAGTCAGCTTTCTACTTCCTTTAAATGTTATTCCAGTTGCCAAGAAGCCAGTTTTGGATCTGCGTGTGAGCTTAAGACTGCGGTACCGTCAGTATCGACCGTCGAGATAAGATACAGTACAAGACCGAGTACACTGTGTTGAAGGACTGCTGCTCTGATCTTATGTCCTTCACTGGAAAGATCCTTGAATTTTACTTGGAATTTCTGCTTCGTTAGATACGATATTATCAGATTACAATTATTATTATTATATTATGATTGATAATAAAACCTGCGTGCCAAACCTTGTCGGATTCTTGGATCACATCTAGAAATACTGCTGTATAATATCTTCTACCTTCGAGAGGTTATTTATTTCTGATATAATCCGGTGGACTTGTTCTAATGTAGTGTGCTGTTTTCCAAATCCGAATTGCTGATCAGGTATAACGTTGTGGTCTGCTAGGATTGGCAATTGCTTCTGGAGCACTAGTTTTTGGAATACTTTCGATATTGTCGGAGGAAGGCTTATCGCTCTATACGATTTGATTTGCGTGGCATCTTTTCCAGGTTTTGGAATCATTGTTGTGATTGCATTCTTTCAACAACTTGGGAAATGTCCAATTCTCAAGATTGCATTGAAGATATATCACAGGTCTTTTACTGGCAACTGTTTCAACATGAATAAAATAATTAAATCATACTCTGGAGCCCTGCTAGGGTTGACTTTTCTATTAGTGATGCCTTCAACATATTTCAGCGAAGTTTGCAGGTGGCTTAGCCTGGTGCTCACTTGAAAGCTCAATTGTCATTTGTAAATGGATTGTTTGAAATAATTATTCCAAGTGGGCTGCGAATGCCTTCGCCTTGTCCTCATTACTTCTAGTCAAATTTCCTGCGATTGTTCTTATCGGGGACTCTCCGAATGTTGGCCTATCAAATTTTTTAGTTGCTTTCCACAACGAATAATCACTGGATTCAGAAGCAGACAGCCCGCTCAGGAATGGTTAGACACCTGATCCTCCATAAGCGCCAATTTAAGCTGTTTTGTGGTTTCATTGGGTCTGCTTCTTGCGTAGGGAGACCCATGTAGTTGCCATTCTCTTTTTGCTCTTCTTTTATCCCGTAAAGTCTTTAAAATTGTCGACGAATAGAATTCTTTGAATTCGACTCTCCTCAAAATATTCAGTGTTGCTATAGAGGCAGCTTCCAGCAATATTTTGTTGAAACCCTCAAGCACTTCATAGATGTCGGATTTACTCCTTAATCGAACTTCCAACGAAACACTATTGTTGATATCCTTTCTGAATGTTCGCAAATTGGTGAATTTGTTCGTCAGTCCAGGCTGAGAGTTTTTGAGCGTTAGCTTATTTTGCACCGTGATAATTACGGGAGAGTGGTCTGACGATAGCTCGTAAATTGTTTGCGCTATTGTACATTGGCGTGGGATTCTTTTTTGAGACCTTAAAATCGATTAGGTCTTGAATTTTGTTCATATCAGTCGGCCAGGAAATAGGCTGACCTTCTGATATGCGATTAAGTTTGCCGTCTAGGACTGCCTCATACAGTTCTTTACTTTTAGGAGAGAGTAGAGATTTCATTGCGAAGCAGACTCACTGGGATCAGAGTCTGCTTCGCAATGAAATCTCCAGCGGTGATGAATTTGCTCCCTAAAGTCTTGAAAAATTGAGTAAGTCATTCCCGTGTTATTTTATGATGCCTGAGCAATAAACCGATGATATGACAAGTTCTCCTAACAACATCTGCAGGCATAGCGAGTTTGCTTGAATGAAACCCGTTTTGGTTACTTCCAGCTGGCGTTTAATCAAAAATTGTTGTGCTGGCTTTCGCTCCAGTGTGTTTAATAATAATAATAATAATAATCGTTGGCACAACAATCCATATTGGATCAGGGCCTTGAAGTGTGTTAGAGCACTTCATTCAAGACCGTAACGGTACACTACAGTAGACTGTAGGAGACAATGTGGTCAGCATTGCGCTCGCCCGAGATTATTACCCTGATTTGACTCAGGTACTCATTCACAGCTGAGTCGACTGGTATCCGACGTCAAATCACGATACAAATCCCTCTGCCACCAGCGAGATTTGAACCGCGACCTTCCGTACGACAGCCTTGCGCTCTAACCACTCAGCTATCCGGACACCTCCAGTGTGTTTAGCATCATAAAAAAAAAAAATATAGCCGGGAACATTGAACTTTTTTTTACTGTGAAGTGAATTTACGATTTTAGAAACAGATCAATGTCATAAGTTTTCACGAAGAGGATAACTTCAGCTCTGTGTTTGAAAAGAATCAAACAAAAGTATTTGAAAGAATCTGCAACATCATATTTTGTATTATTAGTTCCTGAATCATGGTGCTGATAGTGTTCATGAACTGTTCAGATCTTTAGGCAGTGCAGCAATAATCGAAGATAGTTCTTCATGTGAACTGTCAACGACTGTCTTAGCCTTGGTTTTTCAATACATCAGCAAATCGCAATCCAGGACGAATAGATGGGGCTGGTAAGTTAACGGAGCTAGCCAGAGTTTGTGTTTTGGGCACAGAGTTAATTTATTGTTGCTCCCGTCTTTGAATAGGCAGCGTGTTTTGCTTCAGGGCTTTATACAATTCACATCCTCTATATTTGACAGTTGCTGCATTTTCTGGCTGTAGCATCTGTTTTATTTTTGCTGCATAGAACTGTTTTATGGAATTCCCTGCATATTACACTCACTCTAGAAAGTGTACAATATCACTTGATGTGGCGGAATTCTTTGCAGTTCATGCACTGAACAGGACAATTGCTTTTACGTGGTTACAGTGACTCTCCTGTGCAAGAGGTAACGAAAATTGTATATCGGGTGAACTTCTCTTTTTCCCAATTTTTGTTTTTAAACTCAACTTTGAATAAGGGTTGCGGTATTCTGTTCCGATTCATTATCACGCTGACTTATTTCATTGCATATCCTATTTCAGGAAGTTTGTCTTTTAGTTCATTGGGTTCAATGCTCTGATCACAACGCAGGCGCCTTTGCAGCTCTTTAGCTGGTAAGTGTAGTACTGCCGTTTTCCAGCAGTGAAATGCTTAGTTATCTTTCAAAATTCTTCCTCAGAATAGATTTGTATTTTCGTCTCGTCTATCTTTCCCTTGTTGATGGGAACAAGGTGGAAATTGTTTTTCCCCAAGTGGCGACGCCTTTTGATAATGGTCACATAGCAATCAATCCCAGTTTGTTTCGCAGTAGCCTTAACTGACGAAGAAGTAGATGCAGCAGACGCTTCATTATTGCCATCAAACTCATTAAGTTTGCTTCTTGTTTGCCTTGGTATCAAGATTTTTCGAACTATTAGCCTTTTCGCACCATTACGTAGGCTGAATGTCCAATTGCTCTAGGTTGCTGTAGAAACGCGGTTGGGCAGAGGTTAAATGTTCTTTCTTTTTTTCAGTTGACCTTCTAGTTTATTTTTTTCATTGTTTTTTTTTTGTAATTTTGAACACAGTATTTATGGCCCTTAATAGCTGTCGTTTGTTGACAGAAAACACTGTCTTTTACTTCAAATAACTATGAAAACTGCAAAATTGCGATCTAATTTCTAATTTATTTTCGCTTTGAGTGGTATTCAAACGTTGGGTCGTAATCTGTACTCGAGAACGAGTGTCAGCGCAAGTTACACGCAGCACCATACGAACAAAACCTAGATTTAGGATGTTTATAAAAAAAAGTTTTGCTCAACTTCGGGCTCGAAACTGAGTTCTAGTTATTTGTGGGGAAATATGAGATACTGGTGGTACTGGTGGTAGAGGCGTTTGTTTTCACGGATCTTTATTCAAACAACATGCAATCAATGACAGTGGTAAAATGTCGACATCTTATCAGGATATAGTCGATTTGCGTTTTACCTTTCCCACTATAAAATGTAGGAAGATGGGACAATGGTTTAATATAGATATCCGCAAAATCGACTATATGCTCGCGACCCTCATTGCGCGCTCTAAATCCTTTCCCTCTATGATATCTGTTGCCTTCTGCCTTTTCACCCACAGGTCGCTTCCAATGATGATATAGTCGTCAGCGGGCACATTATAGGTCTTTTCATCCAGAAGTTGCCAGAAGGCAACCTTTTCGGGACCAGGTCTGTGGTGCGTACGCGGTGAAGAAGTGAATAGTGCGATTAGCCGATATAATAGTGAGTTTCATCAGTCGGTCACCAAATCGTTCGACTTCTTTAATGACGTCACGGAAACCTTCTGAGGTGCTACTTCCAACACCGTATTGAGTGTGTGGGCTTCCAAAACAGAGAAGTTCACGGCCATTTTTACCACGTTCACGTTCACTGTCGCAGCTTTTGGCACCAGACCATTGGGTTTCTTGTAGAACGAAGATATCAATGCGCCTCTTGCGAAGGGTTCTTGAGAGTTCCTCGGTCTTTCCAGTTGGGGTGTCAATATTTTGCGTGTAGGTGTGTATTTTTTTGGTCGGACTAATTACAAGAACACTAGCCGATTTCTCAACAGGACCCGGGCCCGTCCTGCCTCGTCGACTGAGGAAACGCCCTAGCATTTTTTCGCGTGACATGTCATCAAGAGAGATCAGGCAGGATTTAGCATAGTGGAGTAACTAACTATACTTTATTTATCTCCTTTCCTGATCTCAGCTCTTCATTTTTGTTTTACTGAGGATTGTACAAAGTACGTTACCTCAAACTCTCCTTCTTTGCCTGGGCTTGGCACCAGCATGCTGTGTGTATAGTATGACGGAGTTTCACTTAAAGGAAAACAAGTCGGGATGCTGGAAGCTCGGTGCTTCAGGTATAGAGGTTTTGTGTTCATTTTATTTGAGCAACATACATACACAGGCGTGTCTACAGTTATTGATATTCAAATAACTAAAAAAAGCTTAAAAGTAAAAGCAAAAGTGTCTTCAAGGACTCCGCCGTTCATACAAGTTCATTTTATACATATGATGACGTCATTTACGTCCTAAAATGCAATAAATTTACGTGAAATGCAATACTTTCACTTTCAATAACTTTGTTAATATTAGTTACATTGCGTTCAACCTTTAAAAGTTATGTCCTATATTATTGCCTAAATTAACGCCATTCGGTACTTCTAGTATAAACTTAAGGGGTTTCTGGGGAAATTTCCAAAATATGGTAATGTACTATTATTAGCTTTATTTGTGGGGATGTCGGAACGGGCTGTCTTTTGAGAGGTACATCACTGTATTTTCAGATTTTTCAGTTAGTTAGGTTCTAACAAAGAGACCTGTTTCTCTTTTTGGGGCACACATTTTGAGCCCTCATTCCACTATGTTTCACCTAATGTCAGAAATAACATCAGTTTTGAAAAGTACTAATCAAACCCTTCCATTTGATACTCCACGTCACCACATTTTGTGAAAAAATATTGCAACTACCGTTCGCATGTATTGGGGGCCCCCTTGAAACAACACAAAATATCACCACTGGTTGCATGTAAAGGGACACATAGACCACATGTTCAGACCAAATTTCGTAACAATCGGTTCAACCGTTTTGGACTAAATTGGATGTTAGGGACAGACAGATAGATGTACACCCGGCAGACATTGAATCGATTTTAATAAAGTTTTGTTTCACCCAAAACCTTAAAAACACGATTCGCAATTTACGATTATTTAAAAATATTACAAGATCAATTTTTGTTGCATTGCTATTAACATAGTATGCTTGTCCCAAGCAGGTAAAGGAGGAGGGTTTGAGACAACGTACTCTGTACTATCCTCAGTAAAACAGAAATAAAATGCTGAGATCAGGGAAAGATATAAATAGAGTATCATCATCATCAACGGCGCAATAACCGGTATCCGGTCTAGGCATGCCTTAATAAGGAACTCCAGACATCCCGGTTTTGCGCCGAGGTCCACCAATTCGATATCCCTAAAAGCTGTCTGACGTCCTGACCCACGCCATCGCTCCATCTTAGGCAGGGTCTGCCTCGTCTTCTTTTTCTACCATAGATATTGCCCTTATAGACTTTCCGAGCGGGATCATCCTCATCCATACGAATTCAGTGACCCGCCCACCGTAACCTACTGAGCCGGATTTTATCCACAACCGGACGGTCATGGTATCGCTCATAGATTTCGTCATTGTGTAGGCTACGGAATCGGAAATAGAGTATAGTTGGAGTTATTCTACTATGCTAAATCCTACCTGATCTCTCTTGGTGACAGGCCCCGCGACAGGTCGACCAAGAAAATGCATAGAATGTCGTTACAAACATGATGATCGGATTGAGTCACAAGCCAGGGCGTCCACCTCAGTCGACGCGGCAGGACGTCCTGTTGAGAAATGGGCAAGGGTTCTTGAGGCATGGACGGCGTCAGGACGTAAGCAAGTTAGTCCGCACACAACGAACAAAACAAATACGTGTCTGCACGCTAAATGTTGGTACCCTAATTAGAAAGACGGAGGAACTCGCAAGAGCCCTTCGGAAAAGGTGCATTGACATCTGCGCTCTGCAAGAAACCCGATGGTCTGGTTCCAAAAGCTGCGACATTGAACGCGAACGCGGTAAAAATGGCTACAAACTTCTCTATTTTGGTAACCCACACACTCAATATGGTGTTGGCATTGCCATCTCAGAGGGTTTCCGTGATGCCATTAAAGAAGTCGAACGATTTGATGATCGGCTGATGAAGCTCACCATTATATCAGCTGATCGCACTATTCACTTCTTTACCGCGTATGCACCACAGACAGGTCGACCTGATGCCGAGAAAGATGCCTTCTGGCAACTTCTCGATGAAAAGACTTGTCACGTGCCTGCTAACGATTACATAATCATTGCCGGCGACCTTAATGGTCATGTGGGTGAAAAGACAGACGGTAACAGGTGCCATGGGGGAAAGGGGTTCGGAGCGCGCAATGAAGGTGGCGAGCGTATAATCGATTTTGCGGACACCCATGACCTTGTACTTATGAATACATGGTTCATCAAACGATTGTCTCATCTTCCCACATTTTATAGTGGGAACAGTAAAATGCAAATCGACTATATTCTCATAAGACGTCAACATTTTACCACTGTTACTGATTGCAAAGTCGTTCCCTATGAGACCATCGCACCTCAACATCGGCCGTTGATTGCCGTCCTGCGAATTAAGCCACCGATAAAACAGCGTGAGGAACGCACTGGCCCGCCGCGCATTAAATGGTGGCGATTTGGTGAGAAGAAACGGTCTCACTCATACGATTGCCAACCATTACGAATGTGGAAGAATCATGGAACCAAATGAAAGACACGATCCATAAAGCGGCCTCGGGGTCACCAAGCCGGGTAAGCGGTACATCAACCGAGATACTTGGCTTTGGAATGATGATGTTGAAATGAAGGTCCGTGAGAAGAAACGCCTCTACCACAAATTTCTCGACGATAAAACGCCTGCTAATTGGCAAATTTATAAGAATGCCAACCGGGAAGCAAAAAAAGCGGTCGCTGTCACCCGAGCGAACCATTTCAAAAATCTTTACGATAAACTGGACACTCGGAATGACGAGAGAGATCTGTATCGACTTGCTAAAAGCCGTGATGAACGCACACAGGATATCGAACACTTCTGTTGTGTTAATGACAAGAACGGTACTTTGCTTACCAACCGTCGAGCCGCAACGGATAGATGGCGAGAATACTTCGAGCAGATTTCAACTGAAGCATTTGCTCATCCTCCACTTCCACAATCATTGCCGACATTTGGAGCAGTTCCACCAGTCAGCGCAACTGAAGTCGAGGAGGCAATAAAACAAATGAAATCGGGGAAAGCAACAGGACCTGACGACATCGCATCTGAGCTCTGGAATGCGAAGAGCTGGGACCCAACACCGTGGCTCAGTGAATTCTTTAACCGGGTTGTTCAGGAAGGAAGAACACCATCTGACTGGCAAGAAAGTACCACTGTTCCAATATGGAAAAAAAATGTAGTCCAGCAGAATGTTCAAATTACCGTCCGATCCGGTTACTTTCCCATACCATGAAGATTTTTGAACGCATTCTTGACAACCGTGTTCGCGAAATCGTTGAAATAACCGTGAATCAAGCCGGATTTGTCAAGAACTGCGGAACTACTGACGCAATACACGCTGCGCGGTTACTCATGGAGAAACACCGTGAGAAGCATCGCCCTCTTTACATTGCATTTCTGGATCTAGAGAAAGCGTTTGACCGTGTACCACACGAACCCATCTGGTATGCTTAACTACAACACTTCGTGCCAGAAGAACTCGTGCGCTGGGTTCAATTGCTCTACCACGATCCGAAAAGTAAAGTTCGAAGTATGGCGGGTGTATCAAAACCGCTTCGTGTCTCTGTTGGAGTTCATCAAGGAAGTGCCCTCCCACCACTCCTCTTTGTCCTTGTTATGGACACCGTCGCACAGGACATCCAACGTCCAGTGTCCTACACACTGCTTTATGCAGATGCTATTTTCCTAGCACCTAATAGCAAAAATGATCTCGAGCAACTTGTTCAAAAATTTAATGATCGCCTCATGCAACACGGTCTCAGATTGAATCTAAACGAAACTGAATTTTTGACGACCAATTCCCATGAAACAGGCACAATCACTGTCAGCGGCAGTGATCTGCCCAGAACTGAGCGATTTAAATACCTCGGGTCAACGCTATCAGCCAATGGAGAGCTGCGTTATGAAATTGCTTCACGCATTAACGCAACCTGGATGAAGTGGCGTTCCACAACTGGTGTCCTTTGTGATCGACGTATCAACGAACGTCTCAAATCTAAAATTTACCGCAATGTCGTCCGTCCAGTCGCTCTCTATGGTTCTGAGTGTTGGCCGACCATAAAAGACAATGAACGGCGTCTTGCGGTAATGGAGATGAAGATGCTACGTTGGACTAGTGGCGTGACACGTTTAGATCACATCCGAAATGAGGATATCCGCGATCGTTATGGGGTTGCACCAATCGTGGAAAAGTTGCGAGAGGGGCGTCTTCGATGGTATGGTCACGCAATTCGTGCAAACGAGAATTCACTTGCCAAGATTGGTCTGAACATCGAAGTCGACGGTAAACGACCAAAAGGCAAACCTAAGCAACGGTAGCTTGATACGCTGGACGGGGATTTAAAAGCCTCCAGATTGCACCCAGATCAGGCATTCGATAGAGCCAAATGGCGAAACCGATCACGACGAGCCGACCCCGTTTGCGAACGGGACAAAGGCTGAAGAAAAAGAAAAAGAATTTTTGTTGCATTGCTAAACTTTTTTTCTGCAAAATTTGGTGATTTTTTTCAACTTATTTAATGTATGAAAACTGGATGCTTCAGTTTTCGTTTTATGGGATCAAATCAAAATCAATCATATGACAGTAGTCATCCTAAATAAACAAACATTTCTTATTATCACATTTCCTCATTTCATTTATTTATTCAATAGGGGCTTCCAACTAGACAATCATTACTTATTGCTAGCTTAATAACGGCTAATTGATCTTAACGCTATCAAACGGGTGACTATTACATAGTTTGGCCAACCCGACATTCTCTGTAATCTACTTTACTGTGTATATTGTTAGTTATAATATATACGTTGATCTTGACAATTTTGTAATCGAACTTGGCATTTTTAAACTGCGCCCGCGCTAAAGGCGCGAGAAGGTATGAAATTTACTTACTTAACTTAGTTAAAAATAACTTAACCTAAGTTATTTTAACTTAACCTAGCTTAACCTAGCAAATAATTCTTAACTAATATATGCAATGAGCACATTACAGTTTCCTGTGCTTATCGTCTATCCACCCCTACCAGGCAAGGGGTTTCAAAAAGAGTTAGGATTTTGAGTCTGAGAGATGAACTCACGATTTGGCAGGGCCTTAAGAATGTGGCCAATGGGGAGGTTTTACCCTGTTGGTAGAGATGCATTTGGCCATGGCTTGGTTGGAGCATGAGATCCAAGTTGGTGCTCCGTAACAGATAACGGATCTAATCAGGGTCTTATACAGTGTCAGTTTGGTTTTGGTTCTGAGACCTACTGTCTTGCGAAGAAGAGAGTAGATGCCACTGACTGCACCGCGTGTCATGCTGATAGCGAGCTGGAGGTGGGGTTTGAACTTGAGGAGTTCATGCAGGGTAACTCCCAAGTATTTGATCGAACTAGATCTGCTCACTGTAGTGTTCTCGATTCTCATTTTCAAGCGTTAATCTTGATTCCCCAACTACGGTAGTACCTGCAGAGATTTACAATGTATTTCTCAACCGCTTTGGCTGTCCTGTTGGGGTGGAGGTTCGAAGCGAAG
Organism: Hermetia illucens; assembly: GCF_905115235.1. Lineage (NCBI taxonomy): Eukaryota > Metazoa > Arthropoda > Insecta > Diptera > Stratiomyidae > Hermetia > Hermetia illucens. The sequence continues at coordinate 68,466,326 of NC_051852.1, forward strand.
ATAAGTGTGTCATCGGCGAATTGGATCAGTTCAACGCCGTTATCGGGGATCGGAACGTCAGCCGTGAAGATGTTGTAGAAAATAGGCCCAGAAATGGATCCTTGCGGTACACCCAACGTTACCGACAAGAGATCGGAGAATTTATTCCCCACGCTGACAAAAAGTGTCTATCTTCGAAGAAGCTTAACGCAATTCTAATTATCGGGACTGGGAACTCATTATCGATTAATTTATATATAAGTCCGTTTACCCACACGGAGTCGAAGGCCTTTTTCAAGTCTAACACACATGCTATTGTGGGTTTATTGTTGACGTTAAGTCTTGAGACGACCGTGTCGTGAAGGTAGCTCAGTGCACGTTGGGTTCCGTGTTTAGAGCGGAATTCGAACTGGTGGTCAGGGATAACTTTGTTGAGATTACAATGTTGGACTAGCCCAATTGTCCATGCTGTCTCAAACAGTTTGCCAAGGTTGGATCATAGGGAAATGGGCCTGAAATTGCTTGGCTCGTTGGAGGTTCCTTTTTTCCTAATCACAATAATTTTTGCAACTTTCCACGTGGATGGAAAGTAGTCGTTATTAATACAGTTGTTGAAAACTGCTAATAAAAACTTCAGTGAGGCTCTGGGGAGGTTCTTTATGACAAAGTTCGGGATTTCATCAAGCCCGGCTGACCTTTTACCGTTGAGATTTCTGGTTAAGTCGATGAGTTGAGGTAAACTCAGAAAATGTTGCGATTCCGATGTCGTGACTGAGGTGTTGGTTGAGGTGAATTTAATTAGCTTCTTGGAGTTCTCAGAGACGAAGGCCTTGCTTGTTGAATCAACAATCGACGATATAGCCAGGTTGTTGCAGATGTGCTCCCCGTCCTTGGAAAGAGCGATATTGCGGGACTTATGTTTGCCGGTTAGCCTGTTGTTATGCTGAAACATATCTGGGCCGGGCTTAATATCTGCTAGTTTCCTTGTCAGTTCTTTGTTGCGGAAATTCGCCACTCTTTGCTGAATTATTGTACTCAGACAATTAATCCGGGAAAGCAATGCTTTATACTCAGCATTAAGTTTATTTCCGTGTTTGTGGAAAATCCGTTTGAGTTTCCTACGCCATATTTGCCTGACTTTCATGTGGAGTATGATATTATGAGGGACTGAGTTATATTGTAACTCGTCGACTTTGATAAGCCTTGGGTTTCAGCGTGTAGCAGTATTAATGGTATCTGTGGCCAAGGTGATGGCTTCGTCGATCTCCATGTCTGATAGATTGCGGTCAGTTGCGAGTTTTTTTGGTGCAAGGTCTGCCTTGAATTTGTCCCAGTCAGTATGGGCGAAGGATCTTACGGTGGTCATCACTCGCTTTCGCAGTTGGGAGGACGAGGAAAGTTTAAGCTGTACTGCGAAGTGGTCAGACATGCCTGGTAGAGTAATGCAAGATATCACTTGAAAGTTCAGGGAAGTTTCCTCGGATAGAAGGAAGTAGTCAATGGTTGATTGGCTACTGGGTCTTGTCGGAGAATCTGGTAAGACCAAATCGCCATAGGCTGGCGAGTAAGGGTCTTTGATCTATTTAAGCAGGGTTTCTCCATTTCCTTTGACTGCCGTATCGCCCCAGGAGTTGAAGTCACTACCGAAAATGAGGTACTTGTACTTTAACTGGAGATTGCCCAAGATCTTAAGATCTTGTTCCAGTTGCTCATTTCGAGAGTTGTATTTGATGTATACGGAGACTACCAAAATCCCTCTACCATCAGTAGTTCTTACTATTGCCGCCGCAGCCGAAGAGGTAAGCAGGTTTCGTATAATGACTGCTATTGAGGTGAGTTTCTGAAACGCAATAGAAGTCCGCCTTCAGACTGTCGATCAACATTTGGGCAGTGGCACGTTGGGCGTGTGAGATCAGGGACGCGGAGTTAAACGTGACGATATTTAATTCCATAGGTTCATTATTGGTTTTATTGCAGCGGATTGCCGCTGCTCGTTGGAGGAGGCCGTCGCGAGGGATTGCACCAATTCGCGGAAGGCGTTTAGTGTGGGGGTGGGAGCAGGTTGTGCTGCCACTCTTGGTAAAGAGTTCTAGGCAGCTTGCGCGTACGATAGGCTGCGTCTGGCCAAGCTTTGTGACAGTTGTCTCACTGCGTGCTTGGCTCGGGAGCTTTCATTAGCTCTTCTTTGCTTGGCAACTTCCTTCCTGGCTACCATTTCCTTATAAGACGGGCACCCGCGATAACTCGCTGGGTGGCCTGCTTGACCGCAGTTGCAGCAGAGTACTCCCCCGGCCGTTGTCCTCGTGCATTCCCCACGTGTTTTCGAGCACTTGACACATCTGTGTACAATAGTGCAGTTCTGGGCAATGTGCCCGAAGTTTTGGCAGTTATAACACTGCACTTCTTCGAAGCTCATAACTTTCTGCCAGGAGATCTTTTAATGAAGGATGTATTTAACCTTCATCACTTCGGTGAGCTCTTGAGAGGGCTCGAATGTGGCGATAAATAGTCCCGATTGGGATTTCATCGGGAGGGTAGGGACTTCTCTATGCAGAGCTTTGTCTCTGCCGGTAACTAAGTTCGCCACCGTGTTGAATTTGAACTCGGGGTGATCGGCTTGTAGTTCCTGCAGGATGTCCGTGGGGTCCGTTTCTCTGTGGAACCCTCGGATTATTAAGGACTGATTTCGCAAAGAAGGGGAGGTCCTAGTTGTGGCCTAGAAGACCTGGACGTCTTCTTCCGCCGTCTCCGTAAAAATGAGGGTTCAATCCGCCCTCGTGTTTTTCAAGGATGCTTTCAATTCCCTGGCTTTAATCAATCGGAGGAAATGGGGCCCATTTAAATTGCAGCCGGTAATGACTGGAATTTTTACTTTTTTGGTTTTCGGGGACGGGGAAGGATTTTCGGATGGCTGTGGTGGGGCGGTCACAATTTTTGCACTAACCTTATTCTTTTTTAAGGTTTTGTGTAAACACAAAACCTTATTAAAATCGGTTTACTGTCTGTCTGTCTGTCCGTCTGTCTGTCTGTCTGTCCGTCACAAGCATTTTTCTCGGAGACGGTTATAGCGATTGACACCAAATTTGGTAGAAAGGTGTGAACTGTGAATGCTCACGCATACAGTGAATTACATCCTTTTACCTTGAATTTAAGGGGGGTCCCCATACATGCAAAGGGGGGGTGTACAATTTTTTTTCATCAAATATAGTCATGTGGGGTATCAAATTAAAGGTCTCGATTAGTACTTTCCGAAGCCGATCTTAGTTTTGACATTTGTTGGAAAGGTGGGGGGGTGCGGGGGGTTAAAAGTGGTCATTTTTTTAACGAACCCATTTTCAGAAACTACCCAACCGAAAAATCTGAAAAAAATCAGGGGGCTGTCACTATATGGTGCCTAGTCTCCGAAATACCTTCCATGCCGATATCTGTTTAAATAAAGTTAATAATAGTATATTACTACAATTTTTTGTAATTGGTTAGAAACCCCCTTAAGTTCATCCTAATACCATGAAATTTTGCAGTGATATAGGCTATAATATAGAGCATGATCCTACCAAGTTTGGTGGAAATCGTACTATTACTAACAAAGTTATAATACCTCAAATTTGTTGCTTCTTTGAAAATTGAAGACTATATCACCCGAAAGTGTATACTCTCACATAACATATGGATATATTGCCTGCTACGTACTAAGAAATACACAAAACCTTTCGTACCTGAAGCGTCCAGCTTCCGGTTTCCCGACTTGTTTGTAACTCTTGCGACTCCGGACGAAGTTGAAGGGGTCTTCATCGATGATGACCTCAGGGAAGGCTGCAGGGGATCCCACGCTGTCCATTTCGATAGTTTCATGGCGCTCTTGATGTTGTTGTTGATGATGTTGTTGATGTGGTTGCTGATGATGTTGTTGATACTGTTGTTGATGTAGTTGCTCCTGTTGATGTTGCGGATCCTGTTGTTGTTGCTGCACTGCTGCAGGCCCAGAGCGGACCGTCCCTTCAAGCGACGCCAACTGCTGTTGCAGTTGCTTGATGAGCAGCTGCTGGCACTCTAACTGCTGTGCCATGGCCGCTCTTTCGCTCTTCAGGTCTGCAATTTCCTTTTGCAGACCCAAGGTTACTTCATTGTCCTCTGGGCCCGTATTCCCCTCCTCCTCGGATAACATTTCCCCCGGGAGTATTACTTTGCTCCTCTTGGCGGACATCTTGTCCCCAAGCCTGTCCTTGGGACCTGACATACGTGAGTGCCACTTTAGCCAGTAGAATCGCTTGGCATGTCAGTGAGGATTATACTCACAGCGACCACCAGGCAATTTGCATAGAGATCAAGGGCAGATCGAGCTCGAAAAAGAGTTTTCGCAGAATGCCGGATGCTACGCTTGGCTGGACAGTGAAAGCTTTCGAGGAGAACACGTTTTCCGCGGTGCTCAAATCCGACATATCCCTGAATGGTACGGCTGGAGAGAAAGCCACCCAGATCACTCGATGGGTGACGGAAGCATGCGATGCTACTATGCCCAGAAGGCGATTGCTCCCCAGTAGGCAACCCATCTACTGGTGCAAGTTTGCGAGCTGCATGTTCTCGGGCAAGGAGGCTTTGCCAGAGGCTCATGGGAAAACCCGGTGGCGACGGTCGAGAGGAGGCACACAAGCAATTGCGTGGCCAGGAAGCCATTCGGAGGAGCAAAAAGAACGCAACAATTTCCCACTATCCTGTTAAAAACTGATTGATTATTTCAAAAGTAACAAGTAACAAACACTAATCCGAATACTTTCACATAGATAAAAATTGCTCGCTCCGTGATGGCCCAGTCAATCACCGTGTTTTCTTTTCCACCTTGTGGAAATTCAATTTTTAAACCATTAGCGTTGTGAATTGTTTTTCTTTAAAGGTTACGGCAATTGGGCAAGTGGAACTACTATTTCGGCTTAAAAACATATGGTCATTTTTTAATGCGGGGAGTCTATTAGAGACACATACCCTACACCACAAATCATTCTATTGCATTAACAACTTTTAAAATCATTTTATTATGTGCAAATTGGCTTTGTGGAGGATTTTAAAATTTAAATTAAATTTTAATTTAAATTAAATTTTAATTTAAATTAAATTTTATTTATAATTTAAATAAATGTTAAAATTAGCAACAATTTTACTTAATAACAACCCTTGAACCTTTGAATGTATGGAAGTCTATTTTATTCTGTTTCCACTGCCTAGAGGAGGAAATTTATACATTCTGTCAGTGTATGCAGTGCGAAACATTCGAGCCAAGTTCAAGGAGAAAATCCATTTCCTATTTACAATACTCGAACTGAACAGGCTGCATAATTACTATAATATAGCTGGCGCTTTCAGATCTTGGATAGAGCAATACCAAATAGAGTATAAATGCGAATTAACATAGTATGGTAGTCCCAAGCCCAGGTAAAGGAGGAGGGTTTGAGGCAACGTACTTTGTATATACTATTCTCAATAAAGCAAAAATAAAATGCTGAGATCAGGAGTTGGAGTTATTCCATTATGCTAAATCCTACCTGACCTCTATTGGTGACAGGTCCCGTGACAGGCCGACCAAGAAAATGCATAAAATGTCGTTACATGATGATCGGATTGAGTCACAAGCCTCGGAGAAATGCTAGGGCGTCCACCACAGTCGACGCGGCAGGACGGGCCTCGTCTTGTCGAAAAATGGGCAAAGGTTCTTCACGCATGGACGGCGTCAGGACATAAGCAAGTTAGTCTGAACAAAACGAACAAAACAAATACGTGTCTCGACGCTAAATGTTGGCAACCTAACTGGAAAGACCGAGGATCTTCCGAGGAGCCCTTCGGAAAAGGCGCATTGATATCAACGTTCCACAAGAAATCCGATGGTCTGGTGCCAAAAGCTCCGACAGTTAACACGAACCCGCTAAAAATGGCTTCAAACATCTCTATTTTGGTAGCCCAGACACTCAATATGTTGTTGGTATTGCCATCTCAGAGGGATTCCGTGATGCCATTAAAGAAGTCGAATGATTTGATAATCGGCTTATGAAGCTCATCATTATATCAGCTAATCGCTCTATTCACTTCTTTATCGCATATGCGCCACAGACTGGTCGACCTGATGCCGAGAAAGATGCCTTCTGGCAACTTCTAGATGAAAAGACTTGTGACCACGATATCATCATTGTCGGCAACCTTAATAGTCATGTGGGTGAAAAGGCAGACGGTACCATGGGGAAAAGGGTTTGGAGCGCGCAATGAGGGTGGCGAGCATATAATCGATTTTGCGGACACTCATGACCTTGTACTTATGAATACATGGTTCATTAAACGATTGTCTCATCTTCCTACATTTTATAGTGGGAACAGTGGAACTCAAATCGACTATATTCTCACAACATTTTACCACTGTCACTGATTGCAAAGCTTTTCCTTATGAGACCATCGCACTTCAACATCGGCCGTTGATTGCCGTCCTGTGAATTAAGCCACCAATAAAACAGCGTGAGGAACACACTGGTGCGGAGCGCATTAAATGGATGCGATTTCATGAGAACAAAGAAGAAATGATGTCACTCAGACGATTACCGACCATTTCGACTGTGGAAGAATCGTGGAACCATATGAAAGACACGATCCACAAAGCGGCCTCTGCAACCCTCGGGGTCACCAAGCCGGGTAAGCGGTACATCAACCGAGATACTTGGCTTTGGAATGATGATGTTGAAATGAAGGTCCGTAAAAAGAAACGCCTCTACCACAAATTTCTCGACGATAAAACGCTGGCCAATTGGCAAATTTATAAGAATGCCAACCGGGAAGCAAAGAAAGTATTCGCTGTCACCCGAGGGGACCATTACCAAAATCTTTACGATAAACTGGACAATTGCCATAGCGAGAGAGATCTGTATCGACTTGCTAAGAGCCGTAACGAACGCACACAAGATATTGAAGACTTCTGTTGCGTTGATGACAAGAACGGTACTCTTCTTACCAACCCTCAAGCCGTAACGCATGACGAGAATACTTCGAGCAGATTTCAACTGAAAAATTTGCAGATCCTCCACTTCCACAATCATTGCCGACATTGGGATCAGCTCCACCTGTCAACGCAACTGTGATCGAGGAGGCAATAAAACGAATGAAATCGAGGAAAGCCGCAGGACCTGACAACATCGTGTCTGAGCTTTGGAAAGTGAAAAGCTGGGACCCAACACTGTGACTCAGTGAATTCTTTAATCGTGTTATTCAGGAAGGAAGAACACCATCTGACTGGCAAAAAAGTACCACTGTTCCAATATGAAACAAGTCGGGAAACCGGAAGCTAGACGCTTCAGGTATGAAAGGTTTTGTGTATTTCGTTTATAAGGAGATTTGGACGTGCGTTTGTCCTATTAGCATGTAGCACGTAAAATATGCATATATTATGTATGTGAAAAAAGCCACTTTCAAGTGATATTGACATTCATAGTCTTGAATTTGCAGAGGAGCGCAGATTTGACCTAGTATAACTTTGTTAGTAATAGTGCGATTTTCACCAAATTTGGCAGGATCATGATCCATACTGTAGCCTACATTGCTGCAAAATTTTGTGATTCTAGGGTGAACTTAAGGGGGGTTTTCCTGTCAATTACTAAAAATTATAGTAATATACTATTATTAACTTTATTTGAACAGGTATCGATATGGAGGGTATTTCGGAGCCTAGGCACCATATAGTGGCAGCCCCCTGATTTTTTCCAGATTTTTCGGTTTGGTAGTTCCTGAGAATGGGTTCGTTAAAGAAATGATCACTTTCAACCCCCCGCACTCCCCACCTTTTCAGCAAAAGTCAAAATTAATACCGGCTTCGAAAAGTACTAACCGAGACCTTTAATTTGATACCCCACATGACTATATTTGATGAAAAAAAAATTTACACCCCCCTTTTGCATGTATGGGGACCCCCCCTTAAATTCATTGTAAGAGGATGTAACTTACTATATGCGTGAGCGTTCACAGTTCCCATCTTTCTACCAAATTTGGTGTCAATCGCTATAACCGTCTCCGAGAAAAAGGCGTGTGACGGACAGACAGACAGACAGAAAGACAGACAGACAGACAGACAGACAGACGGACAGACAGACAGACAGTAAACCGATTTTAATAAGGTTTTGTTTTACAAACAAAACCTTAAAAAGAAAAGTAGTCCAGCAGAATGTTCATATTACTCTCCGATCCGATTACTGTCTCATACCATGAAGATTTTTGAACGCTTTCTTGACACTGTATTCGCGAAATCGTTGAAATAACAGTAAATCAAGCCGGATTTGTCAAAAACTGCGGAACTACTGACGCAAAACACACTGCGCGGTTACTCATGGAGAAACACCGTGAGAAGTATCGATTTCTTTACATTGCATTTCTGAATCTAGAAAAGGCGTTTGACCGTGTGCCGCACGAACTCATCTGGTATGCTTTACGACAACACTTAGTACCAGAAGAACTCGTGCGCTGGGTTCAATTGCTCTACCACGATCCCAAAACTAAAGTTTGAAGTATGGTGAGTGTATCAATACCGTATCGTGTTTCTGTTGGTATTCATCATGGAAGCGCCCTCTCACCACTCGTCTTTGTTCTTATTATGGACACCGTCGCACAGGACATCCAACGTCCAGTGTCCTACACACTGCTTTATGCAGATGCTATTTTCCTAGCACCTAATAGCAAAAATGATCTCGAGCAACTTGTTCAAAAATTTAATGATCGCCTCATGCAACACGGTCTCAGATTGAATCTAAACGAAACTAAATTTTTGACGACCAATTCCCATGTCAGCGGCAGTGATCTGCCCAGAGCTGAGCGATTTAAATACCTCGGGTCAACGCTATCAGCCAATGGAGAGCTGCGTTATGAAATTGCTTCACGCATTAACGCAACCTGGATGAAGTGGCGTTCCACAACTGGTGTCCTTTGTGATCGACGTATCAACGAACGTCTCAAATCTAAAATTTCCCACAATGTTGTCCGTCCTGTCGCTCTCTATGGCTCCGGGCGTTGGCCAACTATAAAAGACAGTGAACGGAATGGAAATGACGATGTTACGTTGGACTAGTCGCGTGACACGTTTTGATCACATCCGAAATGAGGACATCCGCGATCGTTATGGGGTTGCAGCGTTCGTGGAAAAATTGCGAGAGAGGCGTCTTCGGTGGTATGGTGACGGAATTTGCGCTAACGAGAATTAACTTGCCAGGATTGGTCTGAATATCGAAGCCGATGATAAACGACCAAAAGACAGGCTGAAACAACGGTGACTTGATACCCCGGATGGGGAGAGATTGCACCCAGATCAGGCATTCGATAGAGCCAAATGGCGAAACCGATCACGACGAGCCGATCCCGCTTGTGAACGGGACAAAGGCTGAAGAAAACGAAGATACAGGTAAGAGAGTCCAACTTGGTCCAGGGCAAATTCCTATCTGGATTTGTACATGGCTGACGTGCGGCTGAAAGTACTTCTTTCGATAGCGACCATAACGCTATTCTTATTGAGGTTCTGTTTGATGGACGAAGAGTTTCCCTTCTGTCTATGGACAGCGGCGTCCACAGGCTTAACTTTAGATTGGAAGAAGTTCCAAAAGAAGTTTATTCGGAGATATCGAGAGGAACGCCTACCTTTTGATACTATAATTACGCCAGGTGACAGGAACTTGAACAACGACGAAAAACTTCACTACCTTTTCAAGCTGGAGAACTTGACGCTGGGTTCAATTGGAGAAGTCGTTCTTAAGATTAATCCGCGCAATAATATGGAAGGATATGAAACTGCAGCCATGAAATGGTCCAAAAAGGTGAAACGCCTTCTGCTTACTCGCGTTAATAAAATTTATTGGAGATATGGAGACTATCATCATCCTATATTGGTTGAGTTCAAATCACTCCTTAAAATCGCGCGGAATCTTATCTACCAATATTATATAAATTTAGTGAACTCCCAATGGTTGGTCTTGTTATTGGTGTTCTCGGTAAGGTCGTATTTCGCTGGAACGCCTCCTTCTCCAGATGCAAATCACTTGTAACATTATATGCCAAGATGGCCAAGTTGACCACCACCGACGCACTGCGGTCGAGGGATATCGACGACCGGGAGCCCGCTTGCTCACTCCCAAAATCCGCCGGTACTGAGGTTCCGAGCCTCTGGGCGGGGAGATCTGGCCTGTCCGCCTGTCCGTCTTTTTTCTTTTTGTTGAGGAGGTGGAAATCTTCAAAAAGACACTGGCCTGGACACACCAGCGTGTGGGATTTTTACCCACTAAAACCACCCCCGACTCCCTCCCTGCCCCGCGGAACCACCATAAGGTATTACATCACGGGGCGGAGTCAGCGCACTCTAGCTTTGTCACCTTTCATCTATACGCGGCGCACGTGACCGCGCTTTTCTCCTTTCCTCTGCCTTTCGCAATTTATCTTGAATAGATGCGATCATGGAGTTGACCGCATCCCAATTCTCTTGATGTGCTAGCATTTTCAGTACCAGATTTTCTGGTATCAGCACCTCTCCTAGAGTCTCTTCTAGATTCCTCCTTTCTTCCACAAATCTCGGACAGTGGAAGAATACATGCTCTGGGTCCTCTGGGACTCCATTGCAATTTGGACAATCGGGTGAGGTCTCCAATTTAAACCTGTGAACCTGTGATATCTCCAATACATATCCTCCAAGTCCCGTGAGAAACTGGGCGAAATTATAATTAATCTCACCGTGTCGTCTCTCCAACCACTCCTTGATGGCAGGAATGAGCCTGTGCGTCCACCGGCCCTTTCCCGAGCGTTCCCACCGCTCTTGCCATCTATTTATGGATCTCTCCCTCTCAGCGTTCTTCGTCCGCGATGAGGAAGAGGTTGGCTTTGCATTGTATATATTCGCCATCTCATCTGCCAAGATGTCAATGGGCATCATTCCAGAGATGACGAATGCTGCATCATCTGAGACAGTCCTGAAAGCAGAGGTATGCCGTGGCCCTCCCACGTTCGGCATCATCCTCGCCAGGGCCATACTAGCAGTGGATGATTTATCACAAACATACTGTAAGTGTTGCTTATAGCTGAGCTTCCTGTCTATCACCACCCCCAAGTATTTGATGGTCGGCTTGGAAGTGATGATATGATTCCCGATTCTAACACAGGCGTAATTTCTCTTCCGGCGCTTCGTGATGAGGACCGCTTCTGTTTTTTCCTCTGCAAGCGTCAAACCAGAGCTCTCCAACCAGCATTTGACAGCACTGATTGCCTCGCTTGAGTATAACTCAGCATCTTCAAGATGCTTTGCGACAACAACTAGTGCAATGTCGTCAGCGTAACCCACCACTGTGGCTTCCTCCGGAAGGGGAAGATTAAGTACATCGTTGTACATGATGTTCCACAGTAGTGGGCCCAATACGGAGCCCTGTGGGACACCGGCGGAAACAACGTACTCCTGCGGTCCGTCATCAGTGTCATACCATAGCCTCCTTTCAGTTAAGTAACTATCGACGATAGCAGCGAGATAGGCGGGAATACCAATCTTCGCTAGGGATTTCCGTATTAGATTCCAATTGACCGAATTGAATGCATTTTTCACGTCCAGGGTTACTACCACGCAATATTTGCTGGTACTACCCTTTCCGTGAATTGCATCTTCGGCCAAGCCAGTAACCAAGTTGATGGCATCAATGGTTGATGTGGCTTTTCGGAACCCATACTGCCGATCTGAAAGGCCGCCTTGCCCCTCAACAACCGGGAGTAATCTATTATAGATTACCCGGTCTAGCATTTTCCCCACCGTGTCCAAAAAACATATGGGTCGGTATGAGGATGGTTCACCTGGTGGTTTACCAGGCTTAGGCAGAAGTACCAACTTCTGTCGCTTCCAAGCCGCCGGAAAGATTCCTTCGGACATGCACGCTTCGAACAACTCAGCAAACATGTCCGGCCTGGATTTCACGGCAAGCTTAAGGGCCTTTTTCGGCACTCCGTTCAGGCCCGGCGCTTTATTGTCTCCTATTCTGCCGCAGATCTCCAGCAGCTCGTGTCTGGTGACTGGAGGTATTGCCGTCACATTCATAGGTGGTTGGAATATGTCGGTGCTCTCCTCTTGCTGGGGGAATAACCCCTGGATGATTTTCAGCAAGAGGTTGGGACACGTGATCTGCGGAGAGGAGCGGCCTCTGAATCGTCCCGTCACTATTCTATAAGCACTCCCCTACGGGTTGATGTCCGCTTCTGAGCAGAGCTCCTAAAAGCATTTTGTCTTGCTTCGCTGGATGGCGAGCTTGAGGGTTTTGCGGGCTGCCTTATAGGCGCACTCTTTCTGCCCCTGATCGACTCTACCTACCGCCCTCTGAGCCGCTCTTCTGGCTCGGTGGCAGGCTGACCGAAGACCGGTCAGTTCATCATTCCACCAGTAGTTTGGTCTTCTACTGAGAAATGAGCACCTTCTAGGCATAGACGCGTCATATGCTTTGGCGATGCATTGAGCCAGATGGACGGCCCTTTCCGTAGAGGCGCCTGCTTTATCAGGTTGATCTAACCACACCTCTATGAAGGTCTGCTCATGCAAAGATTTTGCAGACCAGCCTGAAACCTTTGTCTCAAAGAAGATTGCCTGGTGATCGCTGTGGGTGTAGCGTTCGCTGACGCGCCAGGACATACCAGGCGCCAGCGCAGGGCTGATAAAGGTCAGGTCTACAACCGAGCCTGACCCCCCTTTCTGAAAGGTGTTTATGGCACCTTCGTTAGCCAAAACCATGTCCATCTGCGCAAAAGCCTCTAATAGACTGCGCCCCTTAGCATTTGATTCTCTGCTACCCCACTCTAGAGCCCAAGCATTGAAATCACCAGCAATCACCTTTGGACTTCGTCCCCTTGCGTCGAGAACAAGGTTATCAAGCATTTGCTCGAATTCAGGCAGTGTCAAACTTGGTGGGGCGTAGCAGCTGTATACATATACACCACTTATTTTCGCCCACACAAAGCCACTGGCTGCCTGACTTGCAGTACATTGTATGGCTTGTCGACCACAAGCCCATATCGCCGCTCCACCAGTCGAATCTGTGTCCCATACGCCACCGTGACGGTTTCTGTACGGTTCACTTATGATGGCGACCTCCATCTTAGATTCGAACGTGGTCTGCTCAAGTAAATCCTGAGCGACCCTGCAATGATTGAGGTTTATTTGAATAAACCTCATTTTCTCATTGCAGTGAGCGCCTTCCTAAATTCCGGACATTTGGCACTTCCGCCAATGTGCCGGTTATCCTGTCCTTCTTTGGCTACGCAAAATAGGCATTTGGGGTCCCTATTGCACTCTCTGGCAATATGGCCTTTCTCCCCACACCTTCTGCATCGATCGGACCGGTCAATGCAGCTGGTGCATGCCTTCGCGAAGTGTCCAAACATGAGGCATTTAAAGCACCTCTTTAGTGAAGTTTGCTCCCTTAGACGGCAGACAACCCATCCAATCCGAACCCTTCCGGCAGCTAACAACATCTGCGCTGCCTCCGCTGGCACTCGTATGGTGGCCGTTTGAGTGCCACCATAGGCTTTCCGTAGATCGACAACAGACTCCTCGGTGAGTTCTTTCAACTTGAATTGCTCCTTCAGAGCAGTACACATTTCTCCTTTCGATGTAACTTCATCGAGATCCTTACATTGTATATAGATCTCATGTTTTTGGGCACGCACTGCGGCATTCGCCCCAAGTGAGTTTTTCACTTGAGTGCGAAAGTCATCAGTTTTGCCACCGCTGGATCTTTTCAGCTCGAACATGAGATCCCCTTTCTGGGTTCTTCGGATTCTGTTCACATTTCCGCTCAGATCTTTTAGGTCGGGATCAGCTTTGACCTTTTTGAGTATCTCCGCGTAGGACAGATTGCCATTACTGGAGATAACAATCGCATCTGGACGAGTTCGCACTTTTGCTTTTCGTTTCGCTTTTTTGTTGGTTACCTTAGTCTATCCATCGTTTTCGTTCATGTTGGGCTTCGGAACGCTGGTCGAGTTTCCTAGATTCGCTGTATGCTTTCCTCCTTCTGAGCTGTTGGTGTTGGTTTTGAGGATGTCCTGTCCGCCTTTTTTTCTCTTAGGCGTCTGCTGATTATTTAAAGGATCCCCCTCTTTTTCACGCACTCGCTTATTTCGCTGGGATTCGATGGTAGTACGGTTAGGCGTCACTTGGGTCGCTTATGATATTGTTGGCACAGCGGGGTTCGGCGTGTTGTTATTATTCTTCTCCTCCATCTGTGATCTATTATAGAGGACTCTAATGGCCCTCACCATATTCTTTATGGCTTGGTGCACGTTGTGCTTGTCCTTTATAAACTCGGATAGCTCAACTATCTTTGCCCCAAGCTGGGTGAAGGGTAATTCCACCGGATCGGGACTCTGCTCCGTATACGTCCCGGCAGGGTTACTCCCTTTACATAGTCCTTCACTTTTGGCCTGTACTTTATCCTGCATCGTCTTTGGTATTGGTGGAGATCTCAAAGTTGATGAGCTTCTTTTGAATAGATCTCTTCCTTGTTCCTGGAGCACCTCCTGCTGTCGAACATCTTGAACATATGCGGTGGGTGTAGTCACGGTTTTTGTTGTCCAAAAAGCTGCTTTTAGTTCATCTTTGTTTGCTCTTGTTATTGGTGTTCTCGGTAAAGTCGTACTTCGCTTGAATACTTCCTTCTCCAGATCCAAATCACTTGTAGCATTATATGCCACGGTGGCCAAGTTGTCCACCACCGAGGCAGTGCGGTCGAGGGATATCGACGACCGGGAGCCCGCTTGCTCACTCCCAAAAGCCGCCGGTACTGGGGTTCCGAGCCCCTGCACCGTAAGTTTCCTCCTTCTCTCGTCTTCCATGGTGGTTTTATGTTCTGGGTATCCTTCCCATAGCCATTTTGGTCCGCGCACCAGAGATGAGTTTTTTAGTTTTAAAAATCATTTTTTATTTTTAAGAAATAGGTAACAATAGTATATAGATTGGAAAAATGAACAATAAAAAACAATCTTTTAAAGTAACAAAAATAACTTAAATCTAATGGCCACTGTGGGCTCTCAAAATTTTTGAATAACGATTTACAGACAGAGAAGAGAAACAGTAAGAAATGAAAATCTAATTTTACAATAAGTTGTCGGGAAATGGTCAAAAACCCGACAGAATTCACTTGGCCTTAGTGGCAAATAAAGAAATATAAAAAGTAATAATAAATATTTGATCGCTTCAAAAGACACTTTTAACTTAAATTATTGTTCTTAAAACTATCATAATTATAGATTTTATATTACACATTTTTTCTTTTTTTTTTAAAATAACATCCATACAAAAAAACAAAGAATAATAACGTATGTATTTATAAGTTACAACTGGAGACAAAATCAGCACCCGTTCAATGTATACATATTTACAAAGCCCCACCAAGAAACAAATAGCAGGACTGAGCACGGCCACCGCTAACCGGCATCCCGCAGCCACCAATACCAAGATTTCTCTTTTTCATCCCGCTTAATGCCAATTGCTCTCGCTCTGGAGTATCTCCAGTCGAATCCCGGAGCCCCCACTGTCAAATTCGGGGGGTATTCTATCCTTTTGTCCGTGGCCCGCCTATGTATATGATACATAACCGGATCACCGGCAGAATCAAGAATTAGACCATTCCTGTCAAGATACACGAACGCTTCGGGAGGAATGAAGCCTGTCGTGAGAGTTTTCTCGAAATACCCATCATTTGGGTAGAACGGCTGCGAAACCCAAGGGTTCTCACCATGCGAAGCAGATCGCACTATATGATTCCGAATCAATCTGACGATAACTGTATCGATTCTTGGCACAGCAGCAGCTGCATACATCACTTCATTAGTTACATAGTGCTCATAGTTTGACGAAGCAGTCCTATTAAGCCCCGTGCAAGCACGCAGACATTTCCTTTCAAAGATCCTTATTTTCTCCATTTGGCTAGCACTCAAATTAAACCAGATAGCACACCCGTAGGTAAGCACCGGTCTAACCAAAGTAAGATAGCAAATAATCTTAACCTTCCGGCTAAGATGTGGAGCATAAAAGAGTCTTCGAAGAGACATGAATGCCTTGCGAGCGCTTTCTAGCGCGACTTTAACGTGCTCGTTAAATTGGAGACGCTCGTCAAGACGCACACCCAGGTATCTAACGCACTTCTTATGAGGAATGCGCTCTGAAATATCCTCGTTCGCGACAATGTGGAAATCTCTCCAATTCCTTTTCAAGTTCCTACTGGCATACGCCAAGGAATTTCGAAACAGAATCGTTTCACACTTTTGCGCATTGATTTTCATCCGCCAACTGTTCGTGAAGAACTTAATATCATTGAACATCTTCTGAAGTTCAACTTGCACCTCACACCAGAGATGAGCAAACACTAGCCCATGCACAGTCAGAAAAGAAAAGTGCATGAACACATATTTACACATCAATAGGTATGCTCCAATCCGCCAGCTGGGGTCGCGCCTGATGGGAGATCTGGCCACTCCTCACAGGTCCGCCTGTCCGTGTGTCCGTGTGTCCGGCTGTCCGTCTGCCCGTGTGCCCGTCTGCCCGTCTGTCCGTCTGTCCGTTTGTCCGTCTGTCCGTCTTTTTTTTTTGCCCGATGGAAGGTGGAAAGCTTCAAAAGCTACCGCAGTCTCCTGCCACACGGTTATGTGGGACTCTTACCCACTAAAACCTTCTCCTTCCACTCTCCCCGCGGGACTCCCATTTGGAATTACGTCACGGGGATGGATCAGAATTTATTCTGCGCTTCGAGTAATATTCGTCCTCTTGCGTTCGTTTCTCGGCTGCCCCATTCTTCAGGCCATGCGTCTGTTGCTAGCCTCTCCACCAAAGAATGGAACTCCTCTGTCGTAAGGCTTGGAGCCGCATAACAGCTGTAAATAGATATTCCGCCTATTTTTGCTCTAGTGAAGCCATTCTCGAGGATCTTGGTGGTTCCTTCTATGGTCCGATTTCCGCATGTCCATATCGCTGCCTTTCCGCTCTTATCCGCGACCCATACTCCACTGTCTAGATTTTTGTGCTCGCAGATAATAGCAACGTTGATTTTGTTTTCCACTATCGTCTGGGAGAGCAGGTCCTGAGCAGGCTTTTGCAATGTGGCCTTTATTTCTGCATTTACGACACAGGTCGGACCTATCCTGAACGCTAGTACATTTTTTCGCCACGTGCCCAAATTCCAAACATCTGAAGCATCTTTTCAGAGTTATCTCTCGTAGTCGGCAGACGACCCAGCCAATCCGAACTTTACTGGCTGTGATAGCCCTTTTGGCCGTGTTAGGCTTATGGACGCAGTTTGTGTGCCGCCATATGCCTTCCTCAGCCGTAGAATATCTCGCTCCTGCACCGACTGTATTCCCAACTGGGATCGTAGCGCTTGACAAATTTCTTCCTTTGTTGTGATCTCGTCCAAGTCTTTACACTCAATAACCACACAATTTTTACTGAGCTTCACTTCTGCTACCTCACCCAGTGACGACTCGATTTTTTTCTGCAAGTTTTCTGACTTGTTTTCGCCTGGTTTGAATTCCAGTAACAGCCCTTCTGTGTTCGCCTTATGCGGTTCACACTTTCGCCTAGCTCAATTAACGAGGTGTCTGTTTTGACCTTGCGCAGAATATCAGCGTACGTAAGCTCACTTGTTTTTGTTATTATTAGCGCATCGGGACTGCTTCTCTTCTGCAGCTTTTTCTTCTTTTCCACCTTAGTCCAAGTGGAACCTTGATTGCAGTTACCGTCTTTCACCGTAGGGTCTGGTAGTCTTTCGCGAATTTGCCGTGGAGGCGTTTTCTCCATTTTGCGTTTTTGGCTACGTCGAGGAGATTCCGGTTCCCCATTAGACTCTGTCCGTCTGTCCATCTGTCCGTCTGTCCATCTGTCCGTCGTTTTGTCTGTCCGTCGTTCCGTCTGTCCATCTGTCCGTCTGTCTGTTTTTTTTTTTTTTGAGGAGGTGGAGTCAGCTCATTTTAGCTTGGTTGTCTTCCATCTCTACGCGGCGTACGTAACCGCGCTTTTCTGGTCTCCTCTGTCTTCCGCAGTTTGCTATGGATAGATACGACCATGGAGTTGATCGCATCCCAGTCTTCCTGACATGCTAGCATTCTTCGCACCGGATTCTTTGGTACGAACACCTCTCCTAGAGTCTCCTCTAGGTTCTTCCTTTCCTCCACAAACCTTGGGCAGTGGAAGAATACATGCTCTGGGTCCTCTGGGACTCCATCGCAGTTTGGACAATCGGGTGAGGTGTCTAGTTTAAACCTGAACAGCTCCTGGTGATATCCTCCATACCCCGTGAGAAACTGAGTAAGATTATAATTATTCTCCGTCTCTCTAACCACTCCTTGATGGCAGGAATGAGCCTGTGTGACCACCGACCTTTTCTCGAGTGTTCCCAACGCTCTTGCCATCTATTTAGAGATCCCTCCCTTTCGGCGTTCTTCGCCTGCGATAAACGAGAAATAGACTTCGCGCTATATATATTCGTCATCTCATCTGCCAGGATGTCAATTGGCATCATTCCAGAGACGACGAATGCTGCATCATCTGAGACAGTTCTGAATGCCGAGCACACGCTTAGGGCTATTCTTCTGTAGATTGAACTCAATTTGTTAGTGTTAGATGTGACCTGCAATGCCTTTCCCCAAACTGGAGCTGCATAGAGCAGGATCGAATTCACTACCGTAGCTATAAGCAACCTGGAAGCATGCCATGGCCCTCCCACGTTCGGCATTATTCTTGCCAGGGGCACACTCGCAGTGGATGCTTTGTAGTAGACACACTGCACGTGTGGTTTATAGCTAAGCTTCCAATCTATCACCACTCCGAAGTATTTGATCGCAGGCTTAGAAGTGATGATATTATTCCCAATTTGAGTATGGTACAACCAGTGTTATATCATCGGCGTAGCCCACCACCGTGAAGGGGAAGATTAAGAACATCGTTGTGCATGATGTTCCACAGTAGTGGGCCCAATACGGAGCCTCCGTTCTTGTAAATAGCTGTTGGCAATAGCTGCAAGATAAGCGGGAATACCAATCTTCGCAGAGATTAGGTATTAGGTATTAGGTTCCAATTGGCCGAATTGAATGCATTTCTTACATTCAGGGTCACTACTATGCAATATTTGCTGGTACTGCCCTTTCCGTGGATTGCATTTGCGGCCAAGCCAGTAACCACTTTGATGGCATCAATGGTTGATCTGGCTTTACGGAACCCATACTGCCAATCTGAGAGACCTCCCTGGCTTTGAACAACCAGGAGTAATCTATTATAGATTACTCGCTCTAGAATTTTGCCCACAGTGTCCAAAAGACAAATAGGTTTGTAGGAGGTTGGCTCACCTGGAGGTTTGCCAGCCTTTGGCAGTAGCATCAATTTCTGTCGTTTCCATGATGCAGGAAATATCTCCTCGGGCATGCACGCTTCGAACAACTCAGCGGTCTGGATTTCACGGCAAGCTTAAGGGCCTTATTCGGCACGCCATCTAGACCTGGAGCTTTGTTATCTCCTATCCTAGTGCAGATCTCCAGCAGCTCGTCACTGGTGACTGGCGGTATTGCCGTGTCTTTCAGAAGTCGCTGGAAGCTGTCTATGCCCTCCTCTTGCTGGGGGAATAACCCCTGGGTAATTTTTAGCAAGAATGAAGGGCACGGCATCACAATTCTATAGGCGCTCCCCCACGAATTTACGTCCGCTTCTAAACAAAGTCCCATAAAGCATTCCCTCTTGCTCCGTTGGATGGCGAGCTTGAGGGTTTTGCGGCCTTCATTATAGGCGCGCTCTTTTTGCCCTTGGTCGATTCTGCCCACCACTCTTCTGGCTCGGTGATAGGATGATCGAAGGCTGGCCAGTTCAGCATTCCACCAGTAGTTTAGTTTTCTACTGGGGAATGAGCACCTCCTCGGCATGGTCGCGTCACACGCTTTGGCAATGCATTGGGCCACATGGGCAGGTCTTTCCGTAGAGGCGTCTGCTTTATTAGGCTGGTCTAACCACACCTCCATGAAGGTCTACTCATCCAGAGCTTTGGCGGACCAGCCTGACATCTTTCTCGGTTTCGAGCATGATTGTCTTATGCCCGGTGACTCCATCCATAGCCCAAAGAACATTGGCTGGTGATCGCTGTGGGTATAGTGCTCGCTGACGCACCAAGACATACTACGTGCCAGTGCAGGGCTGACAAAAGTTTGGTCTACGATTGAGGTAAACCCCCCTTTCTGAAAGATGTTTACATATCTTTCGTTGGCCAAAACGACATCCAACTGTGCGAAAGCGTCTAATAGACTGCGGCCCCTTGCATTTGTCTCTCTGCTACTCCACTCACGGGCCCAAGCATTGAAGTCACCAGCAATCTCGCTTGGACTACGACCCCTTGCGTCGAGAACAAGACTGTCAAGCATTTGCTCGAATCCGGGCAGTGTTAGGCTTGGTGCGGTGTAACAGCTGTATTTGTTTGTCTGTCTCTCTGTCTGTCACACCCGATTTATTCGGAAGCCGCTAGACCGATTGTCACGAAAATTCGTGAGAGTATGTAATCTGCTGTTCCCTTTACATGCAGCAAGTCGCGCCATTTTGTGATAAGTTTCAGGGGGGGCTCCCCATACATTTGAATGGAGGATATAAATTTTTCTTCGCAGTGTGTAGCGATGAGGGGTATCAAATGAAGGGTATCAACTAGTACTTTTCGAAACTGGTTCAATATTTCATATTGGGTCAAACATAGGGGAGTGAGGGCTCAAAATATGACCCCCAAAAAGTGTAACAGGTCTCGTTCTCTGAACCTACCTAACCGAAAAATCTGAAAAAAATCGCAGGGGTGCATGTCTACGAAATCTAGGCCTCAAAATATATCCGGTTCCGATATCTGCACAAATAAAGTTTATAATAGTATATTTCCACATTTTAGAAATTTACGCAGCACCCCCCATGCATGCATGTAACGAAGAATATAATGCACAATTTGGTCAAGTTTGAAGAAAATCCAACTATTACTAACAAAGTTATAGGGGGTAAAACTTTGCCATTTTTGTGGATTTCGTGCACGTCATCTTCACATATCAATTCGTCAATTCCACAACGATATAAGTTCTTATGAATGGGGTCGCAAAGAATTATTTTGTTTTAGTTTTTTAGTCATTTGTATATGAATATGAATTGCTTCGACCAGACATGTGTATATATAGGTATATAGTATATGCGTGCTAATGAAGTTTTTAGGTAGTGTCTAATTCAGATAGATACATTTGTACATTAAACCAGCCTTATTTAATATGCGTACTATATATGTACACATGTATGCTTTTGTGCACAGTCAATCGGAAATATGGGTACGAGTTTGAATACGTGCATATAAATGTACAGTATTCGGAAATAGGCAGTTTGTTTGTTTAGGGTGAGTATAATATCTATGGCGGTAATACGTATGTATGTCTCGTAGTTTGGAAAAATAGGAATAGGTTGGATTTGTAGCTATGTACGGATAGGAAAATGTTTGTTGAAGTTTCTTACATAAGACGAACACAAAACCTTTATTTTTCCGACTTGTTGCTATTAGATGCTAGGATAACATCATCTGCATAAAGCAGTGTATAGGGCGTTTTGAGGTTACTCATTGGGCGCGACCGGGAAGTGTGTAACCGATATTGTGATAGTGCGGAAGCTTTGTATTACAGTATGCGAAACATACTTGTCGGCCAGTGTTGTGTTGTGAAATGCTGAGTGTTTGCATAATAGCACTGACCTCTTAAACATGTTTTGAGGTAACCGTGGGTTGGCAAGTATTATAAGAATAGGAAACTAGGTTAACGTGGGTCTAGAATAAGCATAAAGAAATGTTAGAGTTAGTGGATGTTAAAAAGCGAACCCACGACGTAATTAAAGGAGTTTTAAGTGACATAGTGTAATAAAGCGAATTAAGAAAAGCAAATAAAGAGTTCTGGTGATTTACAAGAAGTGAATAGTGAAAGTGGAGGTCACGATATTTGGCGCAGCCGGTATTGGGTAAGTGGTTTCATATTACTTATTTTAAATAAATTTTATGTTAAGTAAATCCTGCGTGGGAAAGTTAGTGTCCCGTTAAATTTAATGTGGTGTAAAATTTATTGTGGCTTTGAATTGTGGGACACAGGCTATTGTACCGTTGTGAAGTCCTGAGGGTGGAACTAAATGACCAGTGTATTGACAAAAGAGGAACTTGCTCTTTTTTAATCGCTAGTTGAGAAAGATTTGTGGGCGGACACTAATGCTCAGCTGAAAAAGGATCAGGCTGATGATCCTTTTTGCGGAGCAAATAGAAACCGAATTAAGGGCTCGGGGGTAGCAAGTTAATATAAAGAGTGATATTCTTAGTGCAGTGGAGGTTGTGGATACTCTACTATCTAGCCTCCTAGAAATAGGGAAGAAGGATTGGGGGGGGGAAATTAGCACGAAGCGATATAGATGTCGAACAGTTAAGCAAGATAGTGAGTGAACTAAAGCGGCATTTAAGGGAAGCAGAAGAGTGCAACGTGGAGTTGGAAAAGCAGCTAAACAGAAAAAGCGTAAATATTGAACAAGGTGTTCGCGGAAGTAAGGAATTGAATAAACAGGAAAGGCGGAGAAGTGTGAGTGGCGTGAGTGGGACAGGAAGTGCTACTTTATCGAAAACGCCCGGAAGTGAAGTACAGGCTAGGTCCAGAAGCGAAATTACCAAAATGGCTCCTGTAGGGAATGATATCTATGATAGGGTCATGGATATGGTGATCAAGTTTGTTCCTTCTTTTTCGGGGGAAAACCACCCTTCCTGGTTACGAAGCTATCTAAATTTTTGGACTACGTGACGGAGCTTAATGAGCGATTACCAGAGGAGCAAAAGGTTGTTTTGTTTAGTTGCATCAAATACAGGTTGACAGGGGATATCCCAGGGGATATCCTACTGTTTGATATCCACCGCGGACTGTAGAACAATCAGAGATTTGGAATTGACTCTGAGCAATGCGTACGTTCCAAAGAGATCATTAGATGAGCTTCGAGATGAACCTAGAATGTGCAGACAGCAGCCCGGATAGCAACTGGAGGAATATGCGCAGCGGGTTTGCTTATTGCTAAAACGTGGACAGGATGCCATTAGCGTGAAGTATCCTGGCGGTGACGAAAGTCTTAAAAAAGAATTTGAGCGCCGTTGCATCGGCGCTTGTAAAGTAGGTGTATTGAATGATGTTACAAGAGAGCATCTGGTGGGTAGAAGTTTCACAACATTGGAACAAGCTAAAGCAGATGCCATTTGTTATGAGGACGACTGCGGAAGGCTTTTAGGTTATTCACGTTTTAGTGATCGCCCCTTGGGACAGTTTCCGGGAAGTAGCTTTGAGGCTACCAACAGGGTTCCTTCCGGGAGTATGTCATATACGACCGGTGGGAACTACAAGCCACATTTTGAATCTGCACAGTACCCGCCGGTTTCTAATAATGTCAGCAGTCACAATAACAATTCAGCGTAGCGTCGGAGTTAAAAACTTGGAAGGTTCCACACGAGGGGAAGCAGAGCTATGGAATATTAGGGTAGGTCTTAAGGAGGAAAGGATCGTTGAGTTACCCGTAGAGTTTGAAGAGACCCGAATTTGTCTGCGTCAGGATGTAGTGCCGGGTGTATCTATAAGTAATGCCGTAGTGAAACGTCGAAATGGGACGGTTTTCGTTGGGCTTATCAACGTGAATGAGAAGGAAGTGAAGCTTAGGAACCTTGGACCTGAGTTTGGGTATTTGTCTGACTATAAACTCTGGCGGTCGGCGGAAGAACGGAGTCGACATCTGAACACCGATAGCAGTCAAAGGAGATACTGGAGTTATCGGATAATCTTAATCAGGAAGAGAGGGATAGCACTACTCAGTTGTGCCTGGAGTATGGGGATATATTCCTACTCCCTGGGGATAAGTTGCCGTACACGGAAGTAAAGCACTTTTCAATACCCCTATTGCCGGGCGCTGCGCCTGCAAATAAGCCACAGTATCGGATACCGCAGGCTCATCGGGATGAATGTAATCGGCAGATAAATAAACTTTTGGAGGACGATATAATTGAGCCAAATGATAGTCCGTATAACTCCCCATTCATTCTGGTACCGAATAAGCAGTTAAAGGGCGGGAAAAGACTTTTCGCCTATGTGTAGATATTCGTCACCTTAACACTAAAGTGGTACTTATGTCATATCCATTGCCACGGATTGAGGATATCTTGGATGAACTTGGGAAGTCAAGATACTTCTCTACACTTGATTTGGTGCAAGTGCTTATCGACCAGGAGGATAGGTCTGAAACTGCATTCAGTTTCTTGTACCAGCACTTTAAGAGGTTACCTTTTGGTATTAAAACTGCTCTTGCATTTTTCCAGTCTTCGTTGAATCAGGTTTTGTCAGGCTTGCAGGGTATAAAATGCATTGTGCATCTGGAGGATGTAGTCATGTTTGCCGGAAACCTGGACGAGCACAACCGAAAATTGAGGGAGATATTTCAACGATTCCGTGAAGCCAAGCTGAGGATGCAGCCAGCGAAGTGTCAGTTCCTTCGAAAGGAGGTAACTTACTTGGGGCATGTTTGCTCAGAAGATAGAATTAGACTCGATCTCAAACTAACAGAGAAAGTCAGGGATTTCCCGCGGCCGAAAATCCCCAAGCAGATAAAGTTATTCCTTGGGTTGGCCAATTAGTATAGAAGATTTGTACCCGGTTTTGTGAATATTGCGGCCCCTATTAATCGCCTGGTGAGGAAAAATGTGAAGTTCGAATGGGATGAAGGCTGCGAGAAGGCTTTTGAGAGGTTGAAGAAAGAACTAGTTTCGCCGCCCGTCTTGGCGTATCCGCAATTCGATAAGGAGAAGCGCTGTTTGCGGTATTTGAATAGGAGGGACGGCCAGTGGGGTATGCGGGTCATACACTGAATCCGACGGAGAGGAATTACTCAGAGAACTCTTGGCACTGACATGGGCGACAAAAAATTACCGCTGTTACCTCCTGGGGAGGCCATTTAAAATATTCACGGATCACAAGCCGTTGAAGGGAATGGTAAAGGCTAGGGACAGCACTAGTCGGATGCTTCGGCTTCAACAGAAGTTGTCGGAGTATGATTACGAATTGCTATAGGCCGGGTTGTAAGATAGGGAATGCAGATTCTTTGAGTAGGGTGGTACAGCGAGAAGCCTCAGCAGAGCCGGGGTCTGATTGTTTAGTGATAACGTGATCAAGAGGACAGGTGCAACTAGAAGGTGAAAGGCTCACTGATAAGGAGGAGTTGGGGCTGCCTGAGGTCCGAGAGAGGCAAGACATGCAAGAAATAAGGAGCCCAGAGGAAGTACGGCTAGTCCTTAGAGACTATCATGACTCACGGTTCGGAGGCCACTTTGGGGCCAGCAAAACTTTCGCTACAGTCAGAAGCTTTTTCAGGTGGAAGGGGATGAAAAAAGACGTCCAGCGACATGTGGCCAAGTGTCTCAAATGCCAGAAGAATAAGAATCATCGTCAAACGAGGATGCCGTTGGTGGTTACTTCGGTGTCGAACAGGCCATTCGATAAGATATATATCGATTTGGTGGGACTGTTGCCTCAGCCCCCAGGGGTCACAAGTACATTCTGTCGATGGTGGACGACTTGACAAGGTTTGCGGATTTCGTTGCACTGCCTGACCAGCAAACTAATAAAGTAGCGAAGGTGTGGTTTAATGAAATAATGAGTCACTATTCGTTACCACGTCCATTGTGACGGATCAAGGAACAAATTTCACAGGCGAGGTTTTCGTCTTTATGTAAACTTTTAAATGTGAAGAAGTTGCAAACGGTGGCATATCATCCGCATTCGAATGCTGTAGAAAGACCGCATTCGACTGCGGATGATAGGCGGATGCTGTAGAAAGACCGCATTAGACCTTGGGGAACTATTTGAGATGTTTCGTGGATGATGCACCTGTTGATTGGGACGAATACCTCAAGACGGCGGCTCACGCCTACAATAACACGCCCCCCTTTGGAACGGGGCTGTGTCCGATGGAAACTCTTTTCGCGCTTGTGTCAGATATACCGAGTAGTCTAAAGAGAACCCCCAAGCCAGCCGGTTTACAATGACCAACTGTACCATAAGCAGCTGCGTAGGAAACTGCAAG
The DNA here is from genome assembly GCF_905115235.1 of Hermetia illucens. Taxonomy (NCBI): domain Eukaryota; kingdom Metazoa; phylum Arthropoda; class Insecta; order Diptera; family Stratiomyidae; genus Hermetia; species Hermetia illucens. The sequence goes on from NC_051852.1 coordinate 68,492,454, forward strand.
TTGCTTTCAAGCATGCCAAAGAAAATTTGATGAACGCTATGGGGGTATCTAAGAGGGGGTACGATAGAAAAATGAATTCAATTCAGGTACACATTGGTGATAGTGTCCTACTGATTGATACGCGAAAATCTAGTAAACTGGATTCTATCTTCCGAGGCCCGTACAAGGTTGTCAATGTCCATTCTCCTGAAAATATATTCATTCTAGAGAATGGGAAGTTGCGAAGAGTTCACGTGAACAGAGTGAGAATTTTTAATGCCTAGAATGTCAAATGAATAATGTGGTTTTCTTAGCTAGCTGAACGGGCAGTCTTCTCACCTAGCTGAACGGGCAGTCTTCTCACCTAGCAGCAAGCGTGCTGTAATTGCGGTGAATAAGTATAATTGTCTCCCAATTGTATTAATCTCCTCTCCAGGCGACCGTGATTTTTCTGAAGGTGTCATAAGCCTTGTAGATCTGCGTGAAAAATCCAAACACGATAGCAGCTGCTAGTAAAATTTTTACCGCACCGTATGAGCAATTTATGGATCTGGATTTTGCCATTTGCACAGAAATGCGATCACGCGGACCGCAATCATCTCGTCCATTACCGAAAAGACAGGTCTAAGAAAGCCGTAGATGCTTCGCTTCGACATCTCTAGGTGTGTTGAGGGCGTTTATTTCCAATGAACAAAAGTAACACTTAACATAGTCCTTCAAATTAGTATAGAAACAAGTCGGAATACCGGAAGCTCGTGCTTCAGGTATAAAGGTTTTGTGTTCATCTTATGTAGGAAATTTCAACGCACATTTTTCTATCCGTATATAACTACAAATTCAACATAATCTTTCATATTTTTCCAAACTACGAAACATACGTACATATTACAGCCATAGATATTCCGCTCACCCTAAACAAACAGTCAATTTCCGAATACTGTACACATATATGCACGTATATAAATGGATCGTACCCATATTTCCGATTTACTTCGTATATCTATTTAAATTAGGCACTACCCGCAAAGTTCATTAGCAAGCATGCATCATATACTTACATACACACATGTCTGGTTGACAAATGACTAAAAAACTAAAACAAAATATTTCTCTGCGACCCAATTCAAAAGAAGTCATTTCGTTGTGGTATTGACGAATTGATATGTTATGATGACGTCATGCAGGTTGTAGAGTGCACGAAATTCACAAAAAAATGTGAAGTTTCACACCCTATAACTTTGTTAATAATGGTTGCATTTTCTTTAAACTTGACCATTGTGCATTATGCATTATGTGCATTATGTTCTTCATTACACGCATGCCAAATTTTGTACTTCAGGGATGAACATAAGGGGGGTGCCGGGTAAATTTCTAAAATGTGGAAATATGCTATTATTAACTTTATTTGTGCAGATATCGGAACCGGATATATTTTGAGGCCTAGATTTAGTAGAGATGCACCATCGTAATTTTTTTCAGATTTTTCGGTTGGATAGGTTCTGAGAACGAGACCTGTTACACTTTTTGGGGGTCATATTTTGAGCCCTCACTCCCCTATGTTTCACCCAACATCAAATATTGAACCAATTTCGGAAAGTACTAATTGAGACCTTTCATTTGATACCCCACACCGCTACATTCTGTGAAAAAAAAAATTTGCACCCTCCATTCACATGTATGGGGAGCCCCCCCTTAAACTTAACACAAAATGGCGACACTTACTGCATGCAAAGGGAACACCAGATTACATACTCTCATAAATTTTCGTGACAATCGGTCCAGCCGTTTCCGAATAAATCGGGTGTGACAGACAGACAGACAGGCGGACAGACAGACACCTGTGAGGAGTGGCCAGATCTCCCATCAGGCGCGACCCCAGCTGGCGGATAGGGGCATACCTATTGATGTGTAAATATGTGTTCATGCACTTTTCTTTTTTGATTGTGCATGGGCTAGTGTTTGCTCATCTCTGGTGCGCGGACCAAAATGGCTATGGGAAGGATACCTAGAACATAAAACCACCATGGAAGACGAGAGAAGGAGGAAACTTACGGTGCAGGGGCTCGGAACCCCAGTACCGGCGGCTTTTGGGAGTGAGCAAGCGGGCTCCCGGTCGTCGATATCCCTCGACCGCACTGCCTCGGTGGTGGACAACTTGGCCACCGTGGCATATAATGCTACAAGTGATTTGGATCTGGAGAAGGAAGTATTCAAGCGAAGTACGACTTTACCGAGAACACCAATAACAAGACCAAACAAAGATGAACTAAAAGCAGCTTTTTGGACAACAAAAACCGTGACAATACCCACCGCACATGTTCAAGATGTTCGACAGCAGGAGGTGCTCCAGGAACAAGGAAGAGATCCATTCAAAAGAAGCTCATCAACTTTGAGATCTCCACCAATGCCAAAGACGATGAAGGACAAAGTACAGGCAAGGTCAACAAACGCCACAAGTGAAGGACCGTGTAAAAGGGGTAACCCTGCCGGGACTTATAGGGAACAGAGTCCTGATCTGGAGGAATTACCCTTCACCCAGCTTGGGGCAAAAATAGTTGAGCTGTCCGAGTTTATCAAGGACAAGCACAACGTGCACCAAGCCATAAAGAATATGGTGAGGGCTATTAGAGTTCTCTATAATAGATCACAGATGGACGAAAAGAACGATAAGAACACGCCGAACCACGCTGTGCCAACAGTATCACAAGCGACCCAAGTGACGCCTAACCGTACTACCATTGAATCCCAGCGAAATAAGCGAGTACGTGAAAAAGAGGGGGATCCTTTAAGTAATCAGCAGGCGCCTAAGAGAAAAAAAGGCGGACAGGACATCCGGAAAACCAACACCAACAGGTCAGAAGGAGGAAACCGTACAGCGAATCTAGGAAACTCGACCAGCGTTGCGAAGCCTAAGACCAGCGAAAACGATGGATGGACTAAAGTAACCAACAAAAAAGCGGAACGAAAGGCAAAAGTGCGAACTCATCCAGATGTAATTGTTATCTCCAGTAAGGGCAATCTGTCCTACGCGGAGATACTCAAAAAGGTCAAAGCGGATCCCGGCCTAAAAGATCTGAGCGGAAATGTGAACAGAATCCGAAGAACCCAGAAAGGGGATCTCATGTTCGAGCTGAAAAGATCCAGCGTGGGCAAAACTGATGACTTTCGCACTCAAGTGAAAAACTCACTTGGGGAGAATGCCGCAGTGCGTGCCCAAAAACATGAGATCTACCTTCAATGTAAGGATCTCGATGAAGTAACATCGAAAGAAGAAATTTGTATTGCTCTGAAGGAGCAATTCGAGTTGAAAGAACTCACCGAGGAGTTTATTGTGGGCTTACGAAAAGCCTATGGTGGTACTCAAACAGCCACAATACGAGTACCAGCGGAGGCAGCACAGATGTTATTGGCTGCCGGAAGGGTTCGGATTGGATGGGTTGTCTGCCGTTTAAGGGAACAAATTTCACTGAAGAGGTGCTTTAAATGCCTCATGTTTGGACACTTCGCGAAGGCATGCACCAGCAGCATTGATCGATCCGATCGATGCAGAAGGTGTGGGGAGAAAGGCCATATTGCCAGAGAGTGCAATAGGGACCCCAAGTGCCTATTGTGCGAAGTAAAAGAGGGACAGGATAACCGGCATATTGCCGGGAGTGGTAAATGTCCAGAATTTAGGAAGGCGCTCACTGCAATGAGAAAATGAGGTTTATTCAAATAAACCTGAATCATTGCAGGGTCGCTCAGGATTTACTTGAGCAGGCCACGTTCGAATCTGAGATGGAAATCGCCATCATAAGCGAACCGTATAGACACCGTCACGGTGGCATATGGGTCAAAGATTCGACTGGTGGAGCGGCGATATGGGCTTGCGGTCGACAGGCCATACAATGTACTGCAAGTCAGGCAGGCAGTGGCTTCGTGTGGGCGAAAATAAGTGGTGTATATGTTTACAGCTGCTACGCCCCGCCAAGTTTGACACTGTCTGAATTCGAGCAAATGCTTGATAATCTTGTTCTCGACGCGAAGGGACGAAGTCCAAAGGTGATTGCTGGTGATTTCAATGCTTGGGCCCTAGAGTGGGGTAGTAGGGAATCAAATGCTAGGGGGCGCAGTTTATTAGAAGCTTTTGCGCAGATGGACATAGTTTTGGCTAACGAAGGTGCTGTAAACACCTTCCAGAAAGGGGGATCAGGCTCGGTTGTAGACCTGACCTTTGTCAGCCCTTCGCTGGCGCGTGGTATGTCCTGGTGCGTCAGTGAACGCTACACCCACAGCGATCACCAGGCAGTTTTCTTTGAGACATGTGTCGAACCTCAGGGCAAAGAGCTATCATGCCCGAAACCGAAAAAGATTTCAGGCTGGTCTGCAAAATCTTTGGATGAGCAGAGCTTCTTAGAGGTGTGGTTGGATCAACCTGATATAGCAGGCGCCTCTACGGAAAGAGCCGTCCATCTGGCTCAATGCATCGCCAAAGCATGTGATGCGTCCATGCCTAGGAGGTGCGCATTCCCCCGTAGAAGACCAAACTACTGGTGGAATGATGAACTGACCGGCCTTCGATCAGCCTGCCACCGAGCGAGAAGAGCGGCTCAGAGGGTGGTAGGTAGAGTAGATCAAGGGCAGAAAGAGTGCGCCTACAAGGCAGCCCGCAAAACCCTCAAGTTCGCCATCCAGCGAAGCAAGAGGAAATGCTTTAGGGAGCTCTGCTTAGAAGCGGACGTAAATCCGTGGGGAAGAGCTTATGGAATCGTGATGGGACGATTTAGAGGCCGTTCGTCTCCGCAGATCACGTGCCCCGCCCTCTTGTTGAAAATCATCCAGGGGTTATTCCCCCAGCAAGAGGAGAACACCGACACATTCCAACCACCTCTGAATGTGACGGCAATCCCGCCAGTCACCAGAGACGAGCTCCTCCGTGAAATCCAGGCCGGACATGTTTGCTGAGTTGTTCGAAGCGTGCATGTCCGAGGGAATATTTCCAGTGGTATGGAAGCGGCAGAAGTTGGTGCTTCTGCCTAAGCCTGGTAAACCACCAGGTGAACCATCCTCATACCGACCCATCTGTCTTTTGGACACGGTGGGGCAAATGCTAGAGCGGGTAATCTATAATAGATTACTCCCAGTAGTTGAGAGCCAAGGCGGCCTTTCACATCGGCAGTATGGATTCCGTAAAGCCAGATCAACCATTGATGCCATCAAATTGGTTACTGGCTTGGCCGAAGATGCAATCCACGGAAAGGGTAGTACCAGCAAATATTGCGTGGTAGTAACCCTGGACGTGAAAAATGCATTCAATTCGGCCAATTGGAATCTAATCCGGAAATCCCTAGCGAAGGTTGGTATTCCCGCCTACCTCGCCGCAATTGTCGATAGTTATTTAACTGAAAGGAGACTCTGGTACGACACTGATGACGGACCGCAGGAGTACGTCGTTTCCGCGGGTGTCCCGCAGGGCTCCGTATTGGGCCCACTACTGTGGAACATCATGTACAACGATGTACTTAATCTTCCCCTTCCGGAGGAAGCCACAGTGGTGGGTTACGCTGACGACATTGCACTAGTTGTTGTCGCAAAGCATCTCGAAGATGCTGAGTTATACTCAAACGAGGCAATCAGTGCTGTCAAATGCTGGTTAGAGAGCTCTGGTCTGACGCTTGCGGAGGAAAAAAACGGAAGCGGTCCTCATCACGAAGCGCCGGAAGAGAAATTACGCCTGTGTTAGAGTCGGGAATCATATCATCACTTCCAAGCCGGCCATCAAATACTTGGGGGTGGTGATAGACAGGAAGCTCAGCTATAAGCAACACGTACAGTATGTTTGTGATAAATCATCCACTGCCAGTATGGCCCTGGCCAGGATGATGCCGAACGTGGGAGGGCCACGGCATACCTCTAGATTGCTTATAGCCAGGGTGGTGACCTCAATTATGCTCTATGCGACCCCAGTTTGGAGCGAGGCGTTGTGGATGTCAGTTAACACTAGCAAACTGAATGCAGTCTACAGGAGGACAGCCCTGAGGGTATGCTCTGCCTTCAGGACTGTCTCAGATGATGCAGCATTCGTCATCTCTGGAATGATGCCGATTGACATCTTGGCAGATGAGATGGCGAATATATACCATGCGAAGCCAATCTCTCCCTTATTGCAGACGAAGAAGGCTGAGATGGAGAGATCCATAAATAGATGGCAAGAGCGGTGGGAATGCTCGGGAAAGGGTCGGTGGACTCACAGGCTCATTCCTGCCATCAGGGAGTGGTTGGAGAGACGACACGGTGAGGCTAATTATAATCTCACCCAGTTTCTCACGGGACATGGAGGATATCTCCAATACCTTCACAGGTTTAAATTGGAGACCTCACCCGACTGTCCAAATTGCGATGGAGTCCCAGAGGACCCAGAGCATGTATTCTTCCACTGTCCGAGATTTGTGGAAGAAAGGAGGAACCTAGAGGAGACTCTAGGAGAGGTGCTGGTACCAGAAAATCTGGTACCGAAAATGCTAGCACATCAAGAGAATTGGGATGCGGTCAACTCCATGATCGCATCGATTCAAGATAAGTTGCGAAAGGCAGAGGAAGGCAGAAAAGCGCGGTCACGTGCGCCACGTATAGAAGAAATGGGATTAAGCTAGAGTGAGCTGACTCCGCCCCGTGATGTAATACCTTATGGTGGTGCCGCGGGGCAGGGAGGGAGTCGGGGGTGGTTTTAGTGGGTAAAAATCCCACACGCTGGTGTGTCCAGACCAGTGTCTTTTGAAGATTTCCACCTCCTCAAAAAAAAAAAAAAAAAAAAAAGACAGACACCGTCTCGATTCTAATAAGGTTTTGTTTCACACAAAACCTTAAAAACCGCTTTTTGCTAACTTGTGAGCCTTCCGCTCGTCAATATTTAAATGATTGAAAGTCTCCAAACGATCGTATTCACTTTTAAGGTTTAACATTTTGACTGAGATAGATAACCTTATACAACGTCTTTTATATTAATCCAGGAGTTGTGGACTGCTGGGAAGCCCAACCATTTAATGAGAACTTTATCCCCTCGTCTTTTTAAAATTTTTTCTACAAGTTATACATTGGGGTACTTGGACGGTGACAATTCTAATTTATTAAACCCGCCTCGAATTAAGTTTCCTTGATAATCCTCGAGAATGTAAGTTCGAGGTTCTGTGTCTTTTACCTCACGCACTTTAAATACCTCTGTGGACCGGTTTGGAGTATAACCCTTCTCAAAGACTTGTTTATGCTTGCTTATTCGAACAAAAGTTCCTACTTTGTATTTTGGTTTAGACGAGACTCTCTCTTTCTTATACACACTGCATATCAGATCTATCTCGTTGGAAGTATTAACGTCTACAGGTTTCATCTTGACAGTTCGATGTTGCGTTGTGTTATATTTTCGTACTATGTTTTTTAATGAATTGATCCATTTGTAGTTTCCCTTCATACTAAATTCTTTCCACATGACACTTTTAAGAGTTCTATTGAATCGCTCAACAATTGAGGCTTTTAAAGAGCTAAACGTTGACTAATGATTTATTTGATATTTTTCATTAGCTGCATAAATTTCGTGTTGAAGAATTCTTTTCCGTCGTCTGTCTGTAAATTTCTAGGAACACGTTTCTGATTTAAAATTACTTGCATAACTTTAGTAACTTTTTAACGGGTACTGCCCAAGCGTATTTGCAAAAAGTATCAATTACTGTAAGTAGAAAACTGAATCCCTGGTTTTCAGATGTATAGGCACTCATGTCAACTAAATCAGCCTGCCATAGATCACCAATCCCCCTTATACTAACACGGCGACGTTTAAAGTTTCTGCGAGCGGGCCTGTGGAGCTCATTAATAATCTGTCTTCTGCTCGTTTTCCTGAACGTATAAATACCGATTGCTTTTTTACCGTTATATATTGATATCTACTGTTAGAGACATTATAAATGGTATCACCATGTTAAAATTTAATCATCCATTTAAAATGATGGTTGCAGGACCATCTGGATGTGGAAAGACGACCTTTATAGAAAATCTTCTGAATAACATGTGGCTTATACAGCCTTAGGTTGGGAAGATAGTTTGGTGTAATGGAGAACAAGGAGAACTGTCGTCACGTATATCATTTAAGAACATTGAATATTTGGAATATATCCCAGATGAGTTCACAAACAAAAATAAGGATCCTACTTTAATCGCGCTGGATGATATGATGTTAAATGCATTTTAAAAGCAGGTGTGTGAACTTTTCACTAAGGGCTCACATCATCGCAACTTCTCTGTGATCTTAGTGACCCAGAATGTATTTCATCAAGGTAAGTTATATATATATATATCGCTTAATTGTAAATATCTAGTTGTATTCAAAAACCCACGAGACAAAAGTCAATTCCTCCATTTAGCTAAACAGATTTATCCAGAGAATAGTGGCGGGCTTGTGAAAATATCATATATAAAGACATCACACAGAGACCACACAATTATTTGCTAGTAGATTTAATCCAGGATATAAACGATATTCTTAGGTTTCGAACCGGTATATTTAATAAGAGATCTCTTACATGTTATTGTTCGTCAAAATGAGACGATTAAAGGCCAACAGGCATATATTATATATTCTAAAGAACGCTAAATCATGCTTAAGAAACGCTATATTCAAGAATGCCGATGCTGAGGTAATTAAAACTATTTGTGAAATAACACTAAACACTTTGAAAGGTAACCATATACCATGCAGGAAAGCACTAAGCAGACTTTGCAGGTATAAAAATAATATGCGTAAGTTGGTTGAGGCAAAACGATCTGTCCCCAGACAGAAGAAAATCCTGATACAGCAAGGTGGATTTGTTCCTGTATTGTTAGGAAGTCTTCTTTCGGGTGCTAGAGGATCTGCTATACAGTGAACATGGAGAAAAATAATACCCTTAATAAAATGCTTTTGAGAGTTGTTTGGGTCTGTCGACGTATTCTGAAGTGTTTAAAGTTTTCAAGGTTTTAGACGAATTTTTCAACTTTATAAATTTTATAACTAGTATTGGTTTTGCTAATATACCTAATTAGTTTTGTGCTCAAATAGTTAAGTTGTCTGAAAGTGGCAGAAAGCGAACAAGGGGGAATGAATCCCCGGATGAAAATCTTCGAAGTAAACTGAGAGTTCTGCGAAGACCACCACCATTACCATCTGAAATGGCGGGCGCATCCAACCGGTTTAGCATTTTACAAGTAGATGAAAATGAAATGGCAGTCGATAGCGATACAGTTAATGTGGTCACCGCCACTCAAAAGAAGGTAAAAATTCCACCTATTGTCTTTCCGAAACTACAGAAAGCTGAAATTGACGAGGCGATGGAAAAACTCAATGTTACTGTATACTATGTCAAGTATTCAGGCATCGGACGGAAACTTTTCTCTGACACTATCGAAGACTTTGACCGAGTTATTAACCACTTCAAAGTAAATAAGACTGAATTCTTTACTTATCGTCGACCAGATAAAAGGCCGATCAAAATTTTATTATCGGGCCTGCACAGCATGGATAATAACAAACTGGCTGAGCTGCTTAAAACCGAACATGGCATTACCTGTCTAGATGTAAAAAAGTTCGAACCATCGAAATCCCGCTACACCGAGCAAACGTTTTACATTTTATATTTTGAAAAAGCTACGATCAAGCTAGCGGATCTCCGTCGAATAAAATCAATTCAGCGTACAATTATCACTTGGAGTTATTATAGTAATGCACGAAGAGGCCCCACTCAATGTCACAACTGCCAGCTGTACGGCCACGGTAGCTCTAACTGTAATCTGCCTACTAAATGCCAAATTTGCAGCATTTCGCACAAAACAACTGATTGCCAGTATGCAAAAATCCAACCTGATCTAATTAGATCATTTCTAAAGTGTGCTAACTGTAATCTTCAGCATTTAGCAAGTGATCCTACTTGCCCAAAGCGTCAAGAGTATTTAAATGCTGTCAGGGGAGCCGCAAGACGAAATCATTCAAGTTACCGTCAGCCGACCAAAACCGCAGCCGTCAATCATTTTAACAATGAAAGCTTTCCTCCTTTAAAGTTACATGGTAATTCGAATTTGCAGCAGAGTGCTTCGAAGTCGAACTTTGAACCCTCACGAATATCGTTTAGTCATGCAGTCAGGAACGGACTGCCTGCGACCAATAGTAGAAATACAATTAATAATGCGAGTAACCTGTTTTCTCCAGAGCAAATGATAGAACTGTCAGCCGAGCTTATCACAAATCTTTCAGACTGCAAGTCTAGAACAGACCAATTTAATGTCATTGTAAACTTAGCTGTTAAGTTCCTTTACGGTCCATAAACTTAAAGTAGTTCTATGGAACGCACAAAGCGTTAAAAATAAGTCCGATAAGCTTTTTGACTTTGCAATAAGTGATCATATTGATATTTTGTTATTAACAGAAACTTGGCTTAAGAGTAAAGATAAGTTCTTTCATCCTAGTTTTAAGACTTATTGGAATGATAGGCAAGATGTAGTAGGCGGGGAGGTTGCCATAAGTTTAAGAAATAACATCAAGCATAAAATATTATACTACCCGCGTTCAAAACTGAAATTCTTGAGACTATTGCTGTAAGACTAGGGGAGTTGGATTTGAATATTGTCGTTGCTTACTTTCCAGGCACGAAGCTTAATGTGCAGAAACTAAAAGCGTTTGAAACGACCTTAAATTACTGATTAGTAAAAATGAAAAATTACTCCTTTGTGGTGATTTAAATGCACGACACCGTCATTGGAACTGTGTAAAAGCGAATAAGGCTGGCAAAATACTTTTTGATCTTGTTTGTGAAAGAAATCTTTTTATTCACACTCCCACAAGATCCACCTTTTTGAACCCTAGGGGATACGACTCTACATTATATATTGTAATTTCAAACGGCCGAATCAGCATCGACCAACGTGTAACAGGGGACAAACTATCTTCGCCTCGTTTACCAGTAGCTTTCCAACTAACTTCTGAGACTTCACTATCAAATTCAGACGAATCAGTGGATAGAATTAGAATAAACTGGTTGAAATTTAAGAAATACTTGAATGATATTATACAGCTTAAAAATTTAAATTTAGCAAAGATCAGCTCTACCGACCAAATTGACTCCCTAATTAGTACCTTTTATTGCCATATTAATAGTGCCATAAAATTCGCATCCTATCCTGAGCAAGCCGATTTATTTCCAAACCAAGTCATTGATGAGGGAACCAAATTCCTAATTTCTTCAAGAAACTACCTACGGCGTCAATGGCAGAAAACTCGAAGCAGAAGCACAAAAACCGTGGTTAATAAGCTTACTAAAGCCATTCAAAGTCGAATCTTCGGTGCTAAAAACAAGTGATGGGGTAGAATGCTTCAAGAAATTCCTAAAAACGGTGATAAATTATGGAAATTAAATAAATTATTAAAGAAGAAGAAAATTATTCCGCCCATGCGGAACGCCGGTGATATTATTTACGATGATGAGTCTAAAGCGGAACTTCTAGCAAATCAGTTCCAAAAAGCCCATTTTGCGTCAGGCCACTTAGGATCGGTTTTGTTCAACAAAATCGTTTAGGAGAGGGTGGAAAAACTGCGTACTTCTCTCTGTGATTTCGATGCTCGTGATCTTTGTTTCCCTAGAGAAATCAAGGAAATCATAAAGCACTTAAAGGTAAAAAAGGCTCCAGGTCCAGATCGGGTAACGAACTCAATGGTTAAGAACTTTCCTAGAAAGGCGATTGTATACTATAATTTCATCGTGAACAGCGGCTTAAAGCTCTCTTATTTTCCAAAAGTTTGGAAGGAGGCTACGGTAGTACCCATCGTTAAACCAGGTAAAGACCCAAAACTGACTGACAGTTACAGGCCTGTTAGTTTAATTTCTAGTCTCAGCAAAATTTTTGAGAGAGTTATTCTAGCTCGTGTTAATAAGATTCTAAATCAAACGAATTTATTACCTGATTTTCAGTTTGGCTTCAGACCTAAACATTCAACTTCGCATCAAGTGTTCACCCTCTCACCAGCATCTAAACGACGATTATCAGCAAGCAGTATGACTAAAAACCTTCAACCAATGAAAGTACAAGAAACTGTCCTAGATAAATCTAACAGGGCGGTTTTAGAATAATTACTGCCGATGACGGATTAACTCAGTATACCGTTCCGACGGAAATGAGTCCGGATGAAGTAGTCAGTGCTATGGAGAGGCTGGAGGAAGGCGACCGGGGAGAATATAAAAGCGATCCGAAGGGAGCTATCAGAAAGACTAACTTAAAACCTTCACGGTTAAATCCTGGTCAATATGAGCTAACTTTCCCAGCGAAAAAATCTGCTCGTCAAAGTGAACGTTTAAAAAGTCGAAGAGAACGACGTTCTAGTGTTCCGGATTTTGAGTGGGAAAGAATATAAAATACAAGAGATGCTCGTCAATGTAGATAATAGTGAGTTTTACTTCTCACTCCTAAACAATAGATCTCTATCTTTCTACCCCGATAATGCACAAGGACGTTTTCGCAATATATTACCTAAACTCTGTAATCTTACCGATACCTGGTGTGTTGGGATTTCCGAATTGGCATTGCCTGCACAAAAAATACGGAAAGAAAGACTTATCCGTGAAACAAATAAAGTGACTAATAAGAAAAGAGTCAAACGCGCTTACCCTAAAGAAGGAATAGCCGGAGGTGAGCCCCTGGCATTGAGAATTGTGTTAAATTTTGAGGATTTTCATGGTTCGCTTAACCAATTAAGCGCAAAAGCAGCTTAGTGAAATAAGCAATGGGGATGGAACAGTTGATTTTACTATGTTCCTTTCATCTTTTTTTAGCAGAATTGAACCTCCGAGTTAAAGAGCTTGGGTGTAGGAAGAGCTAAGGAGAAAATGTGGGAGTGTGTAGAAACCGATCTAGTACATGGAGTCATAGTTGGCGCTTTTTATGAGAAACTTCCGAACGAGTTTATACTGAACATAAAACAAAGCGATGCTATTGTAGAGAAAGTTGTTTTGAAAAATTACACCTACCCCTCTATTGAAAGCTTCACTGATGTGATTACCGGTCAAATTCCAAAGGAGCGGAGAAATCGCGATAGTTTGCAGTCTTAAATCATTTTGGGAAGTTCTTTTCCTGCACCCCCTGAATTTCCTGATCAAACGAAATCTGTTGATACTTTGGGACTTCAATGGCCAGGACTAGGTATTCAGGTGAAAATTAAAAAACCATTGCCTTTACGAAGTAAATTTAGGGATTTTATGAAACTTTTGCTAACGTGCATACAATTTAACGATGAGAAGCTTAGCGATGAGGAAAGGAAAAAGAAAATCCACCTGTTTCAGATCTTATTATTAGCACACATGGAAAAGTTGAAACAAAAATCACTTGATGCAGAGCCTGTAAAATGGCGAAAATCTGAGGTAGACAGTACTATTGTAGAAGCTCCGTATGAGAAGGAGAGCGGTGGTGATTATAAAACCATTTTAAATAGCAATAGATACTGAAACAGACAGCCTTAGAGATTTCTTCACAGACTTCTTTTTACTGATACCTAAAGATAAACGTAATGCGGTTGCTATAATATCGGAAATAAAAGAGAGTTTCGATAGTATGGGGTCTAAAAAAGATGATGAAGATAATGCAGCAATATTGAAGAAGTTCAAAATATTGGAAAAAAATATTATACGTATGATAGAAAAACTAGCACATGAAACATCACCATTATCTGAAAAGATTCATGAAGCATACACCATGATAATAAATAGTAACAACAGTTTGTCGAAAACTATTAGTGAACTTACTGGAAATATTGATAAAAAGTCCTCTGATCATGCTAAAGACTTTAGAAAGAAATTTGGAAGAAGAAGAAGTTAGTGGAGCATCAAAGGATACTTCATCAGAGTCAATTACTAGATCTAGTACATATGATGATGGGGGCTGGTCTTTATCTCCAGTGATATTATAAGACCACGAATAATTGGTAATCGATTAGAGCGATACCTACGTGTAATACCATCGAAAGAGTGTGGTAGAATGCTAAGATTTGAGCATATAGAATATCATCCGATCGAAAATACCTTTATTGAAAGCATTGCTATAGAAGTAACTAAGCAACAAGGTGAAATAGTCGCATTCCATTCAAGCGATGTTCCAATATATCTCACTCTCCACTTTAAACGGCAATAAAGTATAAATATACTGCTTGTTTTTGAGTTTAGCATATAGTAGTTTAAAGGAGCCAGAGGGTTTAATTATTTAGTCATAAAATGAACTCTTTTTACTCACGCTACTATCTAATTCAGAGTGGCGGTAATTTACATCTACATCGAACACCTAATATTAGACAGGACGGTAGAGGGGTTGGTAGCTTCTTTAGAGATTTAGCGAGATATGCAAACCCCGTAGTTTCCGCGGGTACAACAACCTTGAAAAGGCGAGCAGTAAAAGCTGATAAGGCAATACTATCTGAGATAGGTAAGAACCCAATAAGATCAATTCTAAGCAAACAGGGTCAAACTGCTGTACGAGATCTAACCCAAAAAGGTATAAATAAACTCCGGAGAGATTTAGATACTGTTGTTATTATTAATCGGTCAGCATTAAAAAGAACTAACCATTTCAAGGTTAAAAAATCTAAAACAAAATCTAAACGTAGGAAACATTCAAAACGTAAAAGAGTAATTAGAAAATCTCAGTCAATTAAAGGAGTGAAAAAACGCAGAAAAAGTGTGCGAGAGCGTGTGACAGACATTTTCGATAAGTAAAAAATGTCTTACAAAGAATGCATGAAATCTGAATATCTTTTTTCTAATTCTCTCATACAAAGCAATATTTTAAAAACCGAGGAAGTAGCATACAAACCCATAGCATCGCTAGATAGTTCAACTGTTTTAGAATGTATCTTACTTGGTCATGGCGATACATATCGAGATCTGTCCAGTATATATCTTCGACTAAAAGTGCAACTAATTAAGCTAAAAGAAGGAAAGGAAGAATTGTACGAGAAAGGGGCCACTCCAGTTGTTCTTGTCAATAATGTCATGCATTCGCTGTTCAGACAGTGTACAATACAATTAAACGGTAAGCCAATCGCACAAACCGATCATAATTATCAATACCGAGCCTACATTGCAAATTTATTGAATTACGGTAGAGCTAAAACCCATCTCGAATCTGTTGGGTGGTACCTTGACAAGAATGAAATGGATATCATTGAAAATGGAAAACCAGAGGATTCAAACAGTGGTTACATTAAAAGATCCAAATTGCTTGCAAGCAGCAACGTCGTAGAATTTATGGGAAAAGTTCACGGTGATATTTTCAATCAGGATAAATTGTTAATTAACGGAGTAGATCTCCGGGTAATTTTCTCATTAGAAAAACCCGAATTTTACTTGTATTCCAGAGAGGACGCTAATTCACCACGGATCAAAATTATAGAGGCAACAATGTACATGAATCATGTAACTATTAGTCCAAGCATCTTTCTTGGGCATGAAAACGTTCTCCAACGATCCAATGCGATATACCCTTACAAACGCGTAGAGGTAAAAACATATACTTTACCTGCGAATACATTCTCGCTCTCCCTTGACAACGTGGTGATCGGGCAGTTACTCAACTTGATAGTTTTCGGTATGGTAGACAATGATGCTTATACAGGGAAACGCACGAAAAACTCATACAATTTCAAGCATAATAATCTGGTGAGATTCAATCTATCTGTTAACGGGGTGCAAATACCAAACCAACCTTCGATTTTTCAGGTGAAAAACCTATTATTACACGCGGGTATCTGACATTATTCAAGGGCACTGGGAAACATTATTCCGATAGAGGACACCAGATTTCAAAACAGTTTTTCGATAATGGAGCGTTCTTGTTAGCATTCGATCTGATCCCCGACAACTCATACAATACAACATGTGGAAGTCTTTTGAATCAGGGCACAATAAGGATCGAGGGACGATTCAGAGACTCTCTAAAGAAAAGCGTGACATGTATTATATATACAGAATATGATGGTAGCATCGAGGTGGACAAAGCTCGCAATGTGCATTCAGATAAGGTGGAAATGTTCAGTTAATGCTGAATATTTCCCTGGGGGGGATTTGACCTTCATCAAGAAAGTATTATTCTCGAAAGAAGTCATCTTCAGATACCCGAATATAACCGGCAATGCTGCAGGTATAGAGCTGATAGGAAGATGTGGAAACTTGGAATTGAGACGATTGGATGAAGATGTTATAAAAACCCTTGCAAAGTTTTCTACGATTTTTGTTCGAGATGCATACACAAAGGATTTCTTAAAAAACTATGTAACGGCTCACTCAAAGATTACTAACAGTCCATCTTAGATAGATAGATAGATAGCTTTATTAGTGTAAATCAATTCATGTTCAGATACAATCATTATTTAAGTGATACAGACTAAGTCTTTTCAACTATGGTAAGTTGTGCAGTATAAACAACTTAATAAGTGCAATCGCTTCAATTCTCAAAATTCCCTAGGAAAATTTAAAAAAACCTAGCCTGCAAACAGTCAATCTTGCAATCAATCTAAACAGGAATGCGTTACAAAGAAGCAAGGTGACGAAAAAATTCTTTAGAGGCGTATTTCCATTCAATCATCTTCCAGATCAAGTGAAAAAACCAGCCTGTATTATAGCCAATACTGATCCATCATACAAACCTGGCAGCCATTGGGTAGCATTCTTTTTTCCGGCAGAGGGACCCGCAGAATATTTTTGACTTATTCGGAAATTACCCCACACAAAAATTCTTCCGCGATTTTCAACTTCACTAATAGTTTTCGACAAACTGTTGATACTATTTATTATCATGGTGTATTCTTCATGAATCTTTTCAGATAATGGTGATGTTTCATATGCTAGTTTTTCTATCATACGACTAATATTTTTTTCCAATATTTTGAACTACTCCAACATTGCTGCATTATCTTCATTATCTTTTTTAGACCCCATACTATCGAAACTCTCTTTTATTTCCGATATTATAGCAACCGCATTACGTTTATCTTTAGGTATCAGTAAAAAGAAGTCTGTGAAGAAATCTCTAAGGCTGTCTGTTTCAGTATCTATTGCTATTTCAATGGTTTTTTAATCACCACCGCTCTCCTTCTCATACGGAGCTTCTACAATAGTACTGTCTACCTCAGATTTTCGCCATTTTACAAGCTCTGCATCAAGTGATTTTTGTTTCAACTTTTCCATGTGTGCTAATAATAAGATCTGAAACAGGTGGATTTTCTTTTTCCTTTCCTCATCGCTAAGCTTCTCATCGTTAAATTGTATGCACGTTAGCAAAATGATTTAAGACTGCAAACTATCGCGATTTCTCCGCTCCTTTGGAATTTGACCGATAATCACATCAGTGAAGCTTTCAATAGAGGGGTAGGTGTAATTTTTCAAAACAACTTTCTCTACAACAGCATCGCTTTTTAAGGTTTTGTTTGTAAAACAAAACCTTATTAAAATCGGTTTACTGTCTGTCTGTCTGTCCGTCTGTCTGTCTGTCTGTCTGTCTGTCTGTCTGTCTGTCTGTCTGTCTGTCTGTCTGTCTGTCCGTCACACGCATTTTTCTCGGAGACGGTTGTAGCGATTGGCACTAAATTTGGTAGAAAGGTGGGAACTGTGAACGCTCACGCATATAGTGAGCTACATCCTTTTACAACGAATTTAAGGGGGGGTCCCCATACATGCAAAGGGAGGGTGTAAATTTTTTTTTCATCAAATATAGTCATGTGGGGTATCAAATTAAAGGTCTCGATTAGTACTTTTCGAAGCCAGTCTTAGTTTTGACATTTGTTGAAAAGGTGGGGGGTGCGGAGGGTTGAAAGTGGTCATTTTTTTAACGAACCCATTCTCAGAAACAACCAAACCGAAAAATCTGAAAAAAATCAGGGGGCTGTCACTGTATGGTGCCTAGGCTCCGAAATACCCTTCACGCCGATACCTGTTCAAATAAAGTTAATAATAGTACATTACTATAATTTTTAGTAATTGACAGGAAAATCCCCCTTAAGTTCACCCTAGAATCACAAAATTTTGCAACAATATAGGCTACAGCATAGAGCATGACCCTGCCAAATTTGGTGAAAATTACACGATTCCTAACAAAGTAATACTAGGTCAAAGCTGTCGCTTCTCTGCAAATTCGAGACTATGAATGTCAATATCACTTGAAAGTGGCTATTTTCACATAATATATGCATATTTTACGTGCTACATGCTAATGGGACAAATGCACACCCAAATCTCTTTATAAAAGAAATACACAAAACCTTTCATACCTGAAGCGTCCAGCTTCCGGTTTCCCGACTTGTTTTATGTTGAGTATAAACTCGTTTGGAAGTTTCTCATAAGAAGCGCCAACTATGACTCCATGTACTAGATCGGTTTCTACACACCCCCACATTTTCTCCTTAGCTCTTCCTACACCCAAGCTCTTTAACTCGGTAGGTTCAATTCTGCTAAAAAAAGATGAAAGGAACATAGTAAAATCAATTGTTCCATCCCCATTGCTTATTTCACTAAGCTGCTTTTGTATCCAGTTAAGCGAATCATGAAAATCCTCAAAATTTAACACAATTCTCAATGTCAGGGGCTCACCTCCGGCTATCCCTTCTTTAGGGTAAGTGCGTTTGACTCTTTTCTTATCAGTCACTTTATTTGTTTCACGGATAAGTCTTTTTTTCCGTATTTTTTGTGCAGGCAATGCCAATTCGGAAATCCCAACACACCAGGTATCGGTAAGATTACAGAGTTTAGGTAATATATTGCGAAAACGTCCTTGTGCATTATCGGGGTAGAAAGATAGAGATCTATTGTTATCTACATTGACGAGCATCTCTTGTATTTTATATTCTTTCCCACTCAAAATCTGGAACACTAGAACCGACTTTTTAAAAGTTCACTTTGACGAGCAGATTTTTTCGCTGGGAAAGTTAGCTCATATTGACCAGGATATAACCGTGAAGGTTTTAAGTTAGTCTTTCTGATAGCTCCCTTCGGATTGCTTTTATATTCTCCCCGGTCGCCTTCCTCCAGCCTCTCCATAGCACTGACTACTTCATCCGGACTCATTTCCGTCGGAACGGTATACTGAGTTAATCCGTCATCGGCAGTAATTATTCTAAAACCGCCCTGTTAGATTTATCTAGGATAGTTTCTTGTACTTTCATTGGTTGAAGGTTTTTAGCCATACTGCTTGCTGATAATCGTCGTTTAGATGCTGGTGAGAGGGATCTTCTTGGTGGTGTTATTTCTTCTGGTTCAAAGTAACTCTCCTCGGCCAAGAATGGTACCTCTCTGGGGTTGTCTGTGCTGCTAAATCTTTTCGAAAAATCAGTCTTGTCTGAGTCTGGCTATCTCGTAGACTTTTCTGTTGCCTCAATCCTTGACTAGCCGATGATAAATTTGACTTTACGGCTAAAACATATTTCCCTTTTCGCTTCGTATTTAGAAATTTTATTAACTCATTTCTATAGCTGTATCATTTATCCTTATCTGGAAGACTTTTGTCCCTCAGAATTTTACCCATTGCCTTATCAAACAAGGTCTGATTATTTGACTCTTCAATAATTTCACACACCTCGGGTGATAATAAAAGCATTTTATTAAGGGTATTATTTTTCTCCATGTTCACTGTATAGCAGATCCTCTAGAACCCGAAAGAAGACTTCCTAACAATACAGGAACAAATCCACCTTGCTGTATCAGGGTTTTCCTCTGTCTGGGGACAGATCGTTTTGCCTCAGCCTACTTTCGCATATTGTTTTTATACCTGCAAAGTCTGCTTAGTGCTTTCCTGCATGGTATATGGTTACCTTTCAAAGTGTTTAGTGTTATTTCACAAATAGTTTTAATTACCTCAGCATCGGCATTCTTGAACATAGCGTTTCTTAAGCATGATTTAGCGTTCTTTAGAATATATAATATATGCCTGTTGGCCTTTAATCGTCTCATTTTCGATATCATTATTATTTTTCAGATCACTTGACGAACAATAACATGTAAGATCTCTTATTAAATATACCGGTTCGAAACCTAGGAATATCGTTTATATCCTGGGTTAAATCTACTAGCAAATAATTGTGTGGTCTCTGTGTGATATCTTTATATATTTTCACAAGCTCGCCACTATTCTCTGGATAAATCTGTTTAGCTAAATGGAGGAATTGACTTTTGTCTCGTGGGTTTTTGAATACAACTAGATATTTACAATTAAGCGATATATATATATAACTTACTTACTTACTTATACTTACCTATACATTCTGGGTCACTAAGATCACAGAGAAGTTGCGATGATGTGAGCCCTTAGTGAAAAGTTCACACACCTGCTTTTGAAATGCATTTAACATCATATCATCCAGCGCGATTAAAGTAAGATCCTTATTTTTGTTTGTGAACTAACTATACGTGACGGCAGTCCACCCTGTTCTGCATTACACCAAAATATCTTCCCAACCTGAGGCTGTATAAGCCACATGTTATTCAGAAGATTTTCTATAAAGGTCGTCTTTCCACATCCAGATGGTCCTGCAACCATCATTGTAAATGGATGATTAAATTTTAACATGGTGATACCATTTATAATGTCTCTAACAGTAGAGATCAATATATAACGGTAAAAAAGCAATCGGTATTTATACGTTCAGGAAAACGAGCAAAAGACATTATTAATGAGCTCCACAGGCCCGCTCGCAGAAACTTTAAACGTCGCCGTGTTAGTATAAGGGGGATTGATGATCTATGGCAGGCTGATTTAGTTGACATGAGTGCCTATACATCTGAAAACCAGGGATTCAGTTTTCTACTTACAGTAATTGATACATTTTACAAATACGCTTGGGCAGTATCCGTTAAAAAGTTACTAAAGTTATGCAAGTAATTTTAAATCAAAAACGTGTTCCTAGAAATTTACAGACAGACGACGTTAAAGAATTCTTCAACAAGAAATTTATGCAGCTAATGAAAAATATCAAATAAATCATTAGTCAACGTTTAGCTCTTTAAAAGCCTCAATTGTTGAGCGATTCAATGGAGCTCTTAAAAGTGTCATGTGGAAAGAATTTAGTATGAAGGGAAACTACAAATGGATCAATTCATTAAAAAACATAGTACGAAAATATAACACAACGCAACATCGAACTATCAAGATGAAACCTGTAGACGTTAATACTTCCAACGAGATAGATCTGATATGCAGTGTGTATAAGAAAGAGAGAGTCTCGTCTAAACCAAGATACAAAGTAGCATAGGGGACCCATACGTACAACATGCAAGGAAGAGCCCCACTTAAATGGATCTATCAGCTCTCCTGCTTAGACCTCATTGAGATGTTATCACAATGCCGGTATTTCTATGAAACCCGATTGAGTTTAACCTAGGGCGGACGACGTAGGAAGCCTTTCACCATCACCAAGACGTCGTCGGCGGACCTACTAGTACGGAAGCCATACTGTCGGTAAGACACCATATGAGATATTTTCACCTCCAGTCGCTGAACCATAATCATTTCCAGGACCTTGCCAAGAGCTGGGAGAAGAGATATCGCGTTGTTAGGCCAGCAATGTTTCCGTCGCGGCTCGACGTTTGATAAGCAAAGTACCGTTCTTGTCATTTACGCAACAGAAGTGTTCGATATCCTGTACGCGTTCATTTCGGTTTCTGGCAAGTCGATATGGATCTCTCTCGCTATTCTGAGTGAAATTATGCGGTGTTTCCAACGATTAATTAATTAGCGCTCCAGAGGTCCGGCCCTAGGGTGGATCCCTGTGCTACCCCCGACGTGACCTCCATCCACCTTTGACCCACTAGTGTTTCAAAGCGGTTCCTCAGATAGTCCCTCAAAATCCGTTAGAGATAGTTCGGCACGTTGAAGATATTGTCTAGTGTGCCTAGAATGTCTTTCCATCTTACGAATTGAAGGCGTTTCTGACGTCAAGCGTTACGAGGAGCACCACCCGTCGAGTTCGGCGGCTATGTGCCTCTGCTCGTCGAACGACGTCCACGACCTGCATGATAGCATCAATTGTCGATCTCCCTGCCGTAAAACCAAATTGCCGGGGAGATAGATCTCCGGCAGTGCGTATCGCTTCAGCGAGCCTACTTCTGATGAGCTTTTCGAGCACTTTCCCAGCAGTATCAAGCATACATAGTGGGCGGTATGAAGACGGCAATTCGGGATCGCCTTTCCCTTTAGGGATCAGCGCAAGCCTCGCAGCTTTCCAACGAGCAGGGAAAATGCCCTCTTTGAGGCAAGCGTTGAATGCGCCGAGCAGTAGGTCTGGCCGGTGTTGGAATACCAGTTTGTATACCTCTGCTGGAATACCATCGGGTCCTGGCGCCTTCTTGTTTTTCATAGAGCCGGAGCTCTGCGATTTCCACTGTCCACCAATGCATGGAAGGTTTGCCGCGCCTCGATGTTTTCCTGGGCATGGAGGCTCCGCAGACCGTCGTTATCAGGTTCATAACTGAGTTTACGACAGTGTCAGCTGCGGCGCCACCGCCCCCAGGAGTACCCTTCAGCGTGGCCCCACCTGTTCCCAGAGTTTCGACAAATTTCCCGGTGTTCACTTTCGCGACGTTCCATACACAGAAAGATCGCTTGGGTGGCGCACACTGAGAGTTTATGTCCACCACTTCGAAAGCAATGTATTGGTGGTCACTTGCCGAAAAGTCTTCCGGAACTCGCCACCCGTCCACCAGCGGCACCAGTGATTCCGATGCGAAGGTTACGTCTGGAATGCTTCCTTCGCAGCCCGGGCGCCGGAACGTTGGGGTGGATCCGGTGTTTAGAACTACCAGTCCCGTTCTCGCCGCCATTTCCAGAATTCGTTTCCCTCTGGAATCTGTGTGCGGCATGCCCCATTCAAGTGCCCTAGCATTGAAGTCACCCCCGACCAGGATCCGCCCATCCGTGCTTAAGATAGCGTTCTCCAAAGCATCAAGCCTCCGACGAAAGTCCGGCGTCGTCTCATTCGGCGTAAGATAGACACTAAAAAACGTT
Source organism: Hermetia illucens (assembly GCF_905115235.1). Taxonomy (NCBI): domain Eukaryota; kingdom Metazoa; phylum Arthropoda; class Insecta; order Diptera; family Stratiomyidae; genus Hermetia; species Hermetia illucens. The sequence continues at coordinate 68,515,455 of NC_051852.1, forward strand.
ATCCCTGAACACCGAATCCAGACAAAGCCGTCCCCTCGGCCTTGGGCAAAAACCTCCAGGAGGGTGCCGTCCCGAACCCACATGGCAGCGGTACCTGATATGTCTGGGTGCCATGAAACTGGGCTCTTGTTTCGGTACTGCTCACTGATGAGTACTAAATCAGCTTTGGTCTCCGCAGCGCACTGCGCTAGCTACTCGTGAGCGGTTGCACTCCAGTGCATATTGATTTGTAGGATGCGAATCATGTTGACCGTATCCTAACTCTTTCTAATTCTGCTCTGAAAACTGGACACCGCCCTGATCTCGCAGTGTGCGAAATGCTCTCATCAGTCACGCCACGGTCCCTGCATAGGACGCAGCTTTCCTTTTCATTGCAGCTGTTCGCTTTATGGCCTGCCTGACCGCAGATTGCAGATGTGTACCCATAATCCAAACATCTGTAACATTTGGTTGGGGCGGCCCGAATTCGTATCCTACACACTACCCAACCAATTCTTATTTTCCCCCTCTTTAGAAGCTTCCTCGCGTATTGCTCGGCAACCTCTACCACAGCGAGTTTTTGGCCTCGGGAGTTCGCGGAGGTGATACCAATCCGGACATTGGTTACCTCCGGGCATTCGCGTTTGATGGCCTCTTCTATCTCGTTCTTTTCCGTGAGACAGTCAAGGTCACGGATTTCTAAAGCACACAAGAAATCAAAGTTTTTTCTCCTAGAAGCCCCTTGACTGCTTCACGGAACGTGACTTCATTTATAGTCTTCGGGCCTAATTCGACTAAGACTCCACCACCCTTCGTTTTACGTATGGAAGACACTTCCGCTCCGTTGTCTTCGGGTTTGATTTTGTAACGGATTTCGCTGAGGACTTCCGCAAAAGTCTTGCCTTCCGTCGGCTTAATAAGCACAGCTGGCGGTCTAGTCCTCCTTCGTCTCCCCACCTTTTCTTTTAGCACTCCGTCCTTCGTGTCCGCCTTAGTTTTAGGCAGAGGTTTTTCTGATGGCGCGACGTGTTGTTGTCTTTTGATCCTCTTCGCCTTCTTCTTTTCAGCCCTGGAGAGTACCTGAGTGAAGTCTCCTTCTGATGTCCCTTCCTCCTTTCGTTTTTTACCAAGTTCGCTCTGCAATGGGCTGTCAGCGATCCGTTTGGTACTCGTGGTGTTCTCCTCGGGAAGCGCGGTTGTTTCTGCTTCCTGCGGATTTTGTCTTACTTTCCATGTTCGCTTATAGTATGAAATCCTGTCCAGGAGCTCTTTCAGTTCCATTAGCCCGTTTTTCACCCCCTTACCGACGGTTTTCTGGAGGAACGTCAAAGATCACATGTGCTTCACAACTGCCGTGCATTTCTTAATAAGTCTTTCCTCTTCAACTTGCGCCAGAGTAATCGACAGTCCTCCCACTCGACTAATATTCGAAACCATTTTATTAGTTTCGGGAGTTTCCACTGTGCCTCTTTCCCCAATTATAGCACTGTGCGGTATGGTCTGGGTTCCTATCTGTGTTGCAGGTGCCGCATCACTTTCCGAGTCTTTCTCTCCGTCTGCGCGTCCCGATGTCTCGTCGGGTATTTCAGCCCTTGTTGCGTCCGTCGCTGGGCGCTGGGGCGAACGGCGCATTTTCGTGCTGCGAATAAACGCAGCCAGCTGTCTCTCCATTTCCACTATCACCTCGTTTCGTTCGTTTTTATTCTCCATTTGAGTTGTTTGCTTAATTTGCAAATTTAGATAATGGGAATAAATTTCAAATTCCTAATGCTGGAATCTCGAGAAACAATTTTATGCAACCTTGCATTTTTGCGCCACGGTACAATACAATTTTGTAATCATGTTTAAGTTAGTCTTAGTGCCGGTTGGAAACCTTTTGAGCGTTATTAGTTTTGATGCGATCAGCGAGGTCAATTAACAACCGACAACAACCGATCCATAAATCAACCTATCCAATATAATGGCGAACCCAGAAATAGAAATTGTAGCGCTTCGACAGGCACTGCAGGATTCACACGCCCAATACCAGCACGACATCGAAAGTCTGCGGCAACTACAACAATATCAGCAACAACCACAGCGGTTGCAACAGGGAGAGATAAGGGAATTGGAGTTATCAACGGACCAAATTCTGAACAGATTTAGCCATATTAAAACATTTACTGGCGAAGGAAATTATATGTCGACGGAGTTTATCAACGGTGTGCAAAACATAATTTCTCTATGTAGTAACAACGAGCATTTGATTAGACATGGATTGATAATCATTATCAAAGAAAAAGTACAAGGAGAAGCCAAGCGGTGTATTCAGCGATTAGGCGATTAGGCGATTACGGATGAATGCCGATCTCTTAAAATGAGTACTCCTCGTGAATTATTTGATAACTTTAGAATAATTTGCAATAGTTTAAATGAGTTATATGAGTTCGACGACAATAAACCCACAAATTATTCACCTGAAAATAATAATAAAAATTTAGTAGATGTCGTTAAGGATATGCTTACTGGTAGTAACCGTATTAGCATTCCTCAAAATATGTCCTTAATTGAGGTCTTCAATAAATTTGATGATTTAGGTTTGTTAGACGAGACGGAAGTAATTCATTGTAGTTATCGCAAAAATAGAAATCGTGACGTGAATAGAAAAAAATTCAGAAATGGAAACTTTAAAAATTCTGGAAATAAAAATTTCCAATCGCATTACCGTAGTAACGATCCACAACCAAACAGTGATTATAATAATTTCAAACCAAATCGCTGCAATAACAATTTCAACCATGATAATAATAATAACAAAAATAACTCCCAACGAAACCAATACAACCATTCCAGTCGTACTAAAAATTATAATTCCAAGCCAACCGACGACTATAATCAAAAATATTCAAATTATAATACAGACAACTCAGGACAGTTTCTACGAAACACAAACTCAGAACAGTGCAGAAAGTTCGATAACAATAGCTCTGAAAATAGTAAAGAATCTAACAACAAAAACTCTAGACAATTTAAAACATGACAATACAATTTTGACAATTCAGAACTTATGGAAGTTGGAAATATCCAGGGAGATATAAATTTTCAGGAAGGGCCTCAGGAAAAACCTTACCCTTAGTGTCTTTAACTATAGATAATACCAAACTAAGGTTTCTGATTGATACAGGAGCAGCAGTAAGTATTGGCAAACCAAACATTTTAAAAAAGTACCCACTAGAAAAACTTCCATAATCACTTTGCTGCACAACATTAAATGGTATCAGTGAAGTTCGCAACAAAATAGTAACCCGTATACCCGACGAATTCAATATTCGTTACACTATTTCATGGAAAGTGATGGAGTTAGTAGGCCGCAAATTCGACGGTATCATTGGAACAAATTTTCTTATCCCTCTAAAGGCAAAAATCAATTTAGCCAAGGGTTAAATAGAAATCAGCAACAATAAACTTTATTTCGAGTATAAGGACGACCCTTACATCATAAACGAAATTTGCAACCTAGAATCCGGTACAATCGATAAACTTAATCTCGATCATTTAAATTATGTCGAAAAACGAGCCATATTAAAAACTTTAAAGTAATTTCAAAGCCTTTCTTATAGAGAAGGTGACAAATTAACTTGCACTCATGAAACACAACATAAAATTGTGACAAATGTTAATAACCCTATATATTCTAAAATATATAGATACCCTCAAATCCATGAGGAAGAATTTGGCAAGCAAATTAAAGAAATGCTTGACCAGGATGTTATTACGCACGGCAATTCTCCTTATAACAGTCCACTATGGATCGTTCCAAAAAAATTGAATAATTCCGGGACCCAAAAATGGCGCATTGTTATAGACTATAGACGCCTAAACGAAGTCACAATCAGCGACCGCTTCCTTATACCAAACATTGAGGGCATCCTCGATAAACTAGGGAGAACATAATATTTTACAAGCATTGACTTAGCGAAGGGATTTTACCAAATCCTGGTGAACCTCGAGGACAGAAAAAAACGGCATTCTCCACTCCATTTGGTCATTATGAATATATCAGAATGCCATTTTGATTGAAGATTGCACCATAAACCTATCAACGGTTGATGAATACCGTTCTGAAAGGTCTAATTAATAAAATTTGTGTGGTCTACCTCGACGACATTTTAATCTTCAGTACGTCGCTTGAGGAGCACGTAAATAGTATAAGGAAAGTATTTGATAGGTCGAAGGAGTCCAACTTAAAAATTCAAATAGATAAATGCAGTTCCCTGAAAAAAGAAACTGGATATCTTGGTCATATTTTAACCCCTGAAGGAACCCAAACAAAATCAAAGTAATTCGTGACTTAAAATTACCTACCACCACCAAACAAATTAAGCAGTTCCTGGGAGTAACTGGGTATTATCGTAAATTTATTAAGGATTACCCAAAAGTTGCATACTCTCTAACTAGATACCTCAAAAGGGGAATGACGATAAACAGAAATGATTTCTGTTATGTAAGCAGCCTTCGATAAATTGAAGGAAATCATTACTAATCACCCCATTCATAAATATCCACACTTTACAAAAAAATTTAAATTAGTTACAGATGCTAGCAACTTCGCCGTGGGAGCATCTTATATGTTACGCATCTCGATCTCTTAACAACCATGAGAAAAATTACTCAACGATCGAGAAAGAGTTACTTGCCATAGTTTGGGGAACACGATATTTTCGACCCTATTTGTTTGGTAAGGAATTCGACCTCCAAACAGACCAGCAGCCAATTAAATGGCTCCAAACAAAGTACACTGGCAAGGATATTAACCCAAGCTTACAGAGGTGGTTAATTTCACTGGGAGGGTATAATATGAAAATTGATTACACAAAAGGGAAAGACAACCGCATAGCGGACTTTCTAATCAGAATCTACTGTAACACACAAGAAATCAATTTACTTCAGGAACCAGCTCTCGAAATAAACGACATATTCGGAGATAAGTGGAACAATCCATCTGAAGATGAGGTGAATGCCATGATGAATCAATAGAAGTCCAAACTCACAAAAGGAAAATTTTGATAATCATATACCTATTTTGGAAACAGTAATAAATCGCTTTAGAACCCAAATTATACTAAAACCAAAAAAGTTCATGGTCCTTTCAAAAATCTTCGTGGATACAGAAGATTTCGAAAATGAAAATCTTAGTGATATTCCACGTAGATATATTACCAAAGGAAAAGTAGGTATTTATTCGTATCTTAACGATCACGAATATAATAAACTGCAACAAATCATAATCAATTTATACAGAGGTGCTGACGCAACTAAATTAGTCAAACGTAAAGGACTCCGTAAACAGATATCTCTGTACCACAAAAATGAGTCAGGACATTCTGGGATAATACCAACATACGAGGGAATCAAAACCAAAATGTACAACCCAAAATTGCAGTCCAGCAAATAATCAGTAATTGCGATACTTGCAGCGGAGCAAAATATGATAGGAACCCGATCAAGAAAAAATTTCATCCAACTGAAACCGCCTCAACAATTAATGAAATCAGTCATGCTGATATTTATTCAATCTTCAAACATCCGTTTATAAATTTCATCGATAAATTTTCCAAACATGCAGTCTATTTTGAAGATAAAAATAGCCACACTTTTCTTGAAAAAATAATACGATTTCTATCAATCAGAGGAAATGAAAACAAGTTTATACCTGACAATGGGTTCAATACAATTTATATAAAAGAATATTTTAAAGAACAGAAAATACAATATCATTTAACAAAGCCCAACAGCCATACTGGGAACTCTGATACCTTAAGATTTCACAACACAATCACCGAAAGGTTTTGAGCACTAAATTTCGAGGAAAAACGCCCTATACGGATACAAATGCTACTAGCAATAAAATATTATAACACAAGTTATCATTCCGCAATTAAACTCACTCTTCTGGATGTCATGGAACATAAAGTAAACCATGATACTATCAAAGAAAGAAAATTATACTAAAGAGAAATGAACACCGACAGGTGTACACAGAAACCAGAAAAGAATGATTTAGTAAAAACTATAAATACGTTAGGCACAAAGAGCAGCCTAAATTTGGGAAATATAAACTTAAAAACTTTTATGAGGGTCAATCAAAAGACTGTTCAAATTCAGTAACCATTCAGAAAATGAAAAGAATGGAAATATAAATGAATTTCCAGAATTCACCAATGAGCAAATAGCCGTGATCAATGAGGCAACATCTCAAGGTTCAGACAAGGATGTACTAATATCAAAGTTTGGCATAAATATTACTAGAAGCGACATAAAAACATTAATGGAAAACAATTGGCTAAATGATAATATCATCAATTTTTACTTGAATCTTATTATGGAGCGGAGTGAACAACAAACTCGAGGAGGATTAAAGGTATATGCCATGAGTACATTTTTCGTACCGCAACTTCTACGATTCGACTATAGTGCGATTAAAAGATGGACCAGAAAAGTGGATATCTTTTCGAACGATGTGACTTTAATCCCAGTTCACGTTAATCAGCTACATTGGTACCTGGCAACCATTGACATAAAAATAAGGTAATCAAGTACTACATCTCATTAGGTACGCCGAATTGAGCATTACTCGATACTTTGAAAAATTATTTGCAACCCGAGTCATTGGATAAACGGAAGGAACCATTTGACACATCCGATTTTGTAAAGGAAAACATCAAAGAAATCCCGCACCAAGAAAATGGAAATGACTGCGGCGTACGTAGCTGCATCGTTGCCGAATATATTTCACATAATAGCGAAATAACGTTGTCACAAACACATATCCCATACTTTGCTGTTTTATAAATAAAATTTCTAATGAAATTAAAACGGGAGTTAGATTATACTTTTTTTTGATAATTAAATCACAATCATTTAACTTACGCGATGAAGAAGTGAATAGTGCGATCAGCTGATATAATGGTGAGCTTCATCAGCCGATCATCCAATCATTCGACTTCCTTAATGGTATCACGGAAACCCTCTAAGATGGCAATGCCAACACCATATTGAGTGTGTGGGTTACCAATATTGAGAAGCTTATAACCATTTTCGCCGCGTTCACGTTCTATGTCGCAGCTTTTGGCACCAGACCATGGGGTTCCCTGCAATGCGCAGATATCAATGCGAGTTCCTCGGTCTTTCCATTTAGGGTACCAACATTTAGCGTGCAGACTTGTTTGTTCGGACTAACTTACTTACGTCCTTACGCCGTGCATGCGTCAAGAGCCTTTGCCCACTTCTCAACACAACTGGGGCCGGTCCTGCCGCGTCGACTGAGGTCCTAGCATTTTTCCGAGGCTTGTTACTCGATACGATCATGTTGTTTCCAACAACATTGGATGTATTTTCTTGGTCGGCCTGCCGCGGGACCTGTCACCCAGAGAGATCAGGTAGGATTTAACATAGTGGAATAACTCTAACTATACTTTATTTATCTCGTTCGCTGATCTCAGCATTTTATTTTTGTTTTACTGAGGATGGTATTAAGTACATTGCCTCAAAGCCTCTTCATTTTCCTGGGCTTTAGACCAGCATACCATGTTAATAGCATGGCGGAGTTTGTAGTATGCTGTATCATCAGCAACCGCGCCATAACAGATATCCAGTCTAGGCCTGCCTTATTAAGGAACTGCAGACATCCCGATTTTGCGCCGAGTTCCACGAATTCGATATCCCTAAAAGCTGCTTGACATCCTGGCCTACGCCATCGTTCCATCTCAGGCAGGGCCTGCCTCGTCTACTTTTTCTACCATTGATATTGCCGTTATAGAATTTTCGGGCTGGATCATTCTCATCGATACGGATTAAGTGACCCGCCCACGGCAACCTGTTGAGCCGAATTTTATCCACAACCTGACGGTCATGGTATCGCTCATAGATTTCGTCGTTACGTAGGCTACGGAATCATCCATCCTAATGTAGGGGGCCCAAAATTCTTCAGAGGATTCTTATTTCTCACGCGGCGAGGGTTCACAATTTCTCTTGCTAAGAACCCTAGTCTCCGAGGAATAGATGAGGGCTCGTAAGATCATTGTCTTGTACAGTAAGAGCTTTGATCCTATGGTGAGACGTTTCGAGCGGAACAGGTTTTGTGAGCTGAAATAGGCTCTATTGGCAGCCAAGAACTTTGTGCGGATTTTATCGTCATAGATGTTATCGGTTGTGATTTTCGATCCCAGATAGGAGAAGTTATTAACGGTTTTAAAGTTGTAGTCTCCTATATTTATTCTTCCCGTTTGACCAGTGCGGTTTGATGTTGTTGATTGGCTGGTTTTTGGTGCTGACATGGCTACCATATACTTTGTCTTGCCTTGCCTTGCCTTGATGTGCTGCCCAAGATCTTGTGCGGTCTGCTTGATCTGGATGAAAGCAGTTTGTACGTCTCCCCCTCTTGTCGTAGACCGTTGTTGATGTCGCATGGTCTTGAGAGTGATCCTGCTGCTTTTATCTGGCCTCGCACATTGGTCGGGATCAGCGTAGTCAGTTTTGTTAATTTCGTCGGGATACCGACTTCTATCCCTGGCTATGCTACCATAGGCGACTTTAAAGTCGATGAATAGATGGCGCAACTATTGTCCTTATTCCAACAGTTTTTCCATCGCCTGCCGCAGAGAGAAAATCTGATCTGTTCCTGATTTGCCTGGAGTGAAGCCTCTTTGGTATGGGCCAATGATGTTCTGGGCGTATGGGGCTATCCGGCCTAGCAAGATAGTGGAGAATATCTTATAGATGGTGGTCAAAGGGTAGCATAGGTCCCGGGGCGAAACGTGGATTGGTACCCACGATGGAGCATAAAACCTGGGAAATGCCTGCTGAACCAACACCAACAGCTCTACTACCAAACCCTATCTCCACCTCCACGTGGTGACCGCTGGGAGCTCTTTCTTGACGAAAAGCTGCAGAAGGAGAAGGATGAAGGCGAGTCTCCCGCGCCTAAAAACGAGACAAATTGTAGCAACTGGTCCTCCAGGTTGGGGGTTGGGTAGGGCTGACAACCCTACACGGAAAACAACTTGTTACGAAGCCACAACAGGAGCCTCGGATAGGACGGATTTTAAAACGACGGACCCGGCAACGACAAAGGAACAACGATTTGCGCATTTTCTCATGGAACGTGCACTTCCTGTACAGAGATGAAGCTGATAAGCAGTTAGCCGATACCCTGTCCCAATATAGGGCTGATGTAACAGCGTTGCAAGAGATGCGATGGACAGGGACCGGTTTCCTGGAGAAGAGCCACTACACCATATATTATAGCGGTCATCCAGTAAACCATGTGCTCGGAGTAGGTTTCATAGTCAGCCAAAAAATGAGACCTGCTGTTATCGGCTTTGAAAGTATAAGCGAACGGCTATGCACTCTGCGCTTGCGAGGCAAGTTTAGAAATATAAGCCTCATTAACGTTCACGCCCCGATAGAGGAGACTGCAGACTCGGAGAAGGATACCTTCTACAAGGCAGTAGAACGAACCCTCGAAGCCTGTCCCAGATATGATATCAAAATCATACTTGGGGATTTTGACAGCCAAGTAGGGAAGGAGCCCGTATTCAGGCGGTACGTTCGCTTGCATAGCTTACACGGAAAACGAAAGATAAAGGACTGCGGATTATTCAATTAGCAGGGTCATACGAAATGGTTGTTGGAAGTACCTGGTCTGCACGGAAAGCGGTCCACAGGCATACATGGGCCTCTCCAGACGGGACCACTTTCAACCAAATTGACCACGTGTTGATCGAACGCCGCCACCTCTCAGTCTTGATGAATGTAAGAACATGTAGGGGGGCCAATTTGGACTCGGATCACTATTTCGTTGGCATAGTGCTCCGAGCTCGAATAGCAACACCACCTAGAATCCCCTCTGACAATAAGGTGAGAGTGAACACTGAAGCCATTCACAACACAACCCTCCGCGACAACTATAAGAGGGAACTGGATACCGCAATAACTGCAGTCAACAGAGGAACTGGAGATGAAGCATCAACAAATGATCTTCACAATCACCTGAAGAACGTTATCATGGATACGGCCACAAATATACTTGGCCCCAGCCGCAAAAGGAGTCGGAACGGCTGGTTTGACGATGAATGTAAGCTAGCAACGGAACGGAAGAATGCCGCATACCGAGTAATGTTGCATTCTCAAAGAACGCGGGCACGCGCAGAGACTTATCACGAACTCCGTCAAGCGGAGAAGCTACTTCACAGACGGAAAAGGGAAGCCTGGGAGAACCAACAAGTCTGTGATTTAGAAAAGTACAGGGAGCAACCGCACCAGGCGCGGAAGTTTTACCAACAAGTCAGCAGGATGAAGCCTTATACACCTCAATGCTCATCCTGCCGAGACAAAGAGGGAAATCTGATTTCCGACAGAATGGGCATATTGGAGCGATGGGTTGAGTACTTTGATGAGCTACTGAACAACCAGAACATCGGCGAGTTGGAGGTCCCGCCAACTGAAGACGACGGACAAATACTGCCACCACCAAGTTTAGGAGAAACAGTCCGTGCAATTCATCGGCTAAAAAATCGTAAGTCGCCAGGAGCCGATGGAACTACAGCCGAATTGGTTAAACATGGAGACGACCAGTTACACCAAGTGGTTCATCAACTTGTGCTCAAGGTATGGGACAGCGAATCAATGCCTGACGATTGGCAACGAGGCATAATCTGTCTCATACATAAAAAGGGAGATATCACACAGTGCAGCAATTATAGAGGTATCACGTTGCTGAGTACCATCTATAAGATATTCTCCACTATCTTGCTAGGCCGGATAGCCCCATACGCCCAGAACATCATTGGCCCATACCACAGAGGCTTCACTCCGGGCAAATCAGCAACAGATCAGATTTTCTCTCTGCGGCAGGCGATGGAAAAACTGTTGGAATATCGACAACAGTTGCACCATCTGTTCATCGACTTTAAAGTCGCTTATGATAGCATAGCTAGGGTAAAACTGTACACGGCCATGAGAGAATTCGGTATCCCGACGAAATTAATAAGACTGACTAGGCTGACCCTGACCAATGTGCGAGGCCAGATAAAAGCAGCAGGATCACTCTGAAGACCTTTCGACATCAACAACGGTCTACGACAAGGGGATGCGCTATCATGCGTCCTCTTTAACCTGGCCCTTGAGAAAGTGATCCGTGATGCTGAGGTGAATGCAAGAGGTACGATCCTCTTCAATTCCACCCAACTACTGGCCTATGCTGACGATATCGACATCATGGGAAGAACGACCCGAGACGTACAAACTGCCTTCATCCAGATCGAGCAGGCGGCGCGAGATCTTGGGCTGCACATCAATGAAGGCAAGACAAAATATATGGTGGCAACGTCAGCACCGAAGACGAATCAACCAACAACATCAAACCGCACTGATCAAACACAAACACGAACAAGAATAAGGATAGGAGAATACAACTTTGAGACCGTTGACAATTTCTCCTATCTAGGGTCGAAAATCACAACCGATGAAATCCGCGCACGGTTGTTGTCAGCCAACAGAGCCTATTTCAGCTTACAAAGACTGTTCCGCTCGAAACGTCTCACCATAGGGTCAAAGCTCTTACTGTACAAGACTATGATCTTGCCAGTCCTCATGTATTCCTCGGAAACTTGGGTTCTTAGCAAGAAAAATTGCGAACTCTTGGCCGCGTTCGAGAGAAGAATCCTCCGAAGAATTTTTGGCCCCCTACATGAGAATGGACGATTCCGTAGCCTACACAATGACGAAATCTGTGAGTGATACCATGACCGTCCGGTTGTGGATAAAATCCGGCTCAATAGGTTACGGTGGGCGGGTCACTTAATCCGTATGGATGAGGATGATCCCACCCGGAAAGTATAAGGGCAATATCTATGGTAGGAAAAGAAGACGAGGCAGACCCTGCCTAAGATGGAGCGATGGCGTGAGCCAGGACGCCAGACTGCTGTTAGGGATATCGAATTGGTGGACCTCGGCGCAAAACCGAGATGTCTGGAGTTCCTTATTAAGGCAGGCCTAGACCGGATACCGGTTGTTGCGCCGTTGATGATGATGATGATCTTATAGATGGTACTCAGCAACGTGATACCTCTATAATTGCTGCACTGCATGATATTTCCCTTTTTATGTATGAGACAGATAATGCCTCGTTGCCAATCGTCAGGCATTGATTCGCTGCCCCATACCTTGAGCATAAGTTGATGAACCACTTGGTGTAACTGGTGGCCTCCATATTTAATCAATTCGGCTGTAATTCCATCGGCTGTACTTTTCTAGTTCACAGACCTGTTGGTTCTCCCAGGCTTCCCTTTGCCGTCTGTGAAATCGCTACCCCGCTCGACGGAGTTCGCGATAAGTCTCTGCGCGTGCCCGCGTTCTTTGGGAATGTAACATTACTCGTTATACAGCATTCTTCCGTTCCGTTGCTAGCTTACATTCGTCGTCGAACCAGCCGTTCCGACTTCTTTTGCAGCTGGGGGCAAGTATGTTTGTGGTTGTATTTATGATAACGTTCTTCAGGCGATTGTGAAGATCATTTGTTGATGGTCCATCTTGAGAATTTCTGTTCACTGCGATTATTGCGGGAACCATTTCCCCCTTGTAGGTGTTGCGGAGGGTTGTGGTGTGGATGGCTTCAGTGTTAACTCTCACCGGATTGTCAGAGGGGATTCTGGGTGGTGTTGTTATTCGAGCTCAGAGCACCATGCCAACGAGATACTGATCTGAGTCTGTATTGGCCCCCCTATATGTTCTCACTAGTAGTAGTAGTAGTACTTTTTGTAGTTGAAGTTCAGAAGATGTTCAATGATATAAAGTTCTTTACGAACAGCTGGCGGATGAAAATCAACGTGCAAAAGTGTGAAACGATTCTGTTTCCAAATTCCTTGGCGTACGCCACTAGGAACTTAAAAAGGATTTAGAGCGATTTCCACATTGTCTCGAACTAGCATAGATGTGAGCGGATTCGTCATGAGAAGTGCGTTAGATACCTGGGTGTGCGTCTTGACGAGCGTCTCCAATTTAAGGAGCACGCAAAAGTCGCGCTATCAAGCGATCGCAAGGCATTCATGTCATTTCGAAGATTCTTTTATGCTCCACATCTTAGGTGGACCGGTGCTCACCTAGGGGTGTCGTATCTAGTTTAATTAGAGTGCTAGCCAAATGGAGAAAATAAGGATCATTGAAAGGAAATACCTGCGTGCTTGCACGGAGCTTAATTGGACTGCTTTGTCAAATTATGGACATTATGTAACTAATGAGGTGATGTATCATATACAGCTCCTGTTGTGCCGAGAATCGACACAGTTATCGTCAGATTGATTCGGAGTCATATAGTGCGATTCGTTTCCCATGCCGAGAACTCTTGGGTTTCGAAGCCGTTCTACACAAATGATGTATATTTCGAGAAAACTCTCACAACAGTCTGAGTGTAATTATGCGGTGTTGTTTGTAACTTGTTGTTTCTTTTTCGTTGGTGTAGATATTTATTCTTGCAAATGCCGGTATTTCGGGAACCACTTCATCAGTGCGAACAATTCTGCTGCTGCAGACTCAGATTTCACAACAGACTTCATTCCTGCCGAAGCGTTCATATATCTTGACAGGAATGGTCTTTATTCTTTGTCTCTTTCTTAATATTACAACTGTTGAATTACTTCTTCATTCTATGGATATTATTATTGTAAAAAAAAATGAAAAAGAAATATATAAATCGAAAAGAAAAATAAGAAAACAAAAAATTTGAAAAATAAATGCGAAGTTTTGACTAAAAAAGTACTACATAGAAAAGACATCGAAAGAAAAGCGAAGGTCAACATTTTTTTTCTTTTCAATTTAAATTGCCGGTTGTTTTATTACCCTTAAGAGCGAATATAGTAGTTATAATTGCTTTAAGTTTAAATTAGTCCTTTTCAGCTTACTTTAAAGAAATATTTGTAGTAGTTTTGAATAAATTATTGATTAGATAATGCAAATAGCTTTAATTTTGATAGTTTTAAGAACAATAATTTAAGTTGAAAGTATCTTTCCTAATGATTAAACATTTATTAAGTACCGTTACGGTCTTGAATGAAGTGCTCTAATATACTTCAAGGCCCTGATCCAATATGGATTGTTGCGCCAGGGGTTTTGTTTGTTACATATGTCTTCCGTAACAAAACTGGCTTAAGTGCCACGAAGACCTGATAAGTTGCTAAATGTAGCCTCTTGATCGTTAAACTGAACTGTGGCCTTTATTTAATATCATATATGCTTATATCGAATTCTACACCATCAATGCTGAAATATTTCTGACCTGGCACAATTATGTACAGTTGAGTACGCACATTCCTAAACAATATACAAGTTAAATATGCAATAAGCGACCATATTGTTACACATCTTATATGTAACAAGTCGGGAAACCGGAAGCTAGATGCTTCAGGTATGAAAGGTTTTGTGTATTTCTTTTATAAAGAGATTTGGGTGTTAGCATGTAGCACGCAAAATATGCATATATTATGTGAAAATAGCCACTTTCAAGTGATATTGACATACATAGTCTCGAATTTGCAGAGAAGCGACAGCTTTGACCTAGTATTACTTTCGTAGTAATAGTGCGATTTTCACCAAATTTGGCAGCATCATGCCCTATGCTGTAGCCTATATTGTTGCAAAATTTTGTGATTCTAGGGTGAACTTAAGGGGGGTTTTCCTGTCAATTACTAAAAATTATAGTAATGTACTATTATTAACTTTATTTGAACAGGTATCGGTATGGAGGGTATTTCGGAGACTAGGCACCATATAGTGACAGCCCCCTGCTTTTTTTTCAGATTTTTCGGTTGGGTAGTTTCTGAAAATGGGTTCGTTAAAAAAATGACCACTTTTAACCCCCCGCACCCCCCCACCTTTCCAACAAATGTCAAAACTAAGATCGGCTTCGGAAAGTACTAATCGAGACCTTTAATTTGATACCCCACATGACTATATTTGATGAAAAAAAATTACACCCCCTTTGCATGTATGGGGAACCCCCCTTAAATTCGTCGTAAAAGGATGTAGCTCACTATATGCGTGAGCGTTCACAGTTCCCACCTTTCTACCAAATTTGGTGCCAATCGCTATAACCGTCTCTGAGAAAAATGCGTGTGACGGACAGACAGACAGACAAAAAGACACACAGCCAGTTTTACAAACAAAACCTTAAAAATCAATTGCTGTTCGATTTATCTTATCTTGGTTTTGAAATGTCCGTGGATTTCTAGGGAAGGTTTAAAAGGTGAGAAAAATTCGAATAATTGCCGGTAAAACCCTAAAAACAGCATTACACCCAGCATTCTTCCCATATAAACGTTTTTTTTTCTAAATAAAATTTAGAGTCAATTTGAACTTTATTGATATTCAATAAAGTTCAATCACCCACTATGTTCATCGGACCTCATATTACAACCAAGTGACAATCTTTTATTTCTAAAAAGACAGAAGACATCAAATGTTTCACAGCTCAGAACATGTTGTATTGGAAAATAGAATTTCTGTTTTTAGTATTTTTGTTTCTCACCGTTTAAACCTTCTCTGAATTTCCATAAATATTTCAAGACCAAACTAGACTACCTAGACCTAGACTAGATATTAAGTTTTGTTACAAATTAAATTTCTGAATGCAACGATAATATTTGACATTAGATTTGACAACCAACTAATATGTCAATCCATCCTCTTGCACTTTAGAACACGGAAAGAAGTATTACGATATTCCGTTACGATATCTATGAGTGCGCGAGAACTTTCTTTACTTTGGCGATCCTTTGCGATAGTGACATTCCAGGTAATGTGCTTTTTTTCTGATATTTTGTGATTGTAACACTTTACTGCTAAGTGAGCGAAAAATTTTCTCACTTTGATTATTTACAATTTACGATGCCAAAGAGAAGACCTGACTTAGGTCGTCGCAGTCAATCAAATGTGCGAAGAGTTATCTCACGTGCTAACCGCACTAATGACCAGAGAGAGACAGAACAAGAAAATAGTCGTATTGCTATGTCAGAATTGCGTTATTTAGTGAGTGATAATGAAGTAGATAGGCTTACAATGCAACGAGTTCGTGCACAACAACAGCAATCACGACATAATGAAATTGATCGAATCCGCAGACGGAATGCTCCTGTGATTCTTGAACGAGCTGCATTGCACTATGATCCGGCAATTGATTATAGTGCTGAAAAATCGGTAACAATTGGGGAAATGAAAATAATTTGTAAATATTGTAAGGCGTTAAAATACACTCATGAATCTACTGGATTATGTTGTGCTGGAGGCAAAGTAAAATTGTCACAATTGCTCCCACCACCAGATCCTTTACGATCTTTAGTTTCTGGGATTGAAAATGATTCTAAGCACTTCTTGGCAAACATTCAGAAATATGTCAGCTGTTTCCTGATGATATCATTTGGCGCTACACATATTATACAGGACAATTTCATGCCCACTTTCAAGGTATTATATACCAGAATATTTTTTTATAATATTCAATATGTACTAAAATGTATGTATCGGAAATAATTAATCGACAAATTTTTAAAAATTACAGATACAAGGATAAATTTATAACTTATTGGGGACACTGTTACCAGTACCTGATGCAGATTATCAATTTTTACAAATTTATTTTATGGGGAATTCAGATGCGGAAGTTGATAATCGTTGTGCTCACAATCCAACAGTGAAGAGAACCATTGTCTATGAATTACAAATGTTTCTGCATCAGAATAACAATGCCATCTGATAGCCATAATATTATCGTTCGAGCTGACAAATCGATTGAGGCAGTTCGAAGTCTGCCGGGTCAGCTAGTTGGTTATAGAAATATTTAATTAAATCATCATGTAATCGTACAAACAAATAATATGCAAATTAAGTGTATCGACAAAAAGTACATTACACATCAAGTATTACGTAATCGTACATTCTATCCGCCAAGAACTGCTGTTTCTTCTACTGCTGTAATGGCGGGTTGCACTTATTGGTACCATTTCGTGCTTGGAGTTTGAACTGTGCCAGGTTGTGAGGTACGACCGGCACGCATCTTTACTATCGCGCCAATCAAGATTGTACCGATGATCAGAAAACCTAATCCAGCGCTGGTTCCAAGAAGTATTTTGTGTTTTCTTAGCTGTCGGGGATGCATCTGCGACTGCCACATTGCTTGCCGACTCATCAAGCTTCAGAATCGGCTCCGGGATGAGGTGGACTTTTGCAATGTCTTGTGTGGTATTGAGTAACAGTTGGGTGGGTTTAGCGTATGCTGCCTGAATATGTTGTTGGTGATTAGGGCACTTGCCGTGAGAATAGTGAACTCCCTCCGGGTATTTAACGGTGTAATTGGCTTTTGATGGGATCGAACAGGCGAGCACGGTTACCAACGTGAACATAACCTTTGATATTTTAAAGATACTACCTCTGGGCTGCATCCTTCGTTTTCACTCTTGGCGATGCCTTCGCAGTCGATGGCTCCTGATTGATGTGGCGTCCTTTACTCTGTTGTAGCGTCCAATTGGTGACTTGTTCGTCCTTCGATAGCGGGCACATTTTGGTGATGGGGCGTTTATTAAATTGTGAGTCGTCTTGATGGTTACGACTCTAACTAAGCCATCGCTTCTAGGATGCAACGCTATGATTCTGCCCAGTGGTCAATGCATTTTTAGTTCTGATGAGAACCATTTTGCCCTCTGCTGCAGTTGCGTCAAGTACTCTTGATTTCATCGCTGGCCAAATTGCTTTAATTTCTGCACCAACTGCCACTTATGCGTGATACGACCTTTGGTATTACCATCTGGTACCTCAAACAAACATTGTCCGGTTAAGAAATGTAATGATATTTAGTGGAGATAAGAGATCCAGTCGATCCCTTGAGTGGCCGATAACGACCTAGAGGGCAGAGCTATCCCAAAAAAACTAAACAATTTGGCAAAATTTGACCGTGAAGGTCCGCCCACGAAGATTGCAGCTCTATCAAAGCTCTCGGTCGACACGTTCTTGCACGCCTCTGTGCTAGCCAGGCTCGGGAATGTGGGGGGGTCCTTTGAGCGCTTTGATCCCTCACGCTTCATTACTAAAAATAACGTGTCTTTACCGGTGCGTGGGTCCGCACCGGATTTTAAAATCGAATTTCACGTAAGAATTCGCGACGGCCTATCGAATAAAACCAGAACGCGAGCTAAATTGGAAAATAAAAAAAAAACGGCTCGACCGCGCGCGTGGAGCCGTTTGTCTCCGGACCCGAGTGCCGCGATCAAGTATTGGAAAATCTACGACGGATCACCTTCCCGATTGCCGTCCCCTCCGCCTCAGATCTTGGACGAGGCGCGGCCGGTGAGGTTCCCACCCTTCCTCGACATCCTCCGGCCAGTTATTCTTTTAGAGGATGTCCCTTCTGTAAGAATTCCGCGGGAAAAAAGGAGGAACTAAGGAGAGGGAGTCCTCAAACTACTTCCGATTACGAAAAATTCATTATTTATAAAAAAATTCTAGGATATTATCTATTAACACAAAGTTGACAATAAAATATACAATTATACCAATTCAAAAAAAAGAAATAATAAGGCAAATGAAAAATTTAAAAATAAAAAAAAATAAAAAAAAAGAAAATAAAATAAAATAAAAGAAAAATCCAACCAATTACTTACTCTAGTCGTCACGCCGAGCTCGGTTAACGGCTGGTATAACAGGTTCTAAAAGAAAAAAACAACAAATTATGTCACGTATTCAAAGATACTATGTTAATTACAGCTTTTCTGTTTCACTTTCTTTTTTTTAGTTCCGAATATAGGTACAACTTTTTCAAAGATTTCTTAGATAAATGTATTTATATTGTTCGTCTGATCACACCATTAGCGAAACACTTCACCGATTTCTTAAATAGAGGCACTTATATTGCTCGTCTGATCACATCGTTAGCGAAACGCTTCACCGATCTCTTCCTTAAGTCAATTATGTTTTATTACCTTTCCAATTTTTGCTTTCGGGTGAAAAGTTATCCAGTTGCCTTTGCTTCTTACTTGTGAATCAATTGCCATTACTTCACCTTCCTTCGCTAAGTTCACTAGAACTTCTCCATCTCCAAGAACTTCCTCCTCCACCAAGACGTTCTTCAAACCGCTCCTACAGCTCTTCAACCAAAACTCCTCTTTTCTCAAAATTCACCTTCTCCTCCTAAATTCTCTCGCCCAAGGAAAAAAACTCGCTGCTGCCTTTTACTTCTTCTTCCACTCAACTTCTCCAAAATCCAATCCAAAAATCTCCTCCAACCACTCGCCTCTCGATCTCAAACCAAAACTCTCCCGTTTTTTTCTTCCCGCCAAAAACCTCCTCCCAGCAACATTCTCGCTGCCTTTTCGTGCACCGCTTCTATTCCCGCTACATAGCCTTTCTCACTCGCTAGGCAATGTTGCGGCAACATACGCATGCGCCTGCGGATGCGGCAAATCATTCTCCTCCTGTCAAGATCAATTCGCTTGAATACATTGAATAATGTGCAATCTGCGGCGAACTTTAAGGCAATTGCACACTATTAAATGCATTGTTTAAGCAAATTGATTAAGAAAGAGCCGAATGAAATTCCGCTCCCGTCGCGCAGCCGCGGTCACTACAGGGCAGCTGGGTTTTCGAGACCCGCTCGAGGAAAGAAAGCTGAAGACCAGTGAGGGCCTCACTGCTGATAGCGGCTGGGTGTTGGCGGTTACAGGGAAAGGTAGACCGAGATCCAAACCCACATTAGGCCTTGAGGTCCTTCGCGTGAGCGATGCCCAGGTTACGACCCTCCATGTCCTCCAGCTCGTATTGAACCGTTCCGACTCGACCGATGACCTTCGCCTTCACGAACTTCCGATCCAATTTGGCATTATATCGCTTTGCTGCACTGCTTAAGTTGAAGAGCCGCTTATACACGATATCTCCGACTTGAAATTCACGAGCTCGGGATCGTAAGTTGTAACCCCTTTCCTGTGTCTCTCTTGCCCGAAGGATTCGCCCTTGAACCTCTGCTCTCAGAATAGCAAGTCTATCCTGAGAACAGATCTCCAAGGTCGCATCAGGCAAGGCGTTCAGGCGTCGTAAGAGGGCGTAGGTACTCCCATGGGTGACCATGCTTTGCCCAAAAACGACGTGATAGGGTGATGTCCCTATCGAGACGTGTTTCGCTGAACGCAAGGCACAGTTGATGGATGACAACTTGTTATCCCAATCTCTTTGATCAGGACCGATATAAGCGCGTATAGCAGCCAACAGTGAGCGATTTACTCGCTCCGAGGCGTTTGCCTGCGGGGAGTATAAAGCGGTGTAAATGTGTTGAATGCCATACTGGTTCAGAAGATCGTTGAAAGCCACGGATTTGAACTGTACCCCATTATCAGATGTGATCGACTCAGGGATTCCAAACACATGAAAGATTCTCTTCTCCAAGTATTCTGTCAGCACGTTTGCGGTAAACCGTTTAATCGGCTCCACAAATGAAAACTTTGAGAGAGAATCGAGAACGACTATTGCTCCGATATTTCCGGCGCGAGATCTGGGGTATGGGCCGATCAAATCGATATACAAACGTTGAAATACCCGATCGGAGATGAGCGCTTTTCCCATTAGAGGTTGGAGCGTTTGGTTGGGAGCTTTTGACGTCTTGCACGATTCACAATTGCGGATATAGTCCTTGACCTGTGAAACCATTTTAGGCCAATAAAACCACAACCGCAGTCTACCCAAGGTTTTACCAACCCCCCCATGTGCACTCAAAGGATGATCATGGGCACGGGTGATCACCTCCATCGTCAGCTCCTCCGGAATCCAAAGCTTCCAAGCCTGTTGTTCCTGCATCTCATCTCCTGAAGCATGATTGGTTCGTTTGTATACCAACCCATCGCATACCTGCAGATCAGGGAGTTTGTTGGAATTCTCCCTAATACGCTCTATTAACTGCAAATAGTTCGCAGACCGAAAATGTGGTGAATTAAAATCCACGTCTGCGTTGTTCCCATTTCTCTCCAAAGCATCCACCTCCGCTGGTGAATACATGCGAGATAGAGAATCCGGGACCAGATGTTGTGATCCCTTTCTGTGTTTAATGATGAACGAGAATCCTTGAAGCTTCAGTGCCCATCTGGCCAGTCTGCCGTGAAGGTCTGACTGGTTCATCAGCCATTTGAGCGAAGCGTGGTCAGTTACCACTTCGAATGTTGTGCCTTCAACATACGCTCGGAATTTGCGCACTGCCTCCACCGCTGCCAGACATTCTTGCTCAGTGACAGTGTAGTTTCGCTGAGGCTGTGTAAGCTTCTTCGACATATACGCTATAGGAACTTCATGTCCCTCCTCTGTCTTCTGCATCAGCACCGCTCCTATGCCATGTTGACTTGCGTCACAATGTATGGCGAAAGGCTTGGAGAAGTCGGGGTTGTGCAGAACTGGAGCCGAGGAGAGACTCGTTTTCAGAGCGTCGAAGGCCGAGATAGCTTCCTCAGACCAGCAAAACTGACGCTTCTTCTGCAGCATGTCTGTCAACGGTGCAGTCAGCGAAGCGTAATTTGGCACAAATCGCTGATACCACCCACACATCCCAAGAAACCGCCGCAGTTGCCTGACGGTCTTCGGCCGCGGAAAATCTTTAATGGCGTGTACCTTGTCGGGATCGGTACAAATCGTCCCGTTACCGATGATGTGCCCCAAGTATCGAACTTCCTTCATGACAAACTTGCTCTTCCGGATGTTCAACGTCAAGCCAGCGCGTCTCATACAGAGAGCCACTTCGCTTAAGAGCAGCAGGTGCTGATCGAAGGTCTCTGTAATAAGTAGCAAGTCATCTAAATATACAAAGACTTGATGACGTAAGTGAGCAGGGATGACCTTATCCATCAGTCGCTGCATGGTTTGAGGTGCATTGCAGAGCCCAAACGGCATGGTCACAAACTGATAGAGTGGCCGACCTGGGACGGTGAAGGCAGTCTTATCCTTGGACGCCTCATCCAGAGGAATTTGCCAGAACGCATCCTTCAGATCTAAACTCGTAATGAATCTAGCCTTCGAGAGACGACTGAAAATCCCCTCGATGAGAGGTAAAGGATAAGCGTCCTTCACTGTTACACTATTCACTTTACGTGCATCAAGGCAAAGTCGCACTTTACCAGGTTTCACCACAAGGGTAACTGGCGAAGACCAGGCGCTTTGCGATTCTTCGATGACTCCCAAAGCCAGCATCCTATCAATCTCTTCGTAGAGGAGCTTTTCGATGGCGGGAGAGACTGAGAAGTGTCTCTGTTTAATCGGTTTGTTACCGCCGACATCGATGACGTGTGTCGTGAGACTTGTACGTCCTAAGCCCTCCGACTCGAAAGATGGAAAACTGCCAATGACAGCATCGAGCCTTGCTCGCTGGTGTGTCGTCAACTGATGTTGATTGACGTTCTCAACATTTTCGATTGAACAAATGGAAGGTACAAATAAGTCCTGTGCGAGATCGAACTTGCGCACAAAATCAGCTCCAAGGTAAAGATTTTGCGTTAACGACGGGATAAGGAGGAACGACATCGATTCCGTCCGATCACGAAACGTGATGTCAGCTGACACTCTGCCTACTGTCGAGTGGCTAGTCCCGTCAGCTGTCCTGAGATCGATGCGTAATTTCTCCCACTTGTACCGACCGTCGTTAATAATTTTCCGGGCGAAATCCGAAGCTAAGCAACTTACAGTGGCTCCGGTATCAATCAGTCCTGAAACACGCTCACCCAAGACTGTGACATCCGCATACGGGCGAATATCATTAATGGGCCGACTCGTGAGAATGGCAGAGTAGTAAAGACGACGGTTGCGCATTATTCGCATCCAATAGTGGCGTAAGCGAAGAGTTGAACGCTTCGGTTTTTTCGTCGCCATCTCTGCTACTCCGAAGATCCGTTCTCTGGCCGCTTGATATTGTTGCAGTCTTACGTGCAACGGCCTCAGAACCGAAAGCATCGGTTTCCTTGAAATAATTGGTGGTGGGGTCAAATCCGGGTAGGTCATGTTTGAGTTATCGGACCGCTTCAACACGGTAACTTTCGGAGTTACTATGAAAGACGTTGTCGCAATGCCTACGCAGTCACGTGCGTCCAATGCAGGAACGCCCTGATGACTGGGGCTGGGCTCTGGAACTCGACAATTTGGACATACGGGCTTACGAGTGTTGGGGCGCCCGCAACCGAAACAAAAGACTTTGGGATCCTCCCAACAGTCTTCAAACAAATGTCCAATCTGCCGACAATTCCAGCAGACCAAGTCCAAATCTCGATCATGAATCTCAGACTGAGGATTTCCTGAGATGTCCTTTATGTCAACACCCTCTTCAGATTCAGCAGAATAGCTGTGTAATTGGTGAGAGAGCCTGCTTGAGAGACGCTCCTCTAAAATTTCGCTCTGCTGCACTAACTTACGCAGCTCGCGAACCGTACTAGCCGGAAAATAGAGAAGTTGCCTCTGAACGTCAGGTCTCAGCCCACGACGTAGCAACTCTACCAATTTATCTTCCGTTAAGGAGTTTTCTAGCCTATTGGCTAGCGAACGCACAGCTTTGTAATAACTGTCGAAATCTTCGGATGGGCCTTGCATGCGCTCCCTCATCAGTTCAAGGATATCCCAGTCATCTAGAGAATCCTTAAACTCATGGCGAAGAGCCTCACGAAAAGAGGTCCACTCGATTCGTCCGACAGACTGGTGATAGTCCCAGTACCAATCTGCTGCTCTGCCTCTGAAAAGGGTGTGTACATAAGTACACAGCAGGCCAAAATCCCCCTGTAAGGTTGTGTTGGTCAAAGCCTCCACGCGGAACAGGAATTGGTTGATGAGCAAAGTTTTCGATGTGCCATCAAAAACCAAGTTCCAGGATGCCAAAATTGAATAAACACGATCCGCTGATTTTGTATTAAGCGGTCGTGACTGGCATCCATACGGCGAATCGTCATCGTCAGAAACAGTAAAATCGTACATATAGTCGAGTCCGGATCTGTCGTCATGTCGTTGAAAGTTCTCGGATCCGGACCTATCGTCAAGTCCGTAAAAATCAACGTTACGTCTATGGTCAGGTGTGTAAAAATTATCTTTATTATGTCCATGGTCACGTCTGTCCTCAAAATCTACTGCACGAGTTGAAGCAGGCTGATGTTGAGCTGCCTGATGCACTGAGTGCGTGTTCTGGTTCGAGTCTCGAAGCGGAACACAGTGCTCTCGAACCAATCCTTCAACTCGTGAAGCGTCCGTCGCCCTAACATCCCGCATGGAAGGATCAACCCAACCCACAGGATCTCTCCTCGCCGCCTCATGCCACCGTCAGTCGTCACGG
Organism: Hermetia illucens; assembly: GCF_905115235.1. NCBI lineage: Eukaryota > Metazoa > Arthropoda > Insecta > Diptera > Stratiomyidae > Hermetia > Hermetia illucens. The sequence continues at coordinate 68,539,792 of NC_051852.1, forward strand.
CGTGCTGGCAGGTCAAGCTCAGCTGAGCTCCATTGACCTGGAGGTAACGTGGAAGGAAGGCGATAAAGGTCGCGAGACCCGTGATCTCTTTGATGTGACATATCGTAAAAAAAAAATAACTAAATAAAATCGGAAACTACCAAAAGGAAGTCCAAGAAAAAAGAAAAAGAAGCGAAATTACAAGTTGCAAAAGCAGAAAGAAAAAAAAACAAAAACGAAGTATATAAAAGAAAGCAAAAAAAAAAAATGAAACTTGTCGAATCAATCAAAAAGAAAAAGAAGCGAAAAAAAAACAAGGCAAAAGAAAGAAAACAATGAAAAAGAAGAAAGAAAAAATGTATTACGAGGACTCCTCTCTCTTCAAATGTTCACTCCATAGTCAACTCCCGCAAAACTCTCGGATGACCAAAAAGCCATCCCAACCTCATAAATTTTTTCCATCTGTGTGTTGAACTTCCACACACAGTGTTTTCCAAGAAGAGACAACAATCGAGTTGCTCCCCGTCGCAGAATATTAGATAAAAAGAACAAGCAAAAAAGGAACACGAGAATTCAATCTTCCTCGTCTGGAGTCAGAGAACAAAGTGAAGATGAATCATTGAGGACGGAACGGTACAGCATATAGCCGACTACCTCCGTATTCCATCAAGGATCCATCTCACCCGTCACTTCATCCCTACGAAGAAGAAAGAATATTTAATTTTCTTCAAAATTCCGAAACGAAGAGATAGCCGTTTCACATTAAGGTAGGGAAGGACACTCCTCAGAAGCTCGGACGGCAATACCTTTCAGCTTATAGCCGCAAAGGCCCGTAGATCCAGAGACTTCTGGGAGGCAATCACCTACGAGACGTTAAGTCTCAAGACAAACACAACAAACGACTAGCTCTTTTGGTATTCTACCAAGGATAGGGCAGGAAACTCTACGTTACAAGGTGGGAGAGGAAATTGAGGCTTAGGAACACTTGCTTCCGGGGAAAAAGGCGTGAAACCTAAAACTAGAAATCTGAAGACAAGTGTACGTGGAGCCTAGCCGGGAACAATATTGAGAATCTATTGATTCTCTATCCGACACCACCAAACGAAGTTGTGAGCCGGAATAGGCTATCTTCCACATGATTCAGGAAACCTGTAAATAATAAATTATGCCTGAATCCAGGAAATGTTGGGCCCCACGTTGGGCGCCATTTGTAATGATAAGAGTGGAGATACGAGATCCAGTCGATCCCTTGAGTGGCCGATAACGACCTAGAGGGCAGAGCTATCCCAAAAAAACTAAACAATTTGGCAAAATTTGACCGTGAAGGTCCGCCCACGAAGATTGCAGCTCTATCAAAGCTCTCGGTCGACACGTTCTTGCACGCCTCTGTGCTAGCCAGGCTCGGGAATGTGGGGGGGGTCCTTTGAGCGCTTTGATCCCTCACGCTTCATTACTAAAAATAACGTGTCTTTACCGGTGCGTGGGTCCGCACCGGATTTTAAAATCGAATTTCACGTAAGAATTCGCGACGGCCTATCGAATAAAACCAGAACGCGAGCTAAATTGGAAAATAAAAAAAAAACGGCTCGACCGCGCGCGTGGAGCCGTTTGTCTCCGGACCCGAGTGCCGCGATCAAGTATTGGAAAATCTACGACGGATCACCTTCCCGATTGCCGTCCCTTCCGCCTCAGATCTTGGACGAGGCGCGGCCGGTGAGGTTCCCACCCTTCCTCGACATCCTCCGGCCAGTTATTCTTTTAGAGGATGTCCCTTCTGTAAGAATTCCGCGGGAGTAAGGAGATCTAAGGAGAGGGGTTGGAGGAGATTTTTGGATTGGATTTTGGAGAAGTTGAGTGGAAGAAGAAGTAAAAGGCAGCAGCGAGTTTTTTTCCTTGGGCGAGAGAATTTAGGAGGAGAAGGTGAATTTTGAAAAAAAAGAGGAGTTTTGGTTGAAGAGCTGTAGGAGCGGTTTGAAGAACGTCTTGGTGGAGGAGGAAGTTCTTGGAGATGGAGAAGTTCTAGTGAACTTAGCGAAGGAAGGTGAAGTAATGGCAATTGATTCACAAGTAAGAAGCAAAGGCAACTGGATAACTTTTCACCCGAAAGCAAAAATTGGAAAGGTAATAAAACATAATTGACTTAAGGAAGAGATCGGTGAAGCGTTTCGCTAACGATGTGATCAGACGAGCAATATAAGTGCCTCTATTTAAGAAATCGGTGAAGTGTTTCGCTAATGGTGTGATCAGACGAACAATATAAATACATTTATCTAAGAAATCTTTGAAAAAGTTGTACCTATATTCGGAACTAAAAAAAAGAAAGTGAAACAGAAAAGCTGTAATTAACATAGTATCTTTGAATACGTGACATAATTTGTTGTTTTTTTCTTTTAGAACCTGTTATACCAGCCGTTAACCGAGCTCGGCGTGACGACTAGAGTAAGTAATTGGTTGGATTTTTCTTTTATTTTATTTTATTTTCTTTTTTTTTATTTTTTTTTATTTTTAAATTTTTTATTTGCCTTATTATTTCTTTTTTTTGAATTGGTATAATTGTATATTTTATTGTCAACTTTGTGTTAATAGATAATATCCTAGAATTTTTTTATAAATAATGAATTTTTCGTAATCGGAAGTAGTTTGAGGACTCCCTCTCCTTAGTTCCTCCTTTTTTCCCGCGGAATTCTTACAGAAGGGACATCCTCTAAAAGAATAACTGGCCGGAGGATGTCGAGGAAGGGTGGGAACCTCACCGGCCGCGCCTCGTCCAAGATCTGAGGCGGAAGGGACGGCAATCGGGAAGGTGATCCGTCGTAGATTTTCCAATACTTGATCGCGGCACTCGGGTCCGGAGACAAACGGCTCCACGCGCGCGGTCGAGCCGTTTTTTTTTTATTTTCCAATTTAGCTCGCGTTCTGGTTTTATTCGATAGGCCGTCGCGAATTCTTACGTGAAATTCGATTTTAAAATCCGGTGCGGACCCACGCACCGGTAAAGACACGTTATTTTTAGTAATGAAGCGTGAGGGATCAAAGCGCTCAAAGGACCCCCCCACATTCCCGAGCCTGGCTAGCACAGAGGCGTGCAAGAACGTGTCGACCGAGAGCTTTGATAGAGCTGCAATCTTCGTGGGCGGACCTTCACGGTCAAATTTTGCCAAATTGTTTAGTTTTTTTGGGATAGCTCTGCCCTCTAGGTCGTTATCGGCCACTCAAGGGATCGACTGGATCTCGTATCTCCACTCTTATCATTACAGAAATTACCTATAGTTAACGCTGGCTAGGCTCGCTGCTGGCCGGTCTTAAAGGTCTTGAATTCATGCAGGCTTCAATTTACGCTACCACCGTGCACATTTCGTGTACGTTTAGTATGTGGCTACCGATTGTTTTAGATAAGTGCCACTTCATAGATTTCCAATTTATATTGCTTCCCACCAATGTTATCTGCGCTGCAGCAACCATATTCTTGAAATTCTTCAGCAATATTTTACTTGCTCCAATGAAATTAGTTCCATTGTCACTGAGCAGGGTATGAACCATTCCTATGCGTGCCAGGAAGCGTTTAATGGTCGCGAGGCATGTAGTTGCTGTCAAATCGCTTGTTAATTCGAGATGTACCGCTTTCGCAGCCAAACAGACGAAGACGACGATGTTTCCTTTCAGCGTTTTAGTTCCCCTTACACTGCTCCATTTGATGGATATACGACTAGCATAGTCAATACCGCTTCGAGCAAAAGGTTTCCCTGGGCGAACCTGCTCGACAGGCAATTTCTCCATCAATTGATGGGTCGCTCTCGCATTTCCTTATTAAAGATTTTACCGCAATCAAGCCGTTTATGATCCAATATTTTTCTTGTATTGTACTAAGGACCAACTGCGCTCCTCCATGAAGCGTTAGGTGGTGATGATGTTTAATTACCAGCGAAATGTCCTCTTGGGAGTATAATGGGATGCCTTTTGTTCTCGCAAACTGAACTCTGTTATAAGTTAACACCTGTACTCGCATTTCACCTGGTCAACTTCCGTTCACACGATGTGCGACTAGATGCAAGTTGCAGAGTCAGCTGCAGTAATTAAATATCTATAGAATTAACATTAAATATTGTTTTCAATTAGAAAGTCAGTTGTAATCCAAATTTGAAAAGAGGCACACATGCCCAAAGGAAAAATATATTTTTTTTAAAACATAAATAAATAGTGTTGTTAATTGGCGCCCGAGCAGGGACGCGTCATTCGCTGCACCGCGCATAATACACGAAAAGTACGACGCGACAAAAAGGATACTGGCTGAGCACAAGTCTCCAATTGCTCACTAAGTCGCTTCTTGAGACTGAGAAGTCGAACCAGTTTTACTTCGGGCACGGAAAATTAACGTCAATTAAGTACCGACGCGATTCGTATCTTCCGTAACCGCGCGATAACCAAGTCGGTAATAGTGTAGGGAACGAGGCCCCTCAGTAATCCTTCACCCGCAAGGACAAACCGGAGTCAGTGATATCTGGCAGCCACCTTGGATAGCGAAGCGGTCCCATCAAACAAGGAGAATCAGGAGAATGGCTGTGTTAACCATAATACTATTGTAAGTCGAATCTCTGTATGATTTTTTGTAAAAATTCTGCGAATATTGAATTCATTGTGGATCGATTAAGTCGACCGAAATATAACTAAAGATAAATAACCGTTCAGAATTCGCAGAATTTCCATTAATGTTAAAAATACATTGTGTACACAGAGTTAAGGAAGTGAAGATATTTTGAATTTTTCTCTCAAATAAGTGCATAAAATTTACTGAGTGTTTTGTCTAGTGGTGAATAACGAGTGTCATTAACTCTTTACTGGCATATTCTGAATTTGGTCGTGTCATTTTTTTAGTAAAACCCGGTCGCTACTACGAATTTTGAAAATTCTTCGTATTCTGTTTCTAATCTTTTGCTTCTCAGTACATTCCTTTTTTTAATATTTCAAACCCAAATAACCTACTGAGGCCACCTAGACTTAGGTTAGATAATGCGGGCCCTGCCGAAGAAAATCCACCGCCAAATGAAGGTGGAAACCCGCAAGTATTAGACCATGCGGGGTTAATAAATCTAATAACCGGTATAGTGACTGAAACGATCGAGAATTCAGGGAAGACACATTTTCCATTCCATCATGAATCCCGCGTCGGAGATCAACAACGACGTTGATGTCCAAATTAACGCGGGGGACAATCAGGATCTGTCCGATATGGGCAGAATCCCTGACGTAGTTTACGTGTCTTTTCTGGCGAAGCTGGTGAATTCTCCTCGTGGCAAAAAAGTTTGGACCGAATCCTTAAGATCTACGGACACTTACGAGGTACTCCTAAGTATTATGGAATACTCTCGGTAATAAGAAACAAGATAGTAGGTCACGCTGATGTGGCATTAGAATCCTACAACACTCCCTTAAATTGGGAGAAGATATCTAAATGCCTAACATTGCATTATGCTGACAAGCGTGACCTATTAACTCTAGAGTACCAAATGACAACTTTGGTACAAGGAAACAATACCATCCCAGAGTTCTATCAGGTTGTTTACCATCATCTGTCCCTAATACTAAATAAATTAGGATGTACGGATTTGAGCCAAGAGTCTCTTAACATTATGACTCAATCCTATAGGGATAAGGCATTGGATACCTTCGTGAAAGGTCTCAAAGGTGAATTGCCCAGATTGTTGAGCATACGCGAACCGGCTGATTTGCCGCAGGCACTACACTTGTGCCTGAAGTTACAGAACATGGATTATCGCGCACATCATGCGAACAGCTCACAAACCGTACCTCCCAGGAGAACTAATATGCCTTTACCAGCTCCTATTCCTGCTCCAAGAAAACAATTCTACCCCGAATTACTACACAACCCTCAAAGAACTCAACCTTATAGATGGACAAACAACAATCAACGTCCACCACCAAACTACAATTCCTATCCTGCTCCACCAAGACCCGCACCTAAACCCGTACCGATGGACGTCGATCGCTCAATCCGATCAATGGCCGTAAACTACCAGAATCGACCGAGAGATATGCAACCCATCGACCATAAACGCCAACTATCTCATAGAGTACACCTTCCGAATAAACTACAACGCACCTATCATACTGAGCTAGTTGAACAAAACGAAGACATTCAGGAAAGCAATAACGACATAAGTACCGAAGAATATAATAACACCATCGACAAGGAGGACGAAAATTACGACCAGAACCTAGCGGAATACGCTGACGAACATGACAGCCACAACACCGACAACAACGAATACCTTGACGACGTTTATTTTTTAGGCTAAAACGCTCTTCGCTTCCTTATTTCGAATGTATTACAAGGTGCGGAGAGACTTTAAAATTCCTGATTGATACCGGTTCCAATAAGAATTACGTCCAGCCCAAACATATCCGAAACCCTATTCCCAATGACAATATTTTTTTTGCAAATTCAGTCGGCGGTAATGTAAAGATTACACATCACGCTAATATTCAACCATTCGGCCCATCCACAAAATTACAAAAATTCTTTATACTACCAACCCTCATAACATTTGATGGAATCGTCGGAAATGATACACTGCAGGAAATGCACGCAGTAATCCATACCAAGGCAAGTTATATGACTATCTACCCAAATATCCACATCCCTCTTAAACAACACAATTCCCCAGCTGTGAGTAACATTGAATTACGAACTTCCCACATGACGACCGAACAATCTGAGCAGTTACTCAAAATTATTAATAAGTGCCATCTATTCTCCGATCCCGACGAGAAACTCACTTTCACTACTAGAGTTAAAGGAGAAATTAGGACCACGACCAATGATCCTATTTACTCCAAATCATATCCATACCCGATGGCATTGAAGGAAGAAGTAGAAAAACAATTGAATCAGCTGCTCAAGGATGGAATTATTAGGCCGTCTAGATCCCCATATAACTCCCCTGTATGGGTTGTCCCAAAGACGTTGGATGCTTTAGGAGAAAAGAAGTACCGTCTCGTGATTGACTACCGTAAGTTAAATACCGTAACCATTCTGGACAGGTATCCAATACCCGAGATTAACGAAGTTCTTGCCAACCTTGGCAGAAACGAGTGGTTTTCAATCATCGATCTCAAAAGTGGATTTCATCAGATTCCTTTAAAGGAACCTGACATAGAAAAGACCGCGTTTTCGGTGAACAATGGAAAATTTGAGTTCACTCGCTTACCCTTTGGACTAAAAATGTTCCATCAATTTTCCAGAGGGCATTGGACGACATCCTTCGCGAGCACATTGGCAAACGCTTTTACGTCTACATAGATGACATTGTCATCTTCGGGAAGGACGAAAAGAGCATTTTGAAAACCTCGCTCATGTGTTCAAAACCCTAGATGCCGCCAACATGAAAATACAACTGGACAAATCCGAATTCCTGAAAAGGGAAATTGAATTTTTGGGTTACGTAGTGAGTAGAGAGGGAATTGGGACGAATCCGAAGAAAGTGCAAGCCATAATTGACCTTCCACCACCCAGAAACCTCAAAGAACTCCGTTCATTCTTGGGTATCACAGGGTATTATCGGCGTTTTATATGCGATTACGCGAAAATCGCAAAACCCCTGACATCCCTTTTACGAGGGGAAGATGGACATGTGTCCAAACACCACTCCAAAAATAAGCTTATCGAGCTCGATGAGGAATGTGTGAATGCATTCAATAAAATCAAAAACTCGTTTGTATCAAAAGAGGTGATATTAGCACATCCGAACTTCAAAAACGAATTCGAGCTAACAACAGATGCGTCAGGGTACGCCATCGGCGCTGTGCTAAGCCAGGGGAATAAACCTATTGCCTTTCTTTCACGGACCCTCACAAAAACCGAGGAAAACTATGCAGCCAACGAGAAGGAGATGTTGGCCATCATTTGGTCTTTGAATGCATTGCGCAGCTATCTCTATGGATCTCGAAAAGTGAAAATATTCACCGACCATCAGCCTTTAACATACGCCCTGAGCAACAAAAACACCAACACCAAAATGAAAAGATGGAAATCAATCTTAGAGGAGTACAATTATGAGCTCAAATACAAACCAGGCAAGGCAAACGTCGTCGCGGATTCACTTTCCAGACCACCTCAACCCACCGAGGTAAATTCTATGACCCCTACAGAACATAGTGACGATAGCTCACTTCAAAATCTTATTCCATGCGTAGAGACTCCCGTAAATGCCTTTCGGAATCAACTACTACTAAAAGTTGGAAATGAAGATAGTTACCAAATTTTACACCCTTTTGATAAATACATCAGGCATGTGGTAACTAAACCTGAGTATACCGAAACGGATCTCATAAATATCTTTAAGAGATATTTAAACCCTCATACCATCAATGGATTACTAACATCTGAAGAGATCATGGGAAAAATACAAGAATTCTACCCAAATCACTTCCGCGACTACCGAATAAGGTTCACACAAACATTGGTAGAAAACATACCCGGCGATGTCGAACAAGAGGAGAAAATTCTCCAGGTCCACCGGAGAGCTCATCGGAATGCCGACGAGAACAGAAAACAACTACTACGCAACTTCTATTTTCCTAAGATGTCTGCAAAAATTAAGCGGATAGTTCAGAGATGCGTCACCTGCAAAGAGAGTAAATATGACCGGCACCCCAATAAACCTTTCATAAATGCTACACCTATTCCTACCTATCCTGGACACACTATTCACCTGGATCTATTCTCAACCGAGAAACATAGAGTACTCACCGCCGTAGACAAGTTCACCAAGTACGCAGTCGCTAAACCCGTCAGCTCAAAATCCGTCGAAGACCTCAAGAACCCTCTATTGGACGTACTATTCTTCTTCTGCGTTCCCGAGAACGTTGTGATCGACAACGAAGGAGCACTAAGGCCGGGCTCCCTGACAGCCTTGATGGAAGAAGAACTCCATATAAAAATTTACAAGACACCACCTTACCAAAGTGAGGTCAATGAGCAAGTAGAACGCTTCCATTCGACTCCCACCGAAATAATGAGGTGTCTGAAAAGAGACGGAGTATCGACAGCTCCTCTCATTGGAAATGATTAACGAATTACATATAAACAATACACACAAAATCAGTCTCATCCAAGCAGAACAATTTAAATACAGGATAGCTACTTTTGGAACTTTTTCAATTTTTATCCTAATCTTCAGCATCTTCATAATTCGCAACACATGCAAAAACAACAAGCAAATACAGATAACTACAGAACCATCAAATTTTCCACAACCAACCATTCCATCTAACCTAGTGAAAATAGTGCAACACGAAACCCTACAATCAACATTACCGGAAGCACCACAATTCAACAACATTCCGTATTTTTAACGATCGTGGACAATCGGATTATCGAGGGGAAGAGTTAACACCTGTACTCGCATTTCACCCGGTCAACTTCCGTTCACACGATGTGCGACTAGATGCAAGTTGCAGAGTCAGCTGCAGTAATCAAATATCTATAGAATTAACATTAAATATTGTTTTCAATTAGAAAGTCAGTTGTAATCCAAATTCGAAAAGAGGCACACATGCCCAAAGGAAAAATATATTTTTTTTAAAACATAAATAAATAGTGTTGTTAATTTATATCCTTTCCCCGACTCTAAGCAAATGCTCTGAATCTACAATCTACGGGTTTATTCTTATCACTGGGATGGATTTTGGAAATGGTTTCTTGTCTTGGAGCAGCTTAATTTCCTCGAGAAACGCGTCACGTTGCACTGCTCGTACACATACCTTTTCGGCTTTCCGCAATTCATCTGTACTTAAAAACGTGTTCTCGCCTCTTCTAACCCACCGTCTGCACCCAAAAATTACTCTGACGAGTTTGGTGAGAGATGAAAACTTCCATGTGAAATCGAGTTCTCGATTAATGTTCGTATTCACCAAACACGACAATGAGCTCATCCCAGCCCGTTTTGTTGATATATAACTGTTACATTATCATCTTTTCTATGATGACGCATGGTTGTAGCCAACCGATGGGGTCAAACAGTATCGAAATGCAGCGATTGTCGCTTCGTCATTTTCCCTTCGAGTTCTGGGTTCAAGTTTACTTTGAAAGTGAATGCGTTCTTAACGGGTTGCTATCCTAGACCTAGGGTTTTGATATCTTCCGTAGTATTGATATCTAGAGGCAATGGAACTTCCCGGTGGCACTACTGGATAGAACATCATCATCATCAACGGCGCAACAACCGGTATCCGGTCTAGGCCTGCCTTAATAAGGAACTCCAGACAACCCGGTTTTGCGCCGAGGTCCACCAATTCGATATTCCTAAAAGCTGTCTGGCGTCCTGGCCCACGCCATCGCTCCATCTTAGGCAGGGTCTGCCTCGTATTCTTTTCCTACCATAGATATTGCCCTTATAGACTTTCCGGGTGGGATCATCCTCATCCATACGGATTAAGTGACCCGCCCACCGTAACCTATTGAGCCGGATTTTATCCAAAACCGGTTATGGTGAGACGTTTCGAGCGGAACAGTCTTTGTAAGTTGAAGTAGGCTCTGTTGGCTGACAACAACCGTGCGCGGATTTCATCATCGTAGTTGTTATCGGTTGTGATTTTCGACCCTAGATAGGAGAAATTGTCAACGGTCTCAAAGTTGTATTCCCCTATCCTTATTCTTGTTCGTGCTTGTGTTTGACCAGTGCGGTTTGATGTTGTTGGTTGATTCGTCTTCGGTGCTGACGTTGCCGCCATGTATTTTGTCTTGCCTTCATTGATGTGCAGCCCAAGATCTCGCGCCGCCTGCTCGATCTGGATGAAGGCAGTTTGAACGTCTCGGATGGTTCTTCCCATGATGTCGATATCGTCAGCATAGGCCAGTAGTTGGGTGGACTTGAAGAGGATCGTACCTTTTGCATTCACCTCAGCATCACGGATCACCTTCTCGAGGGCCAGGTTAAAGAGGACGCATGATAGCGCATCCCCTTGTCGTAGACCGTTGTTGATGTCGAATGGTCTTGAGAGTGATCCTGCTGCTTTTATCTGGCCTCGCACATTGGTAAGGGTCAGCCTAGTCAGTCTTATTAATTTCGTCGGGATACCGAATTCCCTCATGGCCGTGTACAGTTTTACCCTGGCTATGCTATCATAGGCGGCTTTAAAGTCGATGAACAGATGGTGCAACTGTTGTCCATATTCCAACAGTTTTTCCATCGCTTGCCGCAGAGAGAAAATCTGATCTGTTGCTGATTTGCCTGGAGTGAAGCCTCTTTGGTATGGGCCAATGATGTTCTGGGCGTATGGGGCTATCCGGCCTAGCAAGATAGTGGAGAATATCTTATAGATGGTACTCAGCAACGTGATACCTCTATAATTGCTGCACTGTGTGATATCTCCCTTTTTATGTATGAGACAGATTATGCCTCGCTGCCAATCGTCAGGCATTGATTCGCTGTCCCATACCTTGAGCACAAGTTGATGAACCACTTGGTGTAACTGGTCGCCTCCATATTTAACCAATTCGGCTGTAATTCCATCGGCTCCTGGCGACTTATGATTTTTTAGCCGATGAATTGCACGGACTGTTTCTCCTAAACTTGGTGGTGGCAGTATTTGTCCGTCGTCTTCAGTTGGCGGGACCTCCAACTCGCCGATGTTCTGGTTGTTCAGTAGCTCATCAAAGTACTCAACCCATCGCTCCAATATGCCCATTCTGTCGGAAATCAGATTTCCCTCTTTGTCTCGGCACGATGAGCATCGAGGTGTATAAGGCTTCATCCTGCTGACTTGTTGGTAAAACTTCCGCGCCTGGTGCGGTTGCTCCCTGTACTTTTCTAGTTCACAGACTTGTTGGTTCTCCCAGGCTTCCTTTTTCCGTCTGAGAAGTCGCTTCTCCGCTCGACGGAGTTCGTGATAAGTCTCTGCGCGTGCCCGCGTTCTTTGAGAATGCAACATTACTCGGTGTGCGACATTCTTCCGTTCCGTTGCTAGCTTACATTCATCGTCAAACCAGCCGTTCCGACTCCTTTTGCGGCTGGGGCCAAGTATATCTGTGGCCGTATCCATGATAACGTTCTTCAGGTGGTTGTGAAGATCATTAGTTGATGCTTCATCTCCAGGTCCTCTATTGACTGCGGTTATTGCGGCATCCATTTCCCTCTTATAGTTGTCGCGGAGGGTTGTGTTGTGGATGGCTTCAGTGTTCACTCTCACCTGATTGTCAGAAGGGATTCTAGGTGGTGTTGTTATTCGAGCTCGGAGCACCATGCCAACGAGATAGTGATCCGAGTCTATATTGGCCCCCCTATATGTTCTGACATTCATCAAGGCTGAGAGGTGGCGGCGTTCGATCAACACGTGGTCAATTTGGTTGAAAGTGGTCCCGTCTGGAGAGGCCCACGTATGTTTGTGGACCGCTTTCCGTGCAAACCAGGTACTTCCAACAACCATTTCGTATGACCCTGCTAATTGAATAATCCGCAGTCCGTTATCATTTGTTTTTTCGTGTAAGCTATGGGAGCCAACGTATCGCCTGAATACGGGCTCCTTCCCTACTTGGCTGTTAAAATCCCCAAGTATGATTTTGATATCATATCTGGGACAGGCTTCGAGGGTTCTTTCTACTGCCTCGTAGAAGGTATCCTTCTCCGACTCTGCAGTCTCCTCTGTCGGGGCGTGAACGTTTATGAGGCTTATATTTCTAAACTTGCCTCGCAAGCGCAGAGTGCATAGCCGTTCGCTTATACTTTCAAAGCCGATAACAGCAGGTTGCATTTTTTGGCTGACTAAGAAACCTACTCCGAGCACATGGTTTACTGGATGGCCGCTATAATATATGGTGTAGTGGCTCTTCTCCAGGAAACCGGTCCCTGTCCATCGCATCTCTTGCAACGCTGTTACATCAGCCCTATATTGGGACAGGGTATCGGCTAGCTGCTTATCAGCTTCAGCTCTGTACAGGGAGCGCACGTTCCATGAGAAAATGCGCAAATCGTTTTTCCTTTGTCGTTGCCGGGTCCGTCGTTTTAACATCCGTCCTATCCGAGGCTCCTGTTGTGGCTTCGTAACAGGTTGTTTTCCGTGTAGGGTTGTCAGCCCTACCCAACCCCCAACCTGGAGGACCAGTTGGTACAATTTGTCCCGTTTTTAGGCGCGGGAGACTCGCCTTCATCCTTCTCCTTCTGCAGCTTTTCGTCAAGAAAGAGCTCCCAGCGGTCACCACGTGGAGGTGGAGATAGGGTTTGGTAGTAGAGCTGTTGGTGTTGGTTCAGCAGGCATTTCCCAGGTTTTATGCTCCATCGTGGGTACCAATCCACGTTTCGCCCCGGGATCTATACTACCCTTTGACCATAGAACATCCTCAACATAAAAGTCTTCTTCCAAGACTTGACATGTTTTAGGAAAATTCAAACGTTCGTCATTCGCTAGCTGTTGCAGGGTTCGAATAACTCGGTAATGGGCGCTGGCTGTTCCATAAGTGACAGTCGCCAATTTGTAATGTTTCAGTGTTTCGGACGGATGTTTCCACCATAAAATGCGTTGAAAATCTTGATCCCTTTCGTGGATACCGATTTGTCGATACATCTTCTCGATATCTACGGCAATCACATATGTACTTAGACGTTCGTCATTTCACTAGAACGTGAGTAATTTTCTTCTGCAACATGGGTTCAACTATCAAGAGGTCGTTTGTAATGCGTTGAACACCGCTCTAAGCTTTGTTGTTCTGCTTTCTGATGCGGCAAGTAATAGTTGCGCATCGAATGGACTTCCTCTCTCATATGACCGTAACTCGTCATTAGCAGTTAAATGCTTTTCTAGTTGCGAAATTTCCGTGAATCGCGTAGCTCGTCGTCTGGTTGAGCTTCCTCTTTGAATGGGTATCGCACAACATACCTTTCCATTGAATCACAATTAAACAGTGTTCGTATATCAAGTAGCAGCGGCTTGCTCGTCTTGAGTCCAGAGTGCTTTTGGCGATTGCTCCTCAATCTCCCAGAATTTCCTCAGCAGCTGCTCCGTGCTTTCTTCGGTACCAACCATGGATATTATGCCTGCGCTTGTGTTGGCCCAAGCAGTAAGCATCCAATTTTGATGTTAATGGCGCATGAAGATCCTTTCTTACGGAGGTCATTTAGTGTATCTAGATATAGTGTAGAATATATGGGCAAAGAGATTTTTTGATATTCGGAGTCGCGGTAATATAGCGCGTATTTATCGGTCCAAATGACGTTCGAATGACTTCGCTAAAATCATAAGAATTGAAGCCAAGGCTTTACATGTGTTTCTTCAAGAAACCTAAGGGTTATGGACTAGGTATAGCAGATGAACTGTCAGTTAAGATTTTATAGTTGAAAATTGCTTTCTACTTTTTAAATGCGTTTTCCTCGAAATTGCACGTTGAAAATCTGCTGCTACCATAGCCCAAAATCTATCCAACGAAATTCTTTGAAATTTTCAGGACTTATTCAGAACATATTTCTATGGTCCGCAAACTAGGATAATTGCGATTCATTCAATAGTTTTTTTTTATTCTTTAAAGAAGCCTTAAAAAAGCACCAAATTTCGCAAAAAAAAGTGTTAAGTCTGTACTTTACATTTTTACATTTTTTCTTTAAGATGGTCACAGCGCCCTCTAGCGTGGCAGCAGAAACACACCTTTTTAGAGATGTGTGTATATGTTGCTCTGTATTTCAATAACGGACGGATGTTATCGTGTTAGAAAAATTACTACGTATGCTCAAGACATTGATAATATATGATGAAAAATTCGTATTTCTACCTTTATCCAGTTCTTCACAAAAAGTTTCTAAAGGAAGCGAAAAAAAACGGCCTTCGCACCGGATGACCCCCTTAAATCCATGTAGCAGTAACGAATTGTACATATCTGCCACTAGCAGCACGTCGATGTTGCCAGGGGTGCCGTAAGCAAGAGTAGCCAGATCTTCCAAGTTCAATCCGCTGGGCTTTAATCTCAACAGCAGGGCAGACATTGGTGATGCTCGGTATGATGAGGGTGGATACATTGAGGATCAAATCACCCTTCCTTGCTTTGATGCACAAGGAAACTCGACCTCTCGTTTGTATTGACGATTTAGCACCCAAACCAAATTTGCTGACCTTAGCGCTATGCCGTTTGACGTTAAGCAATTGCGCAGCTGCCTTCGTGATGAAGCTTCGATGGGACCCGGAATCAATCAATCCTCTGAGGAAGATAAATTGCCCGGTTCTGTCTCGTACTTGAATTCTTACTGTAGTCAGCAGAAGGGTTGGCTCGACGTCCTTCTTGGCTATCAAGGAGTTTGTATCGGGAGCAAACGGCTTCGCCTCGACCGAAAACTCTGATGCCTTTATCGCGTCGACATGTAGCAGGGTATGGTGGTTCCTAGAGCACAGCCGACATCGAGTTTTGGATGGCCATTTATTTATAATACACTATGTCAATTCTTAAGACAGTTGTAACACAAACTCCTTTTCCGTAGGGTGTCCCTTCGCTGCTGGAGGGTTGTGGACTTGACCTTGCTGCATTGATGTATCTGGTGATCCTTTTGACACATGTCGCATTCGGTAGCGTCGTTGGCCACGAGCGCTTCGATCCTCTTGTTCTTCTTCGGAGAACCAAAAACTTTCAATGTTCTGAAGCGACCAGTCAAAAATCCATAAATACTGACAGCTTCGGAATATCGGGTGATGCCCCTTGCAATGTTTCCCATAGACGTTTCGACTCTTGATCTAGATTCTGAAGAATCGTATAAATTATCAGTAGATCCCAGCTTGATAGTTACAGCCTCCCCCTGTAGATGAGTTTTTAGGTACTGCATCTTCTCTATAGGAGAGAGTCCTTCGCTGTTATCCACCATAGACTTGAAAAGGTCGTTGAAAGTCCTCCATTGACTATAGTCCCAGTTGAATAGGAATAGCAATTCGCTCCAGCCGTATCCGCCCTGGGCCAGCGGATGGTTGCTCAACCTTGCGACGTTCGTAGCCGTGAATTGTTGATCCCTGTCTGGAAGCAGGTGGGAAGGTCCATGTAGATGTCCTCCGTCAGTCCATACTCCTTCGTATATTCTTCACATTGATCCGAAGTAAGTTTGGTCTCGGATATTACCACCAAGTGTAATTCCGTGCATGAAGTCCACAATTGCTTAAGGCTTTCCATCCTTGCTTGGAAGTGTGGCGCAGCAGGGTTAACAACAGTCAATCCTGGCTGTCCTTCCCAAAATTGCGACTCAGTTTGGCGATGCTCGCAAAATTGTTCCGTTGGAGATTCCTATTGCAGGTTTCTGCCATTTTCGCTTGCACTTGCACTACAGATAACATATAATCAGTAATTTAATTTAGTAAGTTACAAATTCGTCTGCACCAAATTATTCAGATAATAATTTAACGGTGGAGATTGTGAATCGTACCTTGCACTAAAGAATCCTATTACTTTCTCTGATATCCAAGCTCCACGGACGAAAAATATTTGTTACATATATCTTCCATAACAAAACTGGCTTCAGTGCCACGAAGACCTGATGAGGTGCTAAATGAAACCTAATGATTGTTAAACTGAACTGGGTCCTTTATTTAACATCACATATGATTATATAGAATTCTACACCATTCTAGTTGATCCCGGAACTTATAAGTGTAACGTAAACAAATCAATACGGAAATATTTCTGACCTGGCACAATTATGTACAATTGAGTACCCATATTCCTAAACAATATACAAGTTAAATATGCAATATGCGGTCGTATTATTACATTATGGGCTTTTAAATTTAATTTTTTGAATTTTGGTGTTTTTTTGCGGCTTTTTTTATGGATAAACAAACAAAAAACGTCCCGTCCGATTGCTAAAGAAGTCGTGAACATTTCAAAGAATTTAGTTGCATAGACTTTCAAGATGCAGTTTCGAGAAAAACGCATTTGAAAATTTAAATGTGATTATCAACAGCAAAATTTTAACTCACCATTAATCTGCTATACCTGGTCTATAGAGAGCACCTTCCGTTTCTTCAAAAAAGTAATAGGTAAAAAAAATTGATGCTCTCTCTCATCGAGTACTCGAGCCGCGGCTGTAAACTCCTTATCTGTTTAACACTGTAATTTCTGAACGAGCCGGAATATCGGAAAATCCCACTATATCTAGATACAATTCATGCAAAAAAAATCGATTTCTCCAACCCGACACACGGCATGACCCCCTTAAGTGTACCGACAACAAATACATTAAACATTACAGGTTTTGTATTTTATATAAATTGACTCCAGTCTAAGATGTATACCGCGTCATGATGTCATCATCATATAAAGTGAACTTATCTGAACGGCGGAGCACATGGGGCCTTTTTCGTTTTTCTTTTTTGGTGATAGGTGATAGGAATGTGTATGAATATGTATGTTGCTAATGGAGTTTGCGGGTGGTGTTCAATAAGTTGGACATGTGTGTACGAATGTAGCATATGCTTTCGTGCATAGAGCAAATTTTTCATTGCGCCAACATACTTTAGATCCATTAGATGGAATGTGTGTTTATTTGGGATGAACACCAAAAGCGCCACAAATCAACTGGCAACCCCAGCAAGAGAGAAGTGACGCACCCCGAAAACGCTCCAGAGGATGACATAGTGAAAGAGTTAATTAGGTCATCCGAGAAGACGAACAACGTAGACGGAAAAGCAAACAGATCAACTCAGAGTTTAAATACCAGCGAGAGCAAATCTCAATGTGGACAGAATCGGCTAAAACGCTGGAATTCAAGTTAAGATTAGCGCTGCCATCCTTAAGGGTCGAAGAGCCTGCAGTGGAACTGATCACAGCAAGATCATCTGTGTGAATAGCATCTAGTGACACCATGTGGTCGAAGACTTCGCAAGGCAGGAAGAATCAGGTTAATGGAAAAATTGTGAGTGCCCTACAGGCAGTATCGAGCCGTCCTTGTCAACCTAGTCCAATTAAGCCTAAACAGGTGAAAATTCCTTTATGTTATTTAAATAACATTATCGGAAATAACTTCGACACCGGTGCTACCCTATTAGTTAGAAAAGATTTTGAATTTGAAGAAGTCATCATCGACAGCCTGTTAACCTCGCTGCAGCAGGCAAATAATCGAGATGGGGTAACCCTGTTTAAATGGATGCACAACCAGCTTCCATTAAACCAGCTTAAGATGATCCTAACAGATACACCCACATGACTCACCAGTCAGTCCTTCCTTGACTATTTCCAGCTGTCTGAGAAAACCAGACACTTTTTCAAGGTGCAGTTATGTAAAACAATGTCAGGCATGTGTGACCACTTTCCAGTTCAACTCAAATTGCCTTTCTCCTCACAACTACAAACACGATTGCTCAAAACAATTAGATCCTTCGTCCATACCAACTGGAACAAATTCAAATTTGACTTAGCATCAATGCTAAGCTTGAAAAAAACTGCTTACAACCTTACGGAGTGAGAAATGGACGAGGCTACCATTTTGGCTACTGATATCATCAACATTGCTACACGCAAAAATACTAAACTGATTAAAAAAGCTCATGAAATTATGATGCACCTGAAAGTCAGAGAGCTTTGCCGCAGAAATCTTAAACTTCCATAAATATGGAAATAAAGTAAATCCTGAATACAAAGCAGGGTAGCACAACTTCTTCGGCCACATTCTGCCCTGCCACATTGTGGGTACCAACATAAAACCCGCCATCCTCTCCCTTTTTGATACTCTCTGCTTGGTAGGGGTACATAGAGGTTAAGCACAATAAATTGTAAAGTGCTATTGTAAATAAACACAAAGGTTAAGATGTAACTTAGTTCTAGGTAGTTTTAAGTAAATAATATAAAATCTTCTAGTGCTTATAGTGCGAGCACAGCTCGCTAAAATTTTAAAATTTTGAAGCTGAAATTGTTATGATTGATGTGTAGTGTAAAATATACACAAGTAAAGTAAATTACAGAGACGGACGGGTAGACGAAACAGTTGTAATAGCCACCCATTGCAATAAAGTTAAGCTAAATTTAGCTAAAATGAAATCATATAGTAGAATATGTCTGTTTCCTTAAGATGAGCTATAGTTATGACATATATTTTGCAGTTGGAAAATATATGAGGACTGTTTTGAATTTTTAGCTATGTACGAATAGAAAAACGTACCATAGAAAGTTTCTCACGTAAGATGAACAAAAAAACCTTTATACCGGAAGCGTCCAGCTTAAATTGATACCCGTGATTCCGTGTCTCGGATCTGAAGAATCGTTTGTTTTGCCATCAAATGTATCCAGTATAGTGTAGAATAGTTAGGCAAAGTGATTTTCCGACATTCCAAGTCATTCTGAAATTACCGTGTTAAACAGGTAAAGTGCCATATGTCAGTTAAAATTTTATTGTTAATTTAATTTTATTTTTTAAATGCGTTTTACTGTAAACTGCATATTGAAAATCGGATACCACCATACCTCAAAATCTATCCAAGCAAATTCTTTGAAATGTTCACTACTTATTCAGAACACATTTCTACGATTCGCAATTCATGGGAGTATTAAAAAATATGGCACATGTCATCCCAAGTCCAGCCGAGTATTCTACTAGGTACGCTTATTCCTTTGGGAGTGACGATCTCCTGTCCCTCGCTGCTGAGTATCTGTGGAAATAATTCTTGACTCTAACACCGGGGAGTGCTTCGTTTTCAAAGAAGGAAACAACACTCTTTTACACATTTAATACTTTTTATCAACTTTTTTATTTATGCTAAAAAAGTCCGATAATTAACTTAACCTACTCCTCTACTACTCACTCTTCTGCAAACGATCACAAAACTCCTTCCATGCAAACGATCAATAACTCCGACTTCCTCTGCAAACTATCACAAAACTCCTTCTATGCAAACGATCAATAACCCTGCACTCCTCTGCAAACGATCACAAAACTCCGCACTCCTCTGCAAACGATCACTTAACTTCTTCCATGCAAACAATCAATAATTCCAAACTCCTCTGCAAACTATCACAAAACTCCTTCCATGCAAACGATCAATAACTCCGCACTTCTCTGCAAAGTATTACAAAACTCCGATGATTTCCGCCTCGCTGCAATTTAAGTAGCCTCAGTCGCGAAAACAACTTGCAGCAATCCGGAACTTAAACAAATGTCCAGGTGAAGTTTTGTTGCTTCTTAATACTGCAACAGTCAGCCGACGGGCGATGTCGTCAGAATATGCTCATGTGTGTTCATCACCGGTACTATGGTGCTGGTGACGACATAGCTTGAAAGCAAGCCGGAACACGGAATCGCTTGCAAAGTGAGACATTAACACATGGACAAGGTTACTAATGTTTGTTTTGAAGCATCTGCGACGCTGACCTTGTACAACGATGTTGATACGGACTTACGCGGTCGATTACTTGTGGGAAATCGCTCAAACAGGGTCATTTTTAAGGTTTTGAGTAAAACAAAACTTTACTAAAATCGGTTTACTGTCGTCTGTCTGTCTGTTTGCCCGTCTGTCGCATTTTTCTCGGAGACGGTTGTAGCGATGGACACCAAACTTGTTGGCAAGGTGCGAACTGTGAACGCACACGCATACAGTGAGATAGATAGTTCTAAGGCAAATTTAAAGAAGTACATGTAATTATTAATAAATATAATTTAAAATTTAAATTAAATTAACTTTTATCAAGAATATAAAAAGATATTTATATTACTTAATTAATAATATATAATTTAAAACTTAATTGAAACTAATTTACTTTTGATTTGTTATCTAAGTTACTTTTTCCTTAAAAAGTTTTGAGAAAAAATTGGTTTTTTTGGCTTGGCGGGAATGAGCGGCAAGCCGCCGGCGGGTGGCGGACCAGACCGGCCCCCCACCATAAGGCCAAGGGGCACTCGGATCGGTCGTGGGGTCCGCAAATAGGAGGATCCAGACTTGAAAATAACCAAAGCGAGGATAGCCAATCTTGAAAGAAGAAATGGCGAGCTGGCGAAGACACTCGAAAATTTGAAAAATCAAATGATGATATTGATCAAAAAAATGGAAAGCTTGTGGAGCAGCTACTGGCTGGGGAGGCGGGCCCGCCGTCTCCAAAGGTAGCCAGAAAAAAAGTGAAGCTTTCTTCGACTACTTTTGCAGTCATGTAGGAACCGGACTGCCTTGAGGGCGAACAAGTTTTCGGCAGCGAATCTATCCGTATGGAGGACATAGAGAACAGTAAAGCTGACGATACGAGAGTCAGCGGCAACGGTGGCGATGGAAATGTCCCAGAAGAGGGTGCTAACCAGGCAATTTGTAGTACTGAAGATGGAAAATTGGGTGAGTTTTTGCTCTATGTTTCCAGAAATTTAAAGAAAAAGAAACAAAATTCAAGAAAAAACGTTAAATAATGTAAAAATAATGCAAGTACGAGTGAAAATTTAAAAAATGGTCCGACTGGGGATACAATTAGCACCCGAAATAAAGAAAAGGGGAAAAGGGTGCCCCCCATTAATGTTTATAAATTAGGTGGTAGACATTTAGTCACTCTACTTAATGGGAGCGCGGGGTTCTCGAATTTTCTTATTAAAAAGACGGGGGCCGAGAGAGCCCAAGTCAAATGTAACAAAATTGCAGATTACAAAAAAGCACGGGAGGTCCTCGAGCGAGTGAAGGCTCCTCACTTCACCTATACTCCAAAGGAAGAGAAGGTGCAAACCTTCCTTCTGAAAGGCTTGGATGCGGAGGAAGAGCCCGATGAGGTGGTCAAAATGCTCCGGGAGACGGGAACTGAGGTCAAGTTCCTCTCAATATCACGGTTTAGTACGAGGAGATCCGTTTTGGGAAAACGAATCCTGCCAAACTTCCTCGTGCAGATAAGCCCGGAGAGCCGGGGAAGCGATCTGATCGACATCAGGTCGCTTAATGACCAAGCCATTCGTTTTAAGCGCCTGCTAAGGGGCGAAATAGTCCAGTGTCGAAGATGCCAGCGCTATGGTCACTCGGCAGTGAACTGTCAAATGATCTTACGATGTGTAAAGTGCGGGAAAGGCCATACCGCAGCCGAATGTTCGCTGACTGAAGCAGATGGCAAGGAAAAAACTTTCTGTGTCAATTGCGGAAGCGGGTGGCATCCGGCTTCGTACCGTGGATGCCCTGCATACCGCAATGTTAACGTCACAAGGCAGCAGGCACCGAGATCGGCCCAAAGAACGAAGGTGTCAGCGCCGTTGAACGGTACCGTCCCTTCGGCACCAATCGTCTCGGGGATCCCATATGCAGAAGTAATTCGACAAGGGGGAGCTAAGAAGCCCCAACAAGATGCAAGTGGCGGGATGAACACCATCCTCAATAAAATACTAACCAGGTGTGAAAACATGCAGCATACGCTACACGTACACAATACAAAAATAAATAGCATAACAGAATATTTACACAAACAGCATGTCCGCTGCTAGATCTGCAGTCACAGCGGTACCACTGGATGGTCTCCGGATCTTCGCGATTAATGTGAATTCCATCGTAGGAATCCATCGAAGAGCGGAGCTCCTTGATTTCGCTGCCAGACAACAGCCTGACATAGTCTTGATTTCAGAAACCCACCTCAATCCGAGGCATTCGATAACATTCAAGGATTTTGAATTCGTGAGGAACGATAGACGAAATTGTGATAGGGAGGTGGTACCGGAATACTTGTGGGTCGCCATTATCGTTTCAGGCATATTAATAGGCCTGAATTTGAAACCTTTGACTGTATCGAAATCTCATGTACTCTGTTTTCACTGCCTAGAGGAGGGATTTTATACATTCTGTCAGTCTATGCAGTGGGAAACAACCAAGCCAAGTTCAAGGAGGAATTACATTCTCTGTTTACGATACTCGAACTGAATAGGCTGCATAATTATTATATTATAGCTGGCGACTTGAATGCTAAGCATACCTCGTGGCTAAACGCCACAAACAATCCCAGAGGGGTATTCCTCAAATCTTGGATCGAGCAATACCAGATAGAGTATAAATACGAATTATATTGGTCAGAGAGTCCAACCTGGCCCAGGAAAAATTCCTATCTGGATTTGTGCATTGCTGACGCGCGCTTGAACTTTAATTTTAGGAATCCTCAACGGAAACTGCAGACTCTTCCTTACGATAGCGACCATAATGCTATTCTTATTGAAGTTCTGTTTGATGGACAAAGAGTTCGCCTTCTGCCGATGATCAGTGGTGTCCACAGGCTGAACTTTAAACAAACTATTATAATTGGAAGAAATTCCAAGAGAGGTTTATTTGGGGATATTGAAAGGAATGCCCACCTCTTGATGGGGAAAACGATAGTACAATTGCACCAGGTGACAGGAAGTTGAGCAACGAGGAAATACTTCAGTATCTTCTCAAGCTGGAGAACTTGACGCTGGAAGCAATTGAACAAGTCGTCCCTAAGATTAAACCTCGGAATAATATGGAAGGATATGAAACTGAAACCATAAAACGGTTGAAAAAAGTGAAAAGCCTTCTGCTCACTCGCGTTAACAAAATTTATCGGAGGTATGGGGACTATCATCATCCCATATTGGTTGAGTTCAAATCACTTCTAAAGATCGCGCGGGATCTTATCCGTCAACATTACGTAAATGAAGTGAACTTCCAATGGCGGGAGAAGTTAAAGGATATTTCACCAAGCGATCCAGATTCCATGTTAACTAAAATAAATACGTTATTCCGGAAGAAGTCACGAATAACTGTACCGAGAATTAAAGTCGGTGGCAGCGAGATACAACACCTTATTGACTCAGGTATAGACACGAATAGTGTAACTGCTGATGCGCAAGGCAATTACATCGTGACGGATGATGCTCTTTTAGTCTTAGTACGACTTAATTAAACATACATATTTTACAGAACGAGTATGCTGAAAGTTTAGTAATACATTATAAAATAAACATAGAAAACCCCGCTAAAATAATTTTATTGATATAAAGGAATAATTGGCTCAGTCGAATAATTTCACAAACTTCAATAATTAGTTTAGTTTGTTTGAAAATTACATGTCAAAACTCTTTTTTCTTAACTTCAATTATTATCTTTCTTATCTCACGTTTCTCATCACCTACTCTGTTCTTCACTCTTGTAGCGAGGTAAATTAATAAATTTCGAATAAGAAATAAATTTCGAATGCCGTGAATCCTGCCGCGTCACACTCTGAAACTCGAACTTATAGGGGAGCACTTTGAATTGGTGCATGGCCCAGAACGGACTTAGAGGCAACGCGACTTCCGGAAATTGTAGAACGAGATGTCCACAATTTCAAATATAGCCTGAACGCCACCACAGTTCTCCAGTTTAGCTCTGCGTTGCAGGTTGATCTCATACTGAGTGATAATCTGCTTGATTACTTTGTCCCATGTGTGGAGTTAACTTCCATATTTAGAAGGGTAAACAATACGAGATCATCCGGTATAGATGGCATTCCCAACGTGGTCCTCAGGCATTTACCAGACATTGCCATTCGTAATTATTGCATTTTGTTCAATAATTTATTGAACAATTCCTTCTTTCCAGGACAATGGAAGAAAACCCGAGTGTTCCCGATTTTAAAGAGAGGGAAGGATTCATCCAGCCCTCAAAGCTACCGCCCAATCAGTTTGCTGCCTAACATCAGCAAGGTGTTTGAGATTTTGGTATTGAAAGCCTTGAACGGGCATATCAAGAAGAAGGAATTATTGCCGAATGCGCAATTCGGATTTCGACCTGGACATTCTACAATACATGCAATAACGAAGGTAACGTCTGATATTTGCTGACGGATTAACAATCCGCATGCCTTATAGACATGGAGCAGGCTTTTGTTACCGTCTGGTTGGATGGACTGATTTTCAGGCTCCTGAAGAATGATTTTGCCAGCCACCTCGTAGCGGTGATGTGTAGTATGCTGTATGGCAAGTGCTTTGTCATTACAGACGGAAATCTCACTACCAGCAGAGAATTTCATGTTCTGAATGGATTACAGCAAGGGATAGTGACTGCGCCTACACTTTTTGCGGTATTTGCCGGCGAATTAATCAACTCTTTCGATTTTAATAAATCTTCTAAAAGGTCGTTGGTTGCCTTTGCTGATGATCTGATAGCCTACACGGCGCACAAGAAGGTAACTGAGGTGCAAGTTGAACTTCAGAAGATGTTTAATGATATTAAGTTCTTCACGAACATGAACGATGAAAATCAATGCGCAAAAGTGTGAAACGATTGTTTCGAAATTCCTTGGCGTATGCCAGTAGGGACTTGAAAAGGAATTGGAGAGATTTCCACATTGTCGCGAACGAGGATAGTTCTGAGCGCATTCCTCATAAGAAGTGCGTTAGATACCTGGTTGTGCGTCTTGACGAGCGTCTCCAATTTAACGAGCACGTTAAAGTCGCGCTAGAAAGCGTTCGCAAGGCATTCATGTCTCTTCGAAGACTCTTTTATGCTCCACATCTTAGCCGGAAGGTTAAGATTATTTGCTATCTTACTTTGGTTAGACCGGTACTCACCTACGGGTGTGCTATCTGGTTTAAATTGAGTGTTAGCCAAATGGAGAAAATAAGGATCTTTGAAAGGAAATGTCTGCGTGCTTGCACGGGGCTTAATAGGACTGCTTCGTCAAACTATGAGCACTACGTAATTAATGAAGTGATGTATGCAGCTGCTGCTGTGCCAAGAATCGACACAGTTGTCGTCAGATTGATTCGGAATCATATAGTGCAACCTGCTTCGCATGGTGAGAACCCTTGGATTTCGCAGCCGTTCTACCCAAATGATGGGTATTTCGAGAAAACTCTCACGACAGGCTTCATTCCTCCCGAAGCGTTCGTGTATCTTGACAGGAATGGTCTAATTCTTGATACTGCCGGTGATCCGGTTATGTATCATAGACGCGTGATCCCGCTAATGATAATGGGCGAACCTAACGCTACGCAGGCGCTTTTTCGGAGCAGTCGCCGGTCCGACGAAAGCCTTCAGCCTTGACAGGTAGACTCACTTGAGTAAATGAGTGCTCGCTTCGATCAAGCACCTTAAAGGGGCCCTCGTATTGTGCTTGCAGCGGCTTCCAAGGGGCGTCCACCCTGATGGGGACCTGCTCACATGTCTCGAGATCCCTGGGAGTGTTGATCTCTAATGTTGCGTGTCGGGATGGTGGAGTCGGCCGAATCTTCAAAATCGCGTCCCTAAGCAGATGCAGCATTCCCGAGTCGTTTAACTTTGCTCTGATATCCAGAACAGGATTGGCGGGGAGGCGTAGATTCTCCCCTTAAAACATCGCTGGGAAGGCCGCGAATTCCTCTCGTTGGGCTGTACAGATGCCAAGGAGGATGAAAGGCAAGGACCGCGACCACGACGGATCGTGGCGAGCCATTAGAGCGGCCTTCAGCGTCCGGTGCCAACGTTCCAGCATACCATTGGACTGTGGATGGTATGCAGTAGTCCTATGCCGTTTAAAGCCAAGGAACTTTCCCAACTCCGCGAAAAGAATAGATTCGAATTGCATTCCCTGGTCCGTGATGATGACAGCTGCAACACCAAAGCGCGGAACCATCCGCGACAGAGAGCCTCGGCACATGATTGTGCCGTAATGTCAGACCGAGGTATTGCTGCAGGCCATCGCGTAAACTTGTCTATGATTGTGAGGTACTACTTGAATCAGTGTGGGGGGAACACACCGACATGAACACCCGCGTCTGGCCCAAGAATCTACGTCCTTGTTCATGGACGGCAAGAAATATTTTTCAGTGACTAACCGGTTTGTCGTCCTGATGCCTGGGTGCGCAAGATACTTTCCAAAGCGTCTGCGACAACATTATCTTTACTAGACTCGTGTTAAATATCAGAAGTAAACTGGCTGGTATAACTCAAGTGCCTAAGTTGGCGAGGAGACGTTCTGTCGAGGTACGCGTAGTCTGCGCAGCGTTGCACAAGCCAAAAGTTATCCTAGTGAACTCGAAGAGTCCGGAAGGCGTGCAAATAGCCGTCTTCGGAATGTCTTCGGGAGGTATAGGGATTTGGTGGTACGCCTTGGCTAGATTCAAGGTCGGGAAAACACGACAGTTCGTTAGTGAGCGCGCGAAATCATGGATGAGTGGTATGGGATATCGGTCTAGAACTGTCTGATCGTTCAGACGCCCATAATCTCCGCATGGCCGCCATTCGGCGTTTGGCTTAGGGGCCATATAAAGCGTAGAGGACCAACAACCTAGTAACGTTCCGAAACTTTCGGAGCAGTACGTGAATGCGATTACTGACAACGTACTCCAAAATTATCGAGGGAGTGTCATCTCGGCAGGTAGAAATCTTCCCTGAAGTTTGTAACGAGGTTGCAGGATCTATTAAGGTCTTGTTATGCAAGTCAAACAGCCCCCCATAGTGACACAGGAAGTCTGCACCTAATATGGGGCTGCAGATATCCGCTAAAATGAAACGCCATGAAAACGTTCAGTGCAGTCCGAGACTTATGTCCACCAGACTAGAGCCATTGGTGCCGATAGGAGATGAGTTCGCGGTCGCTAAATGCTGGTTTTGCGGTATAAGGATGTTCGGACGGGGTACAAGGAGAACCGGCACTTCAGCGCCCATGTCGACCAGGAAGCAGCTTCTGCTTAGGGGGTCGAAGATTGTAAGACAATGTGGTACTGCGCTTCGGATAGCCGTCGCCGGGGCACCCAGCGAGCCTAGCTTTTTGATGCGCTAAACGTGCAGCCGGTGTTACATTTAGTCGCTTGAGATCTGTATTTCCAGGTATCAACAAGCCGTCGAGGCCGATGAGGGTCCCGGCGTACGACTACCCGAACGCCATTTTCGGGAAGCAGACCTGGACCGTCATTGCGATCGAGATCTTGATAGGTAGTACCTACCGTCGCAACGAGCTTAGTGACTGCGTCGCTCAATGTGGTCACCATCGATTTGAGCTTGTCGACTTCTCAAGTTATGTCTCGGGAAATTTCCGCGACCACGGAGCGCGTGAACACCTCGTGTAATTTGTCGGCCGTGGCGGACCACACCTCTAGCCATCCCGAGTCCGCGCAGGCTAAGATGGCGCGGGTACTCTCCGGGAGTCGTTGCAGCCAGAGAGACTTTAGCAGCTCCGGGGCGAACTTATCCCCACCCACCTGCTTCATTTCTCGTAGCAGCTGGCTGGGGTATGGTCGCCTAGCATCAGTTCATTCAACAAGGCATTGAGCTTTCCTTCCTCACTCACTGAAAGGCGCTGAATCAGGTGCTCTTTCATGCGGACGTACGAGGACTCCTTTAACACGTCCGTGACAGGTCCAATGGTATCCTCGTCGATACCGTGGTAGTTGAACCTTGTGGTGTCCGCCATAACGCCCGTCAGCGCAAATTACGCCTCCAACTGGCGAAACCACGCAGCCGGATTGTGTCGCCAAAAGGGACCGCGACTGCCGCTAGTGGCGACAAGGCGTCTTGCGCGGATATTCCTCCGAGATTCAAGGAGAGGGGAGAAAAGGGGCGACCTACCGGAGCGGAAAACGTCAGTGACTGAACTGAATTTGTGTCCACCGACCCAATAATTTCCGCAGTCACTCGGAAAGCAGTTTGGCAGAGGCTGGAGGGAGCAAACGACCAGAAAAACTGAAAAACCTCGCCGTCCGTAGCGAAATTAAAAAAATATATAAATGTTAGTACAAAAATAAGAAAATGAAAATAGGAAAAAATAAAAATAAATGAAATTGAATAATATATATAAACAAGTCGGGAAACCGGAAGCTTGACGCTTCAGGTACGAAAGGTTTTGTGTATTTCTTAGTAGGTAGGTCCATATATTATGTGGGAGTATCCACTTTCGGGCGATATTGACATTCATAGTCTTCAATTTTCAAAAAAAGCAACAAACTTGACTTATTATAACTTTGTTAGTAATAGTGCGATTTCCACCAAACTTGGTAAGAACATGCTCCACATTATAGCCTATATGACAGCATGCGTGGTGCTAGGATGTATTTAAGGGGGGTTTCCAGGTAATTACAAAAAATTATAGTAATATACTATTATTATCTTTATTTGAGCAGATATCGGTATGGAAGGTATTTTGCAGCCCAGGCACCATATAGTGGCGGCCTCCTGATCTTTTTCAGATTTTTCGGTCTGGTAGTTTCTAAGAATGGCCCTCTTAAAGGAATGATCACTTTCAACCCCGCGCACTCCCCACCTTTCCAACAATTGTCAAAACTAAGGCCGCCTTCGAAAAGTACTAACCGAGACCTTTAATATGATACCCCACATGACTATATTTGATGAAAAAAAATTTACACCCCCCTTTTTCATGTATACGCACCCCCCTTAAATTCAACGTAAAAGGATCTAATTCATTGTATGCACGAGCGTTCACAGTTCGCACCTTTCTACCAAATTTGGTGTCCATCGCTATAACCGTCTCCGAGAAAAATTCGTGTGACGGACAGACAGAACGGCAGATAGTAAACCGATTTTAATAAGGTTTTGTGTTTACGCAAAACCTTAAAAGAGGGTAAAAAAATAGATGAAGGAATAAAAATAAACAAGTCGGAACACCGGAAGCTCGCGCTTCGTGTATAAAGGTTTTGTGTTCATCTTATGTAAGAAACTTCAACGCACATTTTTCTATCCGTATATAGCTGCAAAGCCAACATATTAATTCATACTTCTTCAAACTACGAGACATACGTACATATTGCAGCCATTATCTACGGTCACCCTAAACAAACAAACTGCCTATTTCCGAATACTGTACACATATTATATATGCACGTATTTAAATTGATCCTACCCATATTTCCGATTTACTTCTTATATATATATGTATATATATATATAGTTAAAAAAAGCCCACGGACTCTCTCCCGTCCAACCGGGCCAAGGGCCGACCAGTCTAAGGATGGGCTGAAGGCAACATCTAAAGGCCCGCATCACAGCGATGATGCCTTTTAACGCAAAGTGTGTGCGACTATGCGAAAATGTATTCCTACATCCCGATTATCGCAAACACTTCAGCCAATGACGCCGTGGTTCTACACTACAGAGACATGGATCTTATATCGAAGACAGTGCGGATCAAGACTGAAACCCATTAGGTCAGATTGTTACCGGACAGGACTCTTCGGACTATAGCACAGGTTGCAAGGATAACCACTTTTTGCATCTCCATGTATAGTCCACCCCTAAGATCGAGCGTTTTCTGCGCTTAATGTAAGTTCTGCGAGACTAATCCCGTCGCTGAAATTATTACTGGGACTACTTGGATCTTTTGTAGTCTCCAAGTCTGCTTCATATCGTCTGCCAAGGGGCCGTAGTTCCGGATTTTCCGTGCTGTTTTTAAACAGTGTTCCGGTGCAACGGTACGGCTACATCGATTATGAAGCACGCTCGTTCTTCCTTCAGAAGCAGAACTAGATCGGGTCTGTTATGATTAACACTGTGGTCGGGGGGAATAGTGTGATCCCACAGTAGTTTGACCCGATCATTTTCCAAGGTTCTCTGCGGAGTATACTTATAGTAAGGATGGTAGGTTGCCACTAAGTTTAATTTCAACGCAAGGTTTTGATGGAGAATCTTGCAGACGGAGTTATGACGATTGGTGTACTCGGTACTGCTAAACATCCTGCACGCACATGTTATGTGCTGGATGGTCTCCTCTTCACAATTGCATAACCTACAACTGGAGTTGGTGATTGAGGAGTCGTGAAGAATGTACCGTTTATAATTTTTTGTTGGGAGCGAAGCATCCTGAATTGAAGTTAGGCATGCTTCGGTCTCATAGAAAAGTACACCATTTGTCAACCATTTGTTGGAGGCTTCGATGTCAATGCCTGACAACAACAAATTTTTGATATGACCTCCGTGAATCGGTTTCTCTTTCCACACGTGGATCTTCTGTTGGACTGAAGTAACATTCTAAATGGCTTAATGTACATTTCGACAATATGCCATGCTTGACTTGGAACCCGTATTTGCTTTCATGCAAAAGATGGAATAGCGGATTCAAAGCCAAATAAAACCACCGTGGGCTTAGAGAGCCGCCTTGGAAAATACCACGTATGATTGGTATCTCTCCTGATGTTTGTGAGGATACCGATAGCTTCGTTACTTCATTACTTTCTTTTTCTTCAGCCTTTGTCCCATTCACAAGCGGGGTCATTACTTCATTACTGTTCTCTACATGTATATATTCTCAATATATATATATACATATATATATCCCTGGCGTACCAGGTTTATCCTCACCTGAGTTGCAAACGCAGAGCTGCATGCGACCAGGCGCGTGTCATGCGTTGCGGATAATGACATGACCCACCGGGTCAGCTACGAATATCGCAAGTTAATCTTGTGAATAAGTAGCCGCGGACAAGCAGAACGTTTCCCTTTCAGTTCGTCCTTCCTTGCCGATTCTTCCCGTTTAGGGGGAGTAAACCTCTTTAACAAAGCTGCAATCCGAGGTGAAGGAGTCGACGCGCCTATCTGTACTGTATTTCAGCGGCTTCCCTCCAAATACCTTCCCTACTTTTGGAGGCAACCATGGGGCATTGCAACATTGAGGCTCTGTTGCAGGGTTGACTGCCTCCCCAACACTCGTGGGAACAAAATTTTCAAATATTTCAAACTCTTTTGATGGGACCCCAGGGATGCGCAAACAGTATCCAACACGATTACGAGTCGCTCAACAACATCAGAGCGGCTCTTCGCCCTTGGATATTTTGGCGGTTATGCCGTCAATCACTAGGGACGGGAGACGTATTCGTCGTATGGTTTGGACGAACCAACTTAACGAATTTATCGTCCGCGTCTATTACCGTGTCACGGATTTGGAACGGAATCCATCAGAGTACAGGCATCGGCTACATAACATAACCCGATTTCCGCAGCTAAATCATGGTCCGGAACAGAACGTCGTCAACCAGTACCGGGTGATAGTGAAAAATAATCGAGTTGCCCTTCCAACTAGGCAACAAATATTCCGAGAAGTTTCACTCGAGCTCGGTCTGGAGTCATCAACTTACCGGGGATGTCGACCCAATTTATAACGGCATTTCAGGTCGCATTCACAGAATTTGCGGAGATTCTCCCAGACGCTAGACCAAAGATTCCAAAACTGAAGTTTACTTCGGCAACTAATAAAATCATTGCTGCTGTTGATAGAATTTCGGCTGATCGTTTGGCTAGCGATGTTATTGCCACAGAGGTTCACAGCCTGATCTACGTTGTAGTTGCCACGGTTATTCGTCTCCATAATCAACATATCGGAGCGAATAACAGAGGTATGCGTAGGAGGACTTTACCGTTCTGGGTATTTCGGCTCAATAAAAGAGATGAAAAGTTGAGAAAGGAGATTGGTCGTGTGACGCAAGCACTTCTTGGAAATCCATCACCAAGGGTGCACAGGTGCGTTGCGAACATCATTGGAAACTACCATCTGTCAAATGCCAATCGAAGAAATCCTCGATGTGGTGAAGCAGAAGCTTGCGGTATGCTCCAATCGCAGCCGTATGTATCAAAAGAACTTTCAGCGAAGGACAGACAACACCTTGTTCTTCCAGAACCAATGGGGATTTTATAAAAATCTCACCAACTCAAGACGGGAAAGTAACCTCAACTGGATCAGGCAGAAGACTTCTGGAGAAGTGTTTGGAGCGAACCTGGCCGTTGCAATTTAGAAGCAACGTGGCTTCCAAACCTTATCCGTTCATGGGAAGCCCCCCCCCCCCCCAAAATGACCATGCCTAACATTACCGAAGCTGTCGTAGAAGCAGCCCTTGAAAAGACAGGTAATTGGAAAGCGCCAGGAGTAGTTTCTGTTAAAATTTGGGGCCACTAAGCCGGAAGCAGGAGAGCAAAATAATGTAGATTGAGGTGAAAGTGATGAAGAAACAGATACTTGGGTGCCGGTTGACGATGTTGTGTTGAAATGTGCTGTCCATACCCTCTCACTTTGCGCCAGCTTTGATATATTTAAAATAATAACAAGTCGGGAAACGGGAAGCTCGGCGCGTTTGTTTGCTTCTTCTGTAAGTATATTTGAGTGTAGAACTATCCCAGTTGTACGTAGCCCGTTATGTATATGCATTTAACATAGCATGTTAGACTACTCACTTTAGTGTGATATTGATAATTGCAGTAAATTTACAGGATAATGTCAATTTTGAGCTACTGTAACTTTGTTAGTAACAGTATGATTTTGATCAAACTTGGAGATAATATGTTTCATATTCCGGATAGCTGAGTGGCTGTCGTACGGAAGGTCGCGGTTCAAATTTCACTGGTGGCAGTGCAATATGTATCGTGATCTGACGTCGGATACCAGTCGACTCAGCTGTGAAAGAGTACCTGGGTCAAATCAGGGTAATAATTTCGGGCGAGCGCAATGCTGACCATATTGCCTCCTACAGTACACTGTAGTGTACCGTTACGGTCTTGAAGGAAGTGCAGTGATCCAATCAAGGCCCTGATCCAATATGGATTGTTGTGCCAACGATTATTATTATTCCGAGTTATCACAATCTCGGCAGATGCTGGATTTTACCTCCTACTTCCCGCGTTTCTAACAAACAACGAAACTAAGACCGGCATCGAATAGCACTAATCAAAAACTGCCTGAAGGTAGTTCTCTCTGCATCGTGCGATCAGCTGATATAGTAGTCAGCTTCATCAGCCGGTCATCAAACCGCTTGACTTCTTTAATGACGTCACGGAAACCCTCTGAAATGGCAACCCCGACACTATAATAAGTGCGTGAGCTACTAAAATAGAGAATTTTATAATCATTTTTATTACTTTCACGTTCTATTATTATTCTGTTAAGGGAAAGTCGCACCGCGTCCTTGAAGAACTATTGTGCCCCTTTTACTGGTTATAGTGTACCTATTGATCATAGTATCTCAAGCAGGCCTGTAACCGTTAGGAACTTTAGTACGTTCCCCATTTCCAGATGTTTCAGCTTATTATTAAGTGGTATTAAGTGTTCTCCCAGATGTCTCGACCTACTTTGCACAAGTGCCGGACACTGTCTCAGGACGTGTATAGAGGTTTCGTCCTCCTCCTCACAAAACCTGCAGGCAGTGTCCGTAGATATCCCTAGCTTTCCTAGGTGATAGTTCAGCCGACAATGACCAGTGAGAATTCCCACTATGATTCGGAGGTTGTTTTTGGTGAGGTTTAAGCAATCCTTTGTGCGCATGGGTTCGTATCCCCCAATAAGCACCCTGGACTGCTCCATCCCTGGTAGGCCCGCCCAATATAGTTCCCTCAACCGTTTCTCTTCATTTAGATTAGATTAGATTCATAGCCATGAAACCGTTTCCGATTCCACAGAAGCGTTCTGGCCCGTGTAAAGGCGTCCCTGCTCCTTTCTTGGTTAATTCGTCCGCTGCCTCATTGCATTCCAACCCAGCATGGCCTGGAACCCAAAGTATCCAGACCTTGTTGGACGAGCCGAGTGTATTCAGTCTCTCAAGGCATTCCCATACCAGTTTAGAGTTCACCTGGTTGGGCCTAAGTGCCTTGATCGCTGCTTAGCTATCGGTGAGAATTGCTATGTTCTGCCCCCTGTAGTTCCTTTGCAGATTAAAGGAGGCACATTTGTCTATGGCATATATTTCCGCCTGGAATATGCTACTGTACCTGCCCATTGGCTCAAAGTACTTTTTCCTTGGACCAATGACACCGGCACCCGCTCCCTCTGCTGTGAGGGATCCGTCCGTATACCAAGTAATCAGCTACTGGTTTAAGCCGTATGTCGCCGCCACGCTCTCCCAGTTTGCTTTGTTACTCCAAAGTGTTTCAAACTTCTTATCGAAGTGGAACCTCGTTGTCATGTTATCCCTCTGTATCAGTAATTCGGGATACCGCCCAGAAAGAATACCAATCTTCCCTCGATTTAGGCAGCTCCCCGCCTCACTGATACTACCGGCCATCCTGAATATTGATCTCCTTGCTTGCATCTGCATGTGCAGATGGAGAGGGGTTAATCCCAGAAGGACCTCCAGGGATGCCGTTGGGCATGTTCTCATTGCCCCACTGATACACACGCAAGCCAGCCTTTGGAGCTTATGTAATTCCCTGGTTTGTGTGCTGAGTTGCGTTCTTTCTGCCCAGATTATCGCTCCATAGGTAATCATTGGCCTTACTATTGCAGTATATATCCAAAGTAGTATCCATTTTTTTCCTGCTATGGATGTGCAAGTCATCAGAGCCCTCGTGGCTTTCCGGCAAGTGTTTCCGACATGTGTCTTCCAGAGTAATTTTTAGTCTAGCGTAATTCCCAAATATTTGACCTCTGTTTCTCGTTTCACCTCCATATCATGTAATGTTATGGTTCTCAGGTGATCTAGCTTACGCCTTCTAGTGAATGGTACTATGGTGGTTTTGGTTGGGTTAATCCGCAGTCCCACCTTCCTGCACCAGGCACTAGTAACCCTTAATCCAGTTTGGATTCTATCACATAGGATATCTTCATATTTGCCCCTACAGATTAAAACAATGTCGTCCGCGTAGCCCTGGACTTGTATTCCAGTATTTGTTAACACGTTCAGGAGTTCATCCACTACCATACTCCACATCAGCGGCGATAGTACGCCACCCTGTGGACAGCCTTGAGTGGTGTTCATGATAACAGAATTTGTACCTGCTTGTACCTCTATTTGTCTGCTTTCTAGCATTTTGCCCATGCAGAGTGCCAGGGTGTTTCCCACTCCTTTGCGGCTCAGGGCATCCTGTATCTCTGTGTGCGATGTGTTGTCGAATGCTCCTTCGATATCCAAAAACGCAGCTGATACAGAGCGGTTTCAGTTGACCGTCCTGCCCGGTAAGCGTGTTGACAATAATGTAGAGGATTACGCTTTAGAATGTTAGTTGTAATATAGTTGTCTATGACCTTCTCCACCGTTTTGAGTACGAACGATGTTAGGCAGATCGGTCTGAAAGATCCTTTTTACCCGCTTTCGGAATAAAGACCACTTTTGCCCGTCTCCATGCCCTTGATATGCAACCCAGTGCTATGCTCCCCCTTACCACCCTCAGAAGAGACTCTAAGATAATTCCTAGGCCTCTCTGGATAAGTGCTGGGAAAATGCCATCTACTCCGGGAGATTTCATTGGTTTAAAAGTTCCCACTGCCCATCTTAGCCTAGCTTCTGAGCATACCTCTTTTGCTAGTTTCCAGCTCTCTTTCCTTCCCCTTTTATTCGTTGTTGGGGTGTCAAGCAGATTGTTGTCGCCTGCCACCGAGGGGTAGGACCCCGGGAAATGAATTCTGAAAAGCAGTTGTACCATGTCCTCCGCATTCTCGGTAAATGTCCCATCTTCCTTTTTCAAGCAGACAGAGGATATTCCCCCGTCTTTGGCTACAGCCTTGTACAGCCTGGTTGCTTCTGTGATCTCTTCAATCCCTTCACAGAATTCCCTAAAGCTGTTCCGTTTCGCTTCCCTGATCGCGTTGCTATATGCAGTCAGTGCATTTTTATACTTCCGCCAGTCCCCGGTTTGTTTTGCTCGGTTAAAGAGTTTTCGTGCCTCTGTTCTCATTCTGGCTAGGTGCTTGTTCCACCATGGTTCTCTTGATGACTTGACTGTCTTGGCCGGACAGCTGGTCTCATATGCGTCAATGACGATTGTGTTGAGGTTTTCCACCACCGTTTCTAATTCCAGTTCGCTCCTGATGTCACCGCCCCCTTGAAGGTGGGCAATGTTGTTGCTCAAGTGCGTTGCGTAGGATTCCCAATCCATTTTCTTGGGATTCCTTATTATTCTTTGTATTTCGGAGTTACCCTCAATGTCGGATCTGATTATCCTGTGATCAGACATAGAGGTTTCATCCGACACCCACCAATTCCTGACCATTCCGTTCATTAGGGTATTTCCTAGAGTTATATCTAGTACCTCCTGTCTGGTGCTGGTCACAAATGTTGGAGTGTTCCCTACGTTGTATATTTCTAACTTATTGCTAAGAATAAATTCGAGAAGGTACTCACCTCTACGATTGGTGCCCTTGCTTCCCCAAACTTCGTGGTGGACGTTGGCATCGCAGCCGAGAAGAAGTGGTAACGCCCTCTCCTCGCAATACTTCGTCAGTTTTGCGACTTTTTCCGGTGGAGCCCGGCTCTCGTCTCCTGGGAAGTATCCCGACGCTACAAATGCTTCTCGAGTGCTCCTTTCGGCTTCCAATGAGACTTGGATAGCCACAAGGTCCCCGGTTAAGAACTCTATTTTAAATTACGTTTGAGAATTATGCAAGCTCTTGGTTTTTCACAAGAGGAGTCCCAAATTACCTGCATGTCTCCTCCTTACGACCCCGGTACACTCAGGGCTCCTGAGCCTGCACTATTCCAATGTTCTCCTTGGAATTTGCCCTTGCAATCACTGCAGATGCAGCTCTCGCATGGTGGAGGTTTATCTGGGCTATTTTAGTGCTGGCCATTGGCTCCGTTATTGTTTGGAGCTCTTCTCCACTGTCGGAGTGTCACCCTCCTCCTCCGACATGGCGCTTTCCTGCGCGTTGCTGTCCACCCTAAGCCCTAGGAGTCCTAAGTCTAGGTCGCTCAGCTTCTGCTCTTCACTGAGCCGCAGGTCTATTTCCCTGGTTGATCCAGTCCTTTCCGCCTCTATGGCTTCCGAGACTTCATAAGGGACCTTGGTAAGTTTTCCACCCAATGCCTCCTCCGAGGTCTCTTTCCTCGGCTTTTCCCTGTGCACATGCACGGGTATGTTTCCAAATCGGTGCTTGATATGACAACTCCGACGTTTAATTGCCTCCAGGGATCGGTCATCTATCCCGATCGTGAGGAGTTTACCCTTCCCTCCACCTTCTGAAGACTCTTCACAGTCGAGTATGGAGATCTTCATTCTGAGCAAGTAGGAGTCTCATAAGGTCTTCTGTTTCTATTGCCGCGGCCTTTGGCAGAAAAACTGTCACCATGTGGGCGCCTGGTATATCATCCCCAGCACAAGTTGACAGTTCCACCCCTTCCCAGTCTTTCAACCTAGGAACTATGATTCTAACCCATTCTGAAGTGTCTTCCGTCGCGCAGTCCACCAGTATAAGGCCTGGTCGAAAGCGTATCCCGGTGAACACCAGTTTCGACGTCCAACCCATGATCATCTGCTTGACGAGAAGGTCCTCAATGATTTCCTGCTCCTCCCGAGTGAGTATTTGCTCGGGAAACCTTTTTGGCAGTATGGCCAGTCGAATTCCCTTGACCGCACAAGTATAGCTAATGGCGGGCTTCCTGGGTCCTGCCTTCACTCCTGACCTGTCCGGGTTTTCTCCCCCGTTGGGTTCAGGTTTGGATTTGTTGGGAGCATTCCCTTCATGCGGGCTGATCTCTGCTGCTCCCCGCTTTCTCGGCTCCGGTAGAGATGGCTTAGGTCTGTCCTGAGCCTTCTTAAGGGCCTCTTCTGGTTTCAGGCCTTCCTTCAGATAGCGCAGGTACCATTTAACCCCGGCGCCACTGAGACCTGTCTCCTCCCTGGCGTCTGTTATATTTATCTCAGACGTGCTTTTGCTGGTCCCGGCTCTTTGAGCAGTGGTGTTCGTTGGCTGTAGTCCACGCAGTATACCAATGCTCACCTTGGATCCACTGCTTGACGTCCCAACTTCTCCCTTCTTGGGTGTAGTCACCTGGTTTTCAGTAATTCGGAGACGTGCCTCCGCCTGATTAGCCAGTTTTGGTGCGGTACGGGGCCCCGCTCTTTTGGTTTTTGTTTTCTTTTCTAGCTTTGTACTCATTTGATTCCCACGAATATGGGGGTTAAGAGGTCCGCCGTGACATAGCCCCCCGTAGCACGGTAAGGTCTAACTTACTCACTGAGGCGACCAGGTATAAGTGAGGCTCCGTTCGAATACAGTCAGTTACCCCCGACTGCAAATTATCCAATGGGCGCGGTTCGCATAACACCCTGGATTGGGGGAGGTGTTTTTCGACTC
The DNA here is from genome assembly GCF_905115235.1 of Hermetia illucens. Taxonomy (NCBI): domain Eukaryota; kingdom Metazoa; phylum Arthropoda; class Insecta; order Diptera; family Stratiomyidae; genus Hermetia; species Hermetia illucens. The sequence continues at coordinate 68,578,658 of NC_051852.1, forward strand.
GCCGTTATGTTAATAGTAGGGTCACCTCGTACAGGGTGTGGCTAGCCCCACTCACTAACGGTCTTGATAGACGAGAGGCTTGGCCCCTGAAAAGGCACACACCGCTCCAGAGGAGAGACAGCTCATCCTCAGAGAGAGATATTTTGGCTTCAGGGAGCTATGTTCCGCATCAGTCTATCCTGCAGTGCACTGCTTGACCCCTTTCACGTTCAATGTCGCAATAATGATTTTGGCAACGGCGCTTAATGCGTTTTCTTGGTGCGGCTATTGCAGGAAATGTCATCAAAGTATCTACAACCACTGAGTTGATATCCCGAAAGAGGCGAATGTGCTAAAAGTCGTCCCTATTTTGACAGTTAAAAATAGCTACACGTTAAGAAAAAGAAGCAAGCAGAAACCAAAAGTTGGATGCTTCAGGTGTCAAAGATTTTATGTTTTCTTGTATGGGAAATGTTTAGCACTAAGTAATTTCTGCATTAGCGTAGCATAAATTTACTTATGTAAAGTATCATCGACCCCACGCTCTCTGGAGGCATCGCAGAGTTTTTGGAAAGCCGCAGAGTCAGTGGATAATAAAGCAGCCCTCACTTTTTCACTGGTCACCAGCACGCTGGCAATATTCCAGTTTGTTTTGCAATACTTTCTTGTTGAAAAGTGTGCACAAACAACTCCGCTCCCGGCTGATGTACTTCGAAGAGAGTCTGTACAGACTTAACTCTGGAATCCATGAGTGTTTCCTACCTCTCGAATAAAAACGAGAAGTAGGGCTTTTCCTTTGGGACAATACACAACGGTCTTCCAAGCTGAAGTGTATGAGATCCTAAGGGCGGCAACCTGGATGATTGACGGGCAGTTGAAGGGCAGGCGCCTCGCAATCTGTAGCGATAGTCAAGCTGCATTGGGGACATTGAGTAGTACTTTGATCACTTCAAAAATCAGGAATGTAGAAACCGATTGAATTCTGTTTCTAGATTCAATACGGTGAATTTACTCTAGGTACCTGGTGATGAAATCTCGGATGCCTTAGCAAAAGAGGCTTCAGTTTTCTCCATGCCCGGACCGGAACCAACAATTGGGGTGCCGGTGGCATTGGCTGATGCTGCTATCAAAAACTGCGAACAAGCTTCCCATAATGACAGGTGGCGAAGTCTCAATGCTACTAGACAAACCAAACTTTTCCTGTCAGAACCAAACAAACTGCAAAGTTTATCCTGTTGAAAAGCAGAAGGGCTTGCAGAAGTATTGTGGGCATTCTGGATGGCCATAATTCACTAGCTGGGCATATGTTCAGAATGGGAATTATTCAAGATGATACGTGTCCATCTTGTAATGAGGAAGGAATCCACGGAACACTTTCTAGGTGAGTGCCCGCCTATAGACGCATCAGACATCGGATTTTTGATCCTGATGTGCACCAACTGCAGCGGGTAGCATCACATCCAGAGGCTTTGTCTTTGCTCAGAGGCTTTGCCTCTCCCCCATCTCAAACACATACAAACATACCATGAGTATCATGAGTGTTCCATCCCGCTATCTAAGAGTGCAACTTGGCCGTCTCAGCCCCTTTAAGCGCTGGCCCTCCGCTCCACATCTCCGGCATAGCTTCGACCTCATCATCGGCACTGGAACATGCCTTGGCGATATGACTGAAGCCAAGGCATCTAAAACAAACGCTTCAGCGACAGCTGCTCTCTGAGGCGACACATAACCCAGCCTGCTTTAACCCTCCCTGCTGCCAACACTTTGAATGCTGCCCCCACTGGCAAACTGATGACGGCGGTTTGCGTTCCACCGTAGTTCTTTACCGCTGACTCTTGAAATCCAATGAGGTCGAACTCTTTCGCCGAAGCCTCATGAACCGCCTCTTTCGTGGCGACCTCATATATATCCTTGCAGACTATAGAGATCTCCGGTCTGCTAGCCGTAATTCCGGTTTTCTGTCCCAAGGCTTCCAATTTGGCTGAAGAATATATCCGCCGTTATATCCTTGGATTTCTTGAGCTCTAGTAGAAGGTCTACATTATGAGACCGTCTAATGTGGATAACATTATCTCCCAGAGTGATTAACATTATCTCCCAATTCGCGGTCTGCTTTCACTCTGTTGAGAATGTCAGCGTATGACCCTTCGCCACGCTTGGAGATGATGATAACCTCTAGTCGTATCCTCTTCCTATCTCTCTTTTTCCGCGGAGCTACCCTTCTTCAGGCTTCCACATTCTCTTTGGGAGGTTCATACCCTCTCCCCGAAATTACGACTACATGAGATTCCCCTGCAGCTTGTGTAGTCCTCCTTACTTGCTCCACTATTTGGGAGTTTAGCCCTTTTTTCTCTTACAGATTGCTGGCCAGTTGGTTTGTTCAACCGTTCTTTTACTGGTGTGTTGGGAAACAATGCCTTTACATCAAACGACACCATCACCTCGTCATCACCCATCCTCTCAATGCGTTGCAGCTTCTCTATTAATTCATGGGAGTTAGCAACTGAGTACTTGCTATTCGTCGTCCCCAGGTTCTGGCACTCATTAATCAACCACTTGGCTATGTTGTACGTCGGTGAGTTCGAGTCAGCAATAATTTCTCGCATCTCATCTCCTTCCTTGTGGATCTTCGGCTGACATCTGATTCTTGGAAGCACAGGATTAGGCATTCGGAGTCGTCCAATATTCGGGAACACCACACTAGCTTCCTTCAATGCTCGATCAACCCTTTTGATGGATTCGGGCAGTGGATTGTTCCTCAGTTCGAAGAAATTTCCACTCTCCAATTTTCGAAAAACAGCCTGGTCATACTTCGTTTTTTCCATGACAACGACGTTGTTCCCCTTGTCCGCCTTGAGAAAGTATAGCGGCTTCTCACGAAGTTCACGTATTATTTTTAATTCGCGTTGGCTTAGAGAGTCGCCTTGGAAAATACCACGCCTGATTGCAGGAACAATTTATGAAAGAGATAACAGCACGACATGACAAAAGGCTAGCAAAAATTACGGAAGCAGTAAAAGAACAGAACGAAGGCATGAAGCAAATCGTGGGAGCTCTCCAGACATGTGTTGAACAGTTGGGAAAGAGTTTAAAAAACAATTAAAGGAAAACATGAAGGAATTTTCGAGAACCCAAGAGGAAGCTAGGCTGCTTTAATGGTCAAAATTTGCATAGCCAAAGTTAATGCGGCACAACAACAGAATCTTCTAGGGTCCTACAAATGTTGATGGTTGTGCTACGGCATAATTTTGGAGCATCATGGAGAAGAAAGCAGTGACAATGTCTCCGAAATTATAACTTAAAGTCAATGTCGGTTTTATTGGACTAAATGCTTAGGAGCAAATTACGTGAGATTATGTGGAATGCATGACTTTGCAAAAGGGCCGGTGAAACCAAGACGGAAGTACATAATTCTATGTGGGATTGGAACTACATTCAGATCGAGTTTTATTGTTAAGGTAAAGCCGTTATCAGAGAGCGGTAAGGAAAAAATGCACTTCAAGTAAGAGAAGGATCAGTTGGTATTGTTCCAAAGTTTACAGCACAAGAAGGGGAAAACACTAAAGTTGCAATCGAAATCGAAAGTACCTCGTTAGGAAATTACGGAATTTAATAATGACGTTAACAAAATTAAACGGACGATTCGGAATACCAGGCAGATAGACGGTGGGCAGTGTGACGAAAATCACTATGGCAAAATTATGTATAACATCAATGTAAATCGCAGTAATGACAATTAGCTAGGACACCAAAATTATATACCAGTAGGACAAATATTTAGTTAGGATAATTGTCAACAGATGACTCTGATACCAGTAAGGGGATATTGTCAAAGGCACAAAGTAGTTTTCTAATAAAGTGTGCATGCCTTTCTGAAATCTTCCGAGGGGTATAAAAGAGCGGGAGGTCCACCCCCGGAGTCAGTCTAGTTCTAGTCTAGACGCGTCGGTTGTAAATACGTCTCGAATTGTACTAGTTAATGGAATTGTTCTATAATTAATTAATGGTTGTACAATTTAGTGTAAAATAAACACTTATACTAAGGTTATAGGATGGGTTTTTGTCTAGTCAACTGAACGAATTTATCGCCGCGCCTGTTGCCGTGTCAAGGATTTGGAACGGAATCCATTAGGGTACAGACATCGACTCCATGACGCGTTCATAACCTGACTTCTGGAACTAAGCCATGTTCCGAATCAAAACGTCTTGAACCAGAACTGGGTGATAGAGAATATCATATAATACCAACTAGGCAACAACTTTTCCAAGAAGTTTCACTTGAGCTCGGTCTGGAGACAGACTAATCAAAGGAGCAACACAAGTACTTAACCTGTAAGGCATTCCATGAAACTTGTAGTTAGGAGAAGCTTAGTGGCTGAGAATTTCTACCTAATTTATAATGAGGCTTTGACCAAATTCCAGATCGCATTCACAGAATATATTGAAATTCTCCCAGACGATAGCTGCTAGTAAAGTTCAGTCTTGTCACCACATGATGCATGCGTACATTATTATAGATATATAGATCTGGTGAGCACCAGAACGATCTGCAGGATTTCTGGTATTGTTGCTGGATATGGTGCTTCCAGGTCAACTTTTAAGTCGGAATGTGCTCCTAAATATTTGACTGCTTGTTCCAGCTGGATTTCCGCCCCTGCAAAGTTGGGTAGCGTGTAACTGCCCTACCTGAAGTTTCTAGTGAACATAACTAGTCCAGCCTTCCTAGCATTCATTGTATTTTCATTACAGAGGTACCAACTGTGGGTTACATACAGTGTTAAATTTAAGCGATCGCATAATGTGTCTGCAAACATGTCGGTAATTAGTACGGCTAGATCGTCCGCAAATGCTTGTGCGCAGACCCCTATCTCCTCCAGGAATCATAGCAAAGTGTCCGTAACTAGGAGCCACAACAGAAGTGAGAAAACCATCCTTGTTATCAACCCTTAAGAGAATGGGCCTTTCTCCACTCTATCGTGTGAAGGATCTAACTGATTAACATCGGATCGATTCCATGTCTTGCCGCGTTACAAACCGCCGTGGATTTGTGTTTCTGTTAGGAATGTTGCTTACAGGGGAGTGGGCATCTAGAGATGAATGTATCTCTCTTGAACCGATCTGCCAGTATTTATTTTAGCAGAAAGGAAACTAGACTGGTCAGTCGAAAGTTTTTTGGGACTGTGTAAGTGGGTTTCTCTGGTTTGGGAGTGAATATTACCTTCACATCACGCCAGCTAATTGTAATATAAAAGTGTGCTTGGCAAGTAGGTATATATTCCGAATATCTAAGGCCTGGGCATTCATTCCTTCTAATACTAGAGTAGGAATGATGCCATCCGGACTCGCAAACTTGTTTCTATGGAACGACTTATATGCTCATTTCACTCATTCCAGTGATATTAATTTTCATGCCTGAGTCCAATCTCTCAGTTGACGGCATACCTGTCGGCACCGAGATAAAATTTTGATGCAACCTGGGAAGTGCACTTCAAGCAAATGATTTGCCGTTTCTTCATCGCTTTCTGTATACCTCCTGATCAGTAAACGTGTGGTAGATAACCCAACTGCCGGCTGAGTTCTTTGACAAGGATCCGCTTCAGCTTTGAGGCTGCCTCCAGAAAGTTACTCTCCTCGCAAACTCGTCTGCATGATGATCGTTTAGCCTCTTTGCATCGATTCCAGCCAGCTCATACTGTAATAAAATCACAATCTAGCGGGATTTAATTCAAAATGTCAACCTTATCTCACTCATTAAAACTGGTGACTATTTATACCTAAGATATCGAGTCTCAGCAGACTATCGTGGGAAGCGTTCCAGAGGTCCGGCCCTAGGATTCGTCCCTCGAAACGGCGTCCTCCAGAGCATCAAGCCGGCGCCGAAAGTCCGGCATCGTCTCATTCGGCGTCAGGTAAGCGCTAAAAAACCTTATATCTAAACACAGGATCCAAACAAACTCGTTCCCCCGGCCTTCAGCAAGAACACGAAGTGGAATGTTGTCCCGAACCCAGATGGCAGCGGTGCTATTGTTATTGGGCCTTATACGTGAGCACAAATAGACTTTATTAAACTTGTTATAAATAATATAAGTTAATAAACCTATTTGATAAAGGCATGAAATAAAATCGTACTAATGGTTGCTAACAAGTTATCCATCTAATAATACAATATAATTCGTCAAAAGGCAAACAAATTGGTTAAAAATTGATTGTCTTCATATAACCGGAAAGTAGGGACGAAACTGTATCAAACCTCCATGTATTCTATCTCCACTCACTATCGCTACTAACACGCGTAACTGGTAAATTCAAAAGGAAGTGTTAAGCTGTGTCGAAATAATCATAGTTGGAGGTAAGTAACTAACGTTCTTAATTAAGTGGCGGTAATGGGCCTCCACAAAAATTATAAGCAGAAATTTACGTCTAAAATTTGAATCTGATAAAAATTCCACCAATCTCTCAATACACGATGGTATTTATTCAAATAACGAAACAAGTCGCAATATCAGAAGCGCGCGCTTCGGGTGTAAAGGTTTTGTGTTCATTCTATGTAAAAAATTTCAACGCACATTTTTCTATCCGTATATAGTTAGAAATCCAACGTAATCCTTCATATTTTTCCAAACTACAAGACATACGTACATATTACAGCCATAGATATTATCCCCACCCCAAAATAATCAAACTGCCTATTTCCAAATACTGTACATATATATGCACGTGTATAAATTGATCGTAGCCATATTCCTGATTTATTTCGTGCACAAAAGCATAGCTTACATACACACACGTCTGCTTGGAGTAATTGATATTCATATACAAATGACTAAAAGTTTAAAACAAAATAATTCTTTCCGACCCCACTCATAAGAATTCCCTTCTTTGTGGTATTGACAAATTAATATGCGATGATGACGTCATACACGTTGTAGAATACACGAAGTTCACGAAAAATGGCATCACCCCCTATAACTTTGTTAATAATATTTGGATTTTCTTCAAACTTGACCAAATTGTGCATTATGTTATCTCTTATCCCCATATCCCCATAATTTTGTGCTTCTGGGATGGACATAAGGGGGGCTGGTTGGCGGGTAAATTTCTAAAATGTGGAAATATGCTATTATTAACTTTAATTGTACAGATATCGGTACCGGATGTATTTTGAGGCCTAGATTTCGTAGGGATGAACCACTGTGATTTTTTTCAGATTTTTCGGTTGGAGAGGTTCTGAGAATGTGACCTGTTACACTTTTCTGGGGTCATATTTTGAGCCCTACTCCCCTACGTTTCACCCGATGTCAAATATGGAACTAGCTTCGAAAGGTACTAATTAAGCCCTTTCATTTCATACCCCACATGGCCACATTCTGTGAAAACAGTGTTGCACCCTCCATTCACATGTATGGGGAGCCCCCCTTAAACTTAACATAGAATGGCAGACAGAGGGACAGACACACATCGACTCGATTCCAATAAGGGTTTGTTTCACACAAAACCTTGAAAAGGGAATATTATAGTATGGAATGATCCGGCCCCCTCTTTTAAAGGGTTCCGTTGGCCATATTCCTCGTGAAGTTGTTATACATATTGAGCATTTGAAGAAAGATTTCAATGCACTAATGCACCCATTTCATATAATCTGAAAAACATTCGAATCCAGGTTTATGATTGATTTAAATACTTTTCATCTTTCCCCGAAAGCTGATATCTTTCTGCACCTTCAAGACCTTTAAGTGTGAATGAAGTTCTGTTTCATGTCAAAGATGTGATATCGTCATCCATTCTTTAATTGGCTAATTATTTGAAGATACTCAAGCGCCCCAAAAAGATAATAGATACTATCAGAAATTTTCGACGAAAAAAATCCCACAAGCTGATACCAAGACAGGTCTCCTAAATAGACTTTTAACATCAACGCGTCCCTACTTACAAAGCTTAAGATGTATTCCGAGAAGAAATAAAGCTAAATTTAGTCAAAATATATAATGCTGCCCTTGCCCACAACGAATGAATAATATACTTACATATGTATGTATTTTCTCTGCAATAAGTAACTTACAATGCATTTGTTACCCTTTATTTCAAACAAACTTATTGGTTTCATGCCGGAAAAAATAAAATCCTGCTAGATTGTTATATTCTTACAGTGTGCAGTGATCGTATCACACTTTAGAGCTCGGTTGAGTTACCCTTCTTTCGCGCCTTGAGTGAAAAACTTCGAAAGCTTCTCTTATGCTAGATGTGATCATCTGCGGTGTTTACTCAATTCCAGGAATAGATTTGAAACGTTTCCCAGGGATCGTAACTCAGGCGCTCAGTGCTGCTTTGTACATTGTCCAATCTCTTCCGCGCATTCCGAAATGGAGTAGCAGGAGGTGGGTCCATGCCCAATATAAAATCAATGCCCATGTGATCCGAGAGTGTGATATGGTTTGATACTTTCCACTCTCCGACCAGAGCCCCAATGTCAGGGGATGGCACCGTGATGTCGATGACCTCCACAAGGCGGCTTTTGCAAGCCCCGAAGTCTCCAAGCCCGGTAAGCTATTAATCAACGTGAGATTTAGGTTTTGGAACAACAATGTCCAAATGAAAACGGTGAATTGCCACTTTGATATTAATCATCAGTATGTCATAGTCATTATTTCCAGGAAGAACGTTATCGTGTTTACTGAAACCCTTTCACACTGCATACTTTTCTATTACGGCCACAAAAGAAACATGTCCCTTCCTGTATACTTTGCGTTTCATAGGCCTCAAGGGCTGTCTAGTTTTGCAATTGTTTCAAAAGTGTAAAAACATTAACGAAGAAATTCAGCTCTCGGAACAACGATACTTAACCGGGAGCTGACCGCTTACGGTATGAAAGATTTTGCGTATCTCTTATATATGTCTTGCAATGAATTTGTGGTGTTTCCAGCAAACCTGGAAGTATTATGCTCTATAATATAACCTATAGTAGTGCACAATTTGATGATCCTTTATCCTAGATACTTAAGGGGGATTTGTAGTCAATTTCTGGAAAATATATCAATAATAAATTATAAATATGCCATCACCAATTTTATTTAAGCAAATATTATTATGCCTAGATATTATATACATGGACCACCATGATTCTTTTCAATTTTTCGGATTGGATAGTTTCTGAGAACAGGTGCTTAAAGGAATTCTGCCCCCTGCATTCACTGCATGCGACGGGATTCAGAGCTCCCACCTTTCCCCCGAATTCGGTATCAATAGTAGTAACCTTTTCTAAGGAAATTGGTGCGAGAAACAAGCAGAAAGAAGGACGGACAAACAGACAGTAAGCCGATTGTAATAAGGGTTTGTTTTAAGCAAAACCTTAAAAATTATCTCTTATTTCCAAAATTAAGATTTGACAGTTCGAAGTTCACCTAGGGATCAAAAATACACCTAGGTGAGTCGACTTTAGTATGTGCTTCCTCTCTATAAACTTTTGATAATATTCGAATTAAGTAGAAAAGCTTTTAGCGTAGTGGTGTTTTCTTTTATTTGGAAGAAATATTTGCTGGCAATTTGTGTCTCTCACAAAACAAAAAAGATTTACACGAGTACAAAACTTCAATAGTATATTTATTTCTTTTTAGAAAAAAAATCCAAACTTACAGAAAAGTAATACAAAATTAAAACATCATCATCAAGAAAAAATCTTTTATGGAATTATTCCGGGAGCTCTATTCTATCTAAAAGGACTTTCTGTTAAATTGACGGGTGATATTCACGTTTAAAAGCATATTGTATTTACAGTTTCTCTTAGGTAGCCAGGAACCGTGACGTCTATAATGGCTAATCACAAAATATTTAAGTGATTTGCGGCTCAAATCCGATGTATCTATGGATAGTTTACTTGTTGATAACACATATGTATCTAGCAAGCGAAAGAGTCTAATTTTTCTTAGAAATAGAGAATATTAGCAGGTTACTTTACACTTTGGAAATATAAATGCCAAATACACTACACCTACTTTCAATAAAATCGTACTGTTAAAAAATCGAACTGAAATAAAATATTTCAAGTTTCCTTCGAATATATTATATTTATTACTTACTTAGTTACTATCTGCAGGCAGAATTTTATTAATTTAACTAATTTTAACTAACTTTAACTAATTTAACAGTTTTTGATAAATCTTTACATTTTCCAATAAACATTCAAAATTAGAACGCAAAAAATCTACGTACCCTCCAGCTTCAGTCAGTAGTTCATTGCCATACAAAACAAAGGAGACTCAACGAATCCCTCTCTAGATGCCCCTCCGTGTACGGATGGGCTCTGAGGTATTAGCACCCTCAGATATACGCACTGATAAGGTGGCATGCCATTCTTCCATGACTGTCGCGAAAAACTTTATTAGTTTCGGATTAATGCGATACAGATGTTGTATATCGATTAGCCAAGTATGCGGAACGCTATCGAAAGTCTTGGCATAATCGATATAGCAACTAAAGAGGTTTCTTTGGCCTCTAGTTGCTACCGAGTCGGTAATGAGTTCCTCTTGACCCCTTGACCCATCTCGGCAGCCCTTCTACTCCTCGGACAGAATGTTGTTGGTCTCGAGGTGGACTTTATCAATTTGTAGAGGGTTGGTAAGCAAATAATCGGTCTTGTGTCTGCGGGGTCCTGCATCGTGTCCTTCTTAGGGATAAGGTAGATAATTTCCGCAATGAGGAAGGGAGGAAATTCCTCCGGCCGACTCATGACCTCATTTATACTGCGTGCCAACCGACTGTGTACGCTGGTGAATTTCTTATACTAGAAATTCTGCACCCGATGCACCTTGGCCTCTCCAGTTCTTCGAGCTGTTTATGGCTCGTCGAACTTCTTCTTCGGTAACATCCTCAAAATGCATGCCAGGCGTATTGCGATGGTGGGTGCCTTCGACGGTGATCCACTCTGCAAGCTGGGAAAATAACTTCCAAAGTCCACCCCAGTATTCTTCCGGTTCCATTACCGAAAACTGCACCGTCTGGACGCTCTGTTGGGGTTCGTTGAAAGATCTGAAAAAACTCCGCTGGTTCCTGGCGTATGTTGCATTCTGGACCAGTCTGGAGTGACTTTCACCATACCATCGTAACCGACTTTCGGCCACCAGTTTCCCCGGTGACCTCAAGTGGAACACGCTCGCCGATGATGGCCGAGATTGTGTCGGTGTGAGTTATAGAGCGGTATTGGTGTGCGACTCGCTGCGCAGTCACGTGCGGCAATTGCAGGAAATGCTCGACGAATCTCTGGTGCAACAAGGAGCGGTAAGATGTTGTACTCGCTCCCGTCGTTATTTCGCAGTAGGGGCGAATGATGAAGAGGTTCATTTCCTCAGTGTACTTCATCCGCTGCCTACGCGAACCTGCTGAAATATTCGCCACAGATTGTGGTGAAACAGCTGCAGCAGGCGGAGCAATGCTCCTGGTCGTCGTGGCGCCTAAATGTTGAACCGCCCCACAACTAGCGGTTTTGACGCCGTGCTATCCATTACGAGAGCCCCACTCTGGCCGGTTATCCGTACCGGACCTCAAACTTCTCCTTCTTCTCATTAGATGGATTTGCATTTTATATCTAACTAGCCACTAGCCAGGTGTGGGGATAGCTTCCTCAGTGAATATTTTGCAAGACTGCAAAGTTCCTGCGCTTCCCTCACCTACTCCCTGAGACGCCGCGGTGGCGTATAGCCATTCAGACTGAAGCTATCCATCCCTCCCCCTTAAATGACTATTGTGCCATTTTAGCTGGTTATAGTGTACGTATTACTCATAGTATTTCCAGCAAGGCTACAACCGTTAGGAATTTTAGTATAATCCCCTACTTCCAGACATTTCAACTTTGCAGCTGGTATTTAGTATTCTCCCACATGCCTCGACCTACTTTGCACAAGTGTTCAAGATCGTGTATCATCACACTCCGCGCAAAACCTGCAGGTAGTCCGTAGATATCCCTAGCTTCCCTAGGTAATAGTTTAGCCGACAGTGACCAGTGACAGTTTCCACTAAGACTCGGAGGTTGTTTTCAGTGAAGTTTACGCAATACTTTGTAGGCTTGGGTTCGTATCCCCCAATATGCACCCTGGACTCCTCCATTCCTGGTAGGCCCGTCCAGTATAGTTATAGTTTTAACCGTGTCTCTTCATTTTTTAATGTCATAGCCATAAAACCGTTTCCAATTTCACAGAAGGATTTTGGCCCGTGTAAAGGCGTCCATGCTCCCTTCTTGGCTATTTCGTCCGCCGCATGCACAGATGAAGAGAAGTTAATCCCAGAAGGATCTCCCGGATGCGGTTGGGCATGTCCTTATTTCCTAACCGATACATACGCAAGCCAGCCTTTTAAGTTTGTGTAACACCCTGGCTTGTATGCTAAGTTCAGTTCTTTCGGTCCAGAATCCCGCATACAGGTAATCATTGGCTTTACTATTGCAGTGCATATCCAAAGCAGTATCTAGGACCTACAAGTTATCAGGGCTCTCGTGGCTTCTTGACAAGTGTTTCCGACATGTGACTTCCAGGGTAAATTTTGCTCTAATGTAATTTCCAAATATTTGACCTCTGTCTCTCGGTTCACCCCCATGTGTTGTAACCTTATGGCTCTCAGGTGATCAAGCTTACGTCTCCTAGTGCAGTCCCACCTTCCTGCACCAGGCACTAGTAACCCTTAGTCCAGTTTGGATTCTATCACATAGAGTATCCTAATATTTGCCCTTACAGAATGAAGCAATGTCGTCCGCGTAACCCTGCACCTGTATTCCAATATTTGTTAGCAGACCAGGAGTTCGTCCACTACCATACTCCACATAAGCGGCGATAGTACCCCGCCGAGTAGACAATCTTGAGTAATATGTTCCCATGGCATCCCATAGTATATCCGTCAGGTGATGCAGAGTAGTTTCAAGTGACACTGATGTAGGGGATTACGATTTAGAACGTTAATTCTAATATAGTTGTCTGTCAGATTTAGGGTGAAAAGGATCCTTTTTACCCGCTTTCGGAATAAAGACCACTTTTGCAGTCTCCATGCCCTTTGCATATATTCCAGGGCTATGCTACCACCCTCATAAGAGACTCTAAGATGATTCCTAGGTGTCTCTGGATTAGTGCTGGGAAAAAGCCATCTACTCCGGGTGATTTCAGTGGATTAAAAGTTCCCACTGCCCACCCTAGCTTCTAAGCATTCCTCTTGTGCGAGTTTCCAGTTCTCCTTTCTTACTCTTTTATTCGTTTTTGGGTTATCAGGCAGAATGTTGCCGCCTGCCGCCGTGGGGTGAGTTCTGAGGAACAGGTGTACTCTGTCCTCCTCATTCTCGGTAAATGTCCCATCTTCCTTCTTCAAACAGACAGAGGATATTGCCCCGTCTTTCCTACAGCCTTGTAGAGCCTGGTTGCTTCCGTGTTCTTTTCGATCCCTTGACAGAATTCCCTGAAGCTGTTCCGTTTTGCTTCCCCGATCGCGTTACTATACGCTTGTTTTTGTTTTTAAAAATCATTTTTATTTTTAAGAAATAGGTAACAATAGTATATGGATTGGAAAAATGAACAATAAAAAACAATCTTTTAAAATAACAAAAATAACTTAAATCTAATGGCCACTGTGGGCTCTCAAAATTTTTGAATAACGATTTACAGACAGAGAAGAGAAACAGTAAGAAATGAAAATCTAATTTTACAATAAGTTGTCGGGAAATGGTCAAAAACCCGACAGAATTCACTTGGCCTTAGTGGCAAATAAAGAAATATAAAAAAAGTAATAATAAATATTTGATCGCTTCAAAAGACACTTTTAACTTAAATTATTGTTCTTAAAACTATCATAATTATAGATTTTATATTACACATTTTTTCTTTTTTTTTTAAAATAACATCCATACAAAAAAAAACAAACAAAAAACAAAACAAAGAATAATAACGTATGTATTTATAAGTTACAACTGGAGACAAAATCAGCACCCGTTCAATGTATACATATTTACAAAGCCCCACCAAGAAACAAATGGCAGGACTGAGCACGGCCACCGTTAACCGCCATCCCGCAGCCACCAGTACCAAGATTTCTCTTTTTCATCCCGCTTAATGTCAATTGCTCTCGCTCTGGAGTATCTCCAGTCGAATCCCGGAGCCCCCACTGTCAAATTCGGGGGGTATTCTATCCTTTTGTCCGTGGCCCGCCTATGTATATGATACATAACCGGATCACCGGCAGAATCAAGAATTAGACCATTCCTGTCAAGATACACGAACGCTTCGGGAGGAATGAAACCTGCCGTGAGAGTTTTCTCGAAATACCCATCATTTGGGTAGAACGGCTGCGAAACCCAAGGGTTTTCACCATGCGAAGCAGATCGCACTATATGATTCCGAATCAATCTGACGATAACTGTATCGATTCTTGGCACAGCAGCAGCTGCATACATCACTTCATTAGTTACATAGTGCTCATAGTTTGACGAAGCAGTCCTATTAAGCCCCGTGCAAGCACGCAGACATTTCCGTTCAAAGATCCTTATTTTCTCCATTTGGCTAGCACTCAAATTAAACCAGATAGCACACCCGTAGGTAAGCACCGGTCTAACCAAAGTAAGATAGCAAATAATCTTAACCTTCCGGCTAAGATGTGGAGCATAAAAGAGTCTTCGAAGAGACATGAATGCCTTGCGAGCGCTTTCTAGCGCGACTTTGACGTGCTCGTTAAATTGGAGACGCTCGTCAAGACGCACACCCAGGTATCTAACGCACTTCTTATGAGGAATGCGCTCTGAACTATCCTCGTTCGCGACAATGTGGAAATCTCTCCAATTCCTTTTCAAGTTCCTACTGGCATACGCCAAGGAATTTCGAAACAGAATCGTTTCACACTTTTGCGCATTGATTTTCATCCGCCAACTGTTCGTGAAGAACTTAATATCATTGAACATCTTCTGAAGTTCAACTTGCACCTCAGTTACCTTCTTGTGCGCCGTGTAGGCTATCAGATCGTCAGCAAAGGCAACCAACGACCTTTTAGGAGATTTATTAAAATCGAAAGAATTGAGCAATTCGCCGGCAAATACCGCAAAAAGTGTAGGCGCAGTCACTGTCCCTTGCTGTAATCCATTCAGAACATGAAATTCTCTGTTAGTAGTGAGATTTCCGTCCGTAATAACAAAGCACTTGCCATACAGCATACTACACATCATCGCTACGAGGTGACTGGGAAACTCATTCTTCAGGAGCCTGAAAATCAGTCCATCCAACCAGACGGTATCAAAGGCTTTCTCCATGTCTATAAGGCAAGCGCCTATGCACTCACCATTGTTAATCCGCCAGCAAATATCAGACGTTACCTTCGTTATTGCATGTATTGTCGAATGTCCAGATCGAAATCCGAATTGCGCGTTCGGCAATAATTCCTTCTTCTTGATATGCCCGTTCAAGGCTTTCAATACCAAAACCTCAAACACCTTGCTGATGTTAGGCAGCAAACTGATTGGGCGGTAGCTTTGAGGGCTGGATGAATCCTTCCCTCTCTTTAAAATCGGGAATACTCGGGCTTTCTTCCATTGTCCTGGAAAGAAGGAATTGTTCAATAAATTATTGAACAAAATGCAATAATTACGAATGGCAATGTCTGGTAAATGCCTGAGGACCACGTTGGGAATGCCATCCATACCGGATGATCTCTTATTGTTCACTCTTCTGAATATGGAAGTTAACTCAACACATGAGACAAAGTAATCAAGCAGATTATCACTCGGTATGAGATCAGCCTGCAACGCAGAGCTAAATTGGAGAACTGTGGTGCCGTTCAGGCTATATTTGAAATTGTGGACATCTCGTTCTACAATTTCCGAAAGTTGCGTTGGCTCTAAGTCCGTTCTGGGCCGATGCACCGATTCAAAGTGCTCCCCTATAAGTTCGAGTTTCAGAGCATCATCCATCACGATGTAATTGCCTTGCCCATCAGCAGTTACACTATTCGTGTCTATACCTGAGTCAATGAGGTGTTGTATCTCGCTGCCACCGACTTTAATTCTCGGCACAGTTATTGGTGACTTCTTCCGGAATAACGTATTTATCTTAGTAAACATGGAATCTGGATCGCTTGGTGAAATACCCTTTAACTTCTCCCGCCACTGGGAGTTCACTTCATTTACGTAATGTTGACGGATAAGATCCCGCGCGATCTTTAGAAGTGATTTGAACTCAACCAATATGGGATGATGATAGTCCCCATATCTCCGATAGATTTTGTTGACGCGAGTGAGCAGAAGGCTTTTCACTTTTTTCAACCGTTTTATGGCTGCAGTTTCATATCCTTCCATATTATTTCGAGGTTTAATTTTAGGGACGACTTGTTCAATTGTTTCCAGCGTTAAGTTCTCCAGCTTGAGAAGATACTGAAGTATTTCCTCGTTGCTCAAGTTCCTGTCACCTGGTGCAATTGTACTATCGTTTTCCCCATCAAGAGGTGGGCATTCCTCTCGATATCCCCGAATAAACCTCTCTTGGAATTTCTTCCAATTTGTTTGTTTAAAGTTCAGCCTGTGGACACCACTGTCCATCGGCAGAAGGCGAACTCTTCGTCCATCAAACAGAACTTCAATAAGAATAGCGTTATGATCGCTATCGTAAGGAAGAGTCTGTAGTTTCCGTTGAGGATTCCTAAAATTAAAGTTCAAGCGCGCGTCAGCAATGCACAAATCCAGATAGGAATTTGCCCTGGGCCAGGTTGGACTCTCTGACCCATATAATTCGCATTTATACTCTATCTGGTATTGCTCTATCCAAGAATACCCCTCTGGGATTGTTTGTGGCGTTTAGCCACGAGGTATGCTTAGCATTCAAGTCGCCAGCTATAATATAGTAATTATGCAGCCTATTCAGTTCGAGTATCATAAACAGAGAATGGAATTCCTCCCTGAACTTGGCTCGGTTGTTTCCCACTGCATAGACTGACAGAATGTATAAATTCCCTCCTCTAGGCAGTGAAAAAAGAATACATGAGACTTCGATACACTCAAAGGTTTCAAATTCAGGCCTATTAATATGCCTGAAACGATAATGGCGACCCACAAGTATTCCGGTACCACCTCCCCCATCACAATTTCGTCTATCGTTCCTCACGAATTCAAAATCCTTGAATGTTATCGAATGCCTCGGATTGAGGTGGGTTTCTGAAATCAAGACTATGTCAGGCTGTTGTCTGGCAGCGAAATCAAGGAGCTCCGCTCTTCGATGGATTCCTACGATGGAATTCACATTAATCGCGATGATCCGGAGACCATCCAGTGGTACCGCTGTGACTGCAGACCTAGCAGCGGGCATGCTGTTTGTGTAAATATTCTGTTATGCTATTTATTTTTGTATTGTGTACGTGTAGCGTATGCTGCATGTTTTCACACATGGTTAGTATTTTATTGAGGATAGTGTTCATCCCGCCACTTGCATCTTGTTGGGGCTTCTTAGCTCCCCCTTGTCGAACTACTTCTGCAAATGGGATCCCCGAGACGATTGGTGCCGAAGGGACGGTACCATCCAATGCCGCTGACACCTTCGTTTTTTGGGCCGATCTCGGTGCTTGCTGCCTTGTGACCTTAACATTGCGGTATACAGGACATCCACGGTACGAAGCCGGATGCCCTCCGCTTCCGCAGTTAACACAGAAAGTTTTTTCCTTGCCATCTGCTTCAGTCAGCGAACATTCAGCTGCGGTATGGTCTTTCCCGCACTTTACACATCGTAAGGTCATTTGACAGTTCACTGCCGAGTGACCATAGCGCTGGCATCTTCGACACTGGACTATTTCGCCCCTCAGCAGGCGCTCAAAACGAATGGCCTGGTAATTAAGCGACCTGATGCCGATCAGATCGCTTCCCCGGCTCTCCGGGCTTATCTGCACGAGGAAGTGCGGCAGGATTTGTTTTTCCAAAACGGACCTCCTCGTACTAAACCGTGACACTGAGAGGAACCTAACCTCAGTTCCCGTCTCCCGGAGCATTTTGAGCACCTCGTCGGGCTCTTCCTCCGCATCCAAGCCTTTCAGAAGGAAGGTTTGCACCTTCTCTTCCTTTGGAGTGTAGGTGAAGTGAGGAGCCTTCACTCGCTCGAGGATCTCCCGTGCTTTTTTATAATCTGCAATTTTATTGCATTTGACTTGGGTTCTCTCGGCCCCCGTCTTTTTAATAACAAAATTTGAGAGCCCCGCGCTCCTATTAAGTAGAGTGGCTAAATCTCTACCACCTAATTTATAAACATTAATGGGGGGCACCCTTTCCCCCTTTTCTATATTTCGGGTGCTAATTGTATCCCCAGTCGGACCATTTTTTAAATTTTCACTCGTACTTGCATTATTTTTTAAATTTTCACTGGTACTTGCATTATTTTTAACATTATTTAACATTTTTTCTTGAGTTTTGTTTTTTTTCTTTAATTTTTTGGAAACATAGACCAAAAACTCACCCAATTTTCCATCTTCACTATTGCAACTTGCCTGGTTAGCATCCTCTTCTGGGACATTTCCCTCGCCACCGTTGTCGCCGACTCTCGTATCGTCTGCTTTACTGCTTTCTATGTCCTCCATACGGACAGATTCGCCGTCGAGAACTTGTTCGCCCTCAAGGCAGCCCGGTTCTTCCATGATTGGAAAAGTAGTCGAAGATAGCTTAACCTTTTTTCTGGCTACCTTTGGAGACGGCGGGCCCGCCTCCCCAGCCATTAGCTGCTCTGTCAGCTTTTCATTTTCTTTTATCAATGTTGTCATTTGCTTTTTGAAATCTTCGAGCGTCTTCGCCAGCTCGCCATTTCTCCTTTCAAGATTGGCTATCCTCACTTTGGCTATTTTCAAGTCTGGATCCTCCTCGTTGCGGACTCCACGACCGATCCGAGTGCCCCTAGACCTTATGGTGGGGGGCCGGTCTGGTCCGCCACCCGCCGGCGGCTCACCGCTCATTCCCGCCAAGCCAAAAAAAACGAATGTTTTCTCAAAACTTTTTAAGGAAAAGTAACTTAGATAATAACTCAAAAGTAAATTAGTTTCGATTAAGTTTTAAATTATGTATTATTAATTAAGTATTATAAATATCTTTTTATATTCTTGATAAAAGTTAATTTAATTTCAATTTTAAATTATTTTTATTAATAATATCAATTTGTAGACACGTCCGTTCTCTACAAATGTCAGCCTACTCCGTTACTGTACGCAGTCAGTGCTATTTTGTACCTCTACCATTTTCCGGTTACAGGGTTCATCCGACACCGGCCAGTTCCTGGCCAGTTCGTTCATTAGAGTATTTCCTAGAGTTATGTTTAGTACCTCCTGTCTAGTGCTGGTCACAAATGTTGGAGTGTTCCCTAAGTTATATATTTCTAACTTATCGCTAAGAATAAATTCAAGAAGGTACTCACTTCTTCGATTGGTGTCGCTGCTTCCCCAGACTTCATGATAAGCGTTGGAATCGCAGCCGAGGAGAAGTGGTAACCCCGTCTTCTCACAATACTTCGCCAGTTTAGTGACTTGTTCCCGTGGAACCCGGATGTCGTCTCCTGGGAAGTATCCCGATGCCACGTCTACCCATCGAGTGCTCCTCCCGGCTTTCAATGAGACTTGGATAGCCACAAGGTCCCGGGGCAAGAACTCAAAAAGACATCTATCGTTTAAATCACGTTTAAGAATTATGCAAGCTCTTGGTTTTTCACAAGAGGAGTCCCAAATTACCTGCTTGCTTCCTCCTTTGAGACCGCGAATCTGCCCCCGGTATAGCCAGGGCTCTTGAGCCAGCACTATTCTAATGTTCTCCTTGTTACTTGCCCTTGCAATTACCACGGATGCAACTTTCGCATGGTGAATGGTTTATCTGGGCTGACTTAGTGCTGGCCATTGACTCCATTATTATTTTGAGCTCTTCTCCACTGTCGGAGTATCGCTCCTCCTCCGCTTTCCTGCGCGTCACTTTCCACCCTGAGCTCTAGAAGTCCTAAATCTAGGTCGTTCAGCTTCTGGTCTTCACCGGGCAACAGATCTACTTCCCTGGTTGATCCAGCCCATTCCGCTTCTATGGCTTTCCGGGCTTTTTCTTCTTTCCACCCGGTGTCTGCTCCGAGGTGTCTTTTCTCGGCTTTTCCCTGTGCACGTGCACAGGTATGTTGTCAAATCGATAGTTAATACAGCAACTCGGATGTATGATTGCCTCCAGCCCTCCACCTTCCTTCTAAAGACTCTCCATAATGAGCGATTAGGAGGGCCATGAGACCTTGCGTCTCTATTGTTGCGGTTTTCGGGAGAAAAACTGTCACCATGTATGCTCCTGGTATATAATCCCCAGAATATGTTGACAGTTCTGCTCCTTCCCAGCCTAGCAATTATGGTCCTAAACAACCCTGCAGTGTTTTCCTTCGTGCAGTCCACCAGTATATGACCTGCTCGAAAGCGTATCCCGGTGAATACAAGTTTCGCAGTCCATCCCTTGCACATCTGTTTGACGACAAGGTTTTCGATGGTTTCCTGCTCCTCACGAGTGAGTATTTGCTCGGGAAACATTTTAGCAGTATGGCCAGTCGAATGCCCTTGACACTAGCATTAGCATAGCTAATGGCGGACTTCCTGATACCTGCCTTCACCCCTGACCTGTCTGGGTTTTTTCCGCCTTGGGTTCAGGTTTGGTTTGGATCTTGCGGGCTAATTTTTGCCGCTCGCCGCTTTCTTGGCTCCGATAAAGGTGGCTCAGGTCTACCCTGAGCCTTCTTAAAGCCCCCTTCTGATTTCAGGCCTTCCTTCAGCTAGCGCAGGTACCATTTAGCAACTGCGCCACTGACACCTGTTTCCTTCCTGACATCTGATATATTTATCTCAGAAGTGCTTGTGCTAGTTCCTGCTTTTCTAGCAGTGGTGTTTGTTGGTTGTTGTCCTCGCAGTATAATAATGTTGACCTTGGATCCACTGCTTGACGTCCCAACTTCTGCCTTCTTGGGTGTTATCCGTCTGGTTAACCAGTTTGTGTGCAGCGCCGGGTCCCGTTTCTTTTTTGCAGTCTCCATGCCCTTTGCATATATTCCAGGGCTATGCTACCACCCTCATAAGAGACTCTAAGATGATTCCTAGGTCTCTCTGGATTAGTGCTGGGAAAAAGCCATCTACTCCGGGTGATTTCAGTGGATTAAAAGTTCCCACTGCCCACCCTAGCTTCTAAGCATTCCTCTTGTGCGAGTTTCCAGTTCTCCTTTCTTACTCTTTTATTCGTTTTTGGGATATCAGGCAGAATGTTGCCGCCTGCCGCCGTGGGGTGAGTTCTGAGGAACAAGTGTACTCTGTCCTCCTCATTCTCGGTAAATGTCCCATCTTCCTTCTTCAAACAGACAGGGGATATTGCCCCGTCTTTCCTACAGCCTTGTAGAGCCTGGTTGCTTCCGTGTTCTTTTCGATCCCTTGACAGAATTCCCTGAAGCTGTTCCGTTTTGCTTCCCCGATCGCGTTACTATACGCAGTCAGTGCTATTTTGTACCTCTACCATTTTCCGGTTACAGGGTTCATCCGACACCGGCCAGTTCCTGGCCAGTTCGTTCATTAGAGTATTTCCTAGAGTTATGTTTAGTACCTCCTGTCTAGTGCTGGTCACAAATGTTGGAGTATTCCCTAAGTTATATATTTCTAACTTATCGCTAAGAATAAATTCAAGAAGGTACTCACTTCTTCGATTGGTGTCGCTGCTTCCCCAGACTTCATGATAAGCGTTGGAATCGCAGCCGAGGAGAAGTGGTAACCCCGTCTTCTCACAATACTTCGCCAGTTTAGTGACTTGTTCCCGTGGAACCCGGATGTCGTCTCCTGGGAAGTATCCCGATGCCACGTCTACCCCTCGAGTGCTCCTCCCGGCTTTCAATGAGACTTGGATAGCCACAAGGTCCCGGGGCAAGAACTCAAAAAGGCATCTATCGTTTAAATCACGTTTAAGGATTATGGAAGCTCTTGGTTTTTCACAAGAGGAGTCCCAAATTACCTGCTTGCTTCCTCCTTTGAGACCGCGAATTTGCCCCCGGTATAGCCAGGGCTCTTGAGCCAGCACTATTCTAATGTTCTCCTTGTTACTTGCCCTTGCAATTACCACGGATGCAACTTTCGCATGGTGAATGGTTTATCTGGGCTGACTTAGTGCTGGCCATTGACTCCATTATTATTTTGAGCTCTTCTCCACTGTCGGAGTATCGCTCCTCCTCCGCTTTCCTGCGCGTCACTTTCCACCCTGAGCTCTAGAAGTCCTAAATCTAGGTCGTTCAGCTTCTGCTCTTCACCGGGCAACAGATCTACTTCCCTGGTTGATCCAGCCCATTCCGCTTCTATGGCTTTCCGGGTTTCTTCTTCTTTCCACCCGGTGTCTGCTCCGAGGTGTCTTTTCTCGGCTTTTCCCTGTGCACG
The DNA here is from genome assembly GCF_905115235.1 of Hermetia illucens. Lineage (NCBI taxonomy): Eukaryota > Metazoa > Arthropoda > Insecta > Diptera > Stratiomyidae > Hermetia > Hermetia illucens. The sequence goes on from NC_051852.1 coordinate 68,601,029, forward strand.
TGCACAGGTATGTTGTCAAATCGATAGTTAATACAGCAACTCGGATGTATGATTGCCTCCAGCCCTCCACCGTCCTTCTAAAGACTCTCCATAATGAGCGGTTAGGAGGGCCATGAGACCTTGCGTCTCTATTGTTGCGGTTTTCGGGAGAAAAACTGTCACCATGTATGCTCCTGGTATATAATCCCCAGAATATGTTGACAGTTCTGCTCCTTCCCAGCCTAGCAATTATGGTCCTAAACAACTCTGCAGTGTTTTCCTCCGCGCAGTCCACCAGTATATGACCTGCTCGAAAGCGTATCCCGGTGAATACAAGTTTCGCAGTCCATCCCTTGCACATCTGTTTGACGACAAGGTTTTCGATGGTTTCCTGCTCCTCACGAGTGAGTATTTGCTCGGGAAACATTTTAGCAGTATGGCCAGTCGAATACCCTTGACACTAGCATTAGCATAGCTAATGGCGGACTTCCTGATTCCTGCCTTCACCCCTGACCTGTCTGGATTTTTTCCGCCTTGGGTTCAGGTTTGGATTGGATCTTGCGGGCTAATTTTTGCCGCTCGCCGCTTTCTTGGCTCCGATAAAGGTGGCTCAGGTCTACCCTGAGCCTTCTTAAAGCCCCCTTCTGATTTCAGGCCTTCCTTCAGCTAGCGCAGGTACCATTTAGCAACTGCGCCACTGACACCTGTTTCCTTCCTGACATCTGATATATTTATCTCAGAAGTGCTTTTGCTAGTTCCTGCTTTTCTAGCAGTGGTGTTTGTTGGTTGTTGTCCTCGCAGTATAATAATGTTGACCTTGGATCCACTGCTTGACGTCCCAACTTCTGCCTTCTTGGGTGTTATCCGTCTGGTTAACCAGTTTGTGTGCAGCGCCGGGTCCCGTTTCTTTTTTGCAGTCTCCATGCCCTTTGCATATATTCCAGGGCTATGCTACCACCCTCATAAGAGACTCTAAGATGATTCCTAGGTGTCTCTGGATTAGTGCTGGGAAAAAGCCATCTACTCCGGGTGATTTCAGTGGATTAAAAGTTCCCACTGCCCACCCTAGCTTCTAAGCATTCCTCTTGTGCGAGTTTCCAGTTCTCCTTTCTTACTCTTTTATTCGTTTTTGGGTTATCAGGCAGAATGTTGCCGCCTGCCGCCGTGGGGTGAGTTCTGAGGAACAGGTGTACTCTGTCCTCCTCATTCTCGGTAAATGTCCCATCTTCCTTCTTCAAACAGACAGGGGATATTGCCCCGTCTTTCCTACAGCCTTGTAGAGCCTGGTTGCTTCCGTGTTCTTTTCGATCCCTTGACAGAATTCCCTGAAGCTGTTCCGTTTTGCTTCCCCGATCGCGTTACTATACGCAGTCAGTGCTATTTTGTACCTCTACCATTTTCCGGTTACAGGGTTCATCCGACACCGGCCAGTTCCTGGCCAGTTCGTTCATTAGAGTATTTCCTAGAGTTATGTTTAGTACCTCCTGTCTAGTGCTGGTCACAAATGTTGGAGTGTTCCCTAAGTTATATATTTCTAACTTATCGCTAAGAATAAATTCAAGAAGGTACTCACTTCTTCGATTGGTGTCGCTGCTTCCGCAGACTTCATGATAAGCGTTGGAATCGCAGCCGAGGAGAAGTGGTAACCCCGTCTTCTCACAATACTTCGCCAGTTTAGTGACTTGTTCCCGTGGAACCCGGATGTCGTCTCCTGGGAAGTATCCCGATGCCACGTCTACCCCTCGAGTGCTCCTCCCGGCTTTCAATGAGACTTGGATAGCCACAAGGTCCCGGGGCAAGAACTCAAAAAGACATCTATCGTTTAAATCACGTTTAAGAATTATGCAAGCTCTTGGTTTTTCACAAGAGGAGTCCCAAATTACCTGCTTGCTTCCTCCTTTGAGACCGCGAATCTGCCCCCGGTATAGCCAGGGCTCTTGAGCCAGCACTATTCTAATGTTCTCCTTGTTACTTGCCCTTGCAATTACCACGGATGCAACTTTCGCATGGTGAATGGTTTATCTGGGCTGTCTTAGTGCTGGCCATTGACTCCATTATTATTTTGAGCTCTTCTCCACTGTCGGAGTATCGCTCCTCCTCCGCTTTCCTGCGCGTCACTTTCCACCCTGAGCTCTAGAAGTCCTAAATCTAGGTCGTTCAGCTTCTGGTCTTCACCGGGCAACAGATCTACTTCCCTGGTTGATCCAGCCCATTCCGCTTCTATGGCTTTCCGGGCTTCTTCTTCTTTCCACCCGGTGTCTGCTCCGAGGTGTCTTTTCTCGGCTTTTCCCTGTGCACGTGCACAGGTATGTTGTCAAATCGATAGTTAATACAGCAACTCGGATGTATGATTGCCTCCAGCCCTCCACCGTCCTTCTAAAGACTCTCCATAATGAGCGATTAGGAGGGCCATGAGACCTTGCGTCTCTATTGTTGCGGTTTTCGGGAGAAAAACTGTCACCATGTATGCTCCTGGTATATAATCCCCAGAATATGTTGACAGTTCTGCTCCTTCCCAGCCTAGCAATTATGGTCCTAAACAACTCTGCAGTGTTTTCCTTCGCGCAGTCCACCAGTATATGACCTGATCGAAAGCGTATCCCGGTGAATACAAGTTTCGCAGTCCATCCCTTGCACATCTGTTTGACGACAAGGTTTTCGATGGTTTCCTGCTCCTCACGAGTGAGTATTTGCTCGGGAAACATTTTAGCAGTATGGCCAGTCGAATACCCTTGACACTAGCATTAGCATAGCTAATGGCGGACTTCCTGATTCCTGCCTTCACCCCTGACCTGTCTGGATTTTTTCCGCCTTGGGTTCAGGTTTGGATTGGATCTTGCGGGCTAATTTTTGCCGCTCGCCGCTTTCTTGGCTCTGATAAAGGTGGCTCAGGTCTACCCTGAGCCTTCTTAAAGCCCCCTTCTGATTTCAGGCCTTCCTTCAGCTAGCGCAGGTACCATTTAGCAACTGCGCCACTGACACCTGTTTCCTTCCTGACATCTGATATATTTATCTCAGAAGTGCTTTTGCTAGTTCCTGCTTTTCTAGCAGTGGTGTTTGTTGGTTGTTGTCCTCGCAGTATAATAATGTTGACCTTGGATCCACTGCTTGACGTCCCAACTTCTGCCTTCTTGGGTGTTATCCGTCTGGTTAACCAGTTTGTGTGCAGCGCCGGGTCCCGTTTCTTTTTTGCAGTCTCCATGCCCTTTGCATATATTCCAGGGCTATGCTACCACCCTCATAAGAGACTCTAAGATGATTCCTAGGTGTCTCTGGATTAGTGCTGGGAAAAAGCCATCTACTCCGGGTGATTTCAGTGGATTAAAAGTTCCCACTGCCCACCCTAGCTTCTAAGCATTCCTCTTGTGCGAGTTTCCAGTTCTCCTTTCTTACTCTTTTATTCGTTTTTGGGTTATCAGGCAGAATGTTGCCGCCTGCCGCCGTGGGGTGAGTTCTGAGGAACAGGTGTACTCTGTCCTCCTCATTCTCGGTAAATGTCCCATCTTCCTTCTTCAAACAGACAGGGGATATTGCCCCGTCTTTCCTACAGCCTTGTAGAGCCTGGTTGCTTCCGTGTTCTTTTCGATCCCTTGACAGAATTCCCTGAAGCTGTTCCGTTTTGCTTCCCCGATCGCGTTACTATACGCAGTCAGTGCTATTTTGTACCTCTACCATTTTCCGGTTACAGGGTTCATCCGACACCGGCCAGTTCCTGGCCAGTTCGTTCATTAGAGTATTTCCTAGAGTTATGTTTAGTACCTCCTGTCTAGTGCTGGTCACAAATGTTGGAGTGTTCCCTAAGTTATATATTTCTAACTTATCGCTAAGAATAAATTCAAGAAGGTACTCACTTCTTCGATTGGTGTCGCTGCTTCCCCAGACTTCATGATAAGCATTGGAATCGCAGCCGAGGAGAAGTGGTAACCCCGTCTTCTCACAATACTTCGCCAGTTTAGTGACTTGTTCCCGTGGAACCCGGATGTCGTCTCCTGGGAAGTATCCCGATGCCACGTCTACCCCTCGAGTGCTCCTCCCGGCTTTCAATGAGACTTGGATAGCCACAAGGTCCCGGGGCAAGAACTCAAAAAGACATCTATCGTTTAAATCACGTTTAAGAATTATGCAAGCTCTTGGTTTTTCACAAGAGGAGTCCCAAATTACCTGCTTGCTTCCTCCTTTGAGACCGCGAATCTGCCCCCGGTATAGCCAGGGCTCTTGAGCCAGCACTATTCTAATGTTCTCCTTGCTACTTGCCCTTGCAATTACCACGGATGCAACTTTCGCATGGTGAATGGTTTATCTGGGCTGTCTTAGTGCTGGCCGTTGACTCCATTATTATTTTGAGCTCTTCTCCACTGTCGGAGTATCGCTCCTCCTCCGCTTTCCTGCGCGTCACTTTCCACCCTGAGCTCTAGAAGTCCTAAATCTAGGTCGTTCAGCTTCTGGTCTTCACCGGGCAACAGATCTACTTCCCTGGTTGATCCAGCCCATTCCGCTTCTATGGCTTTCCGGGCTTCTTCTTCTTTCCACCCGGTGTCTGCTCCGAGGTGTCTTTTCTCGGCTTTTCCCTGTGCACGTGCACAGGTATGTTGTCAAATCGATAGTTAATACAGCAACTCGGATGTATGATTGCCTCCAGCCCTCCACCGTCCTTCTAAAGACTCTCCATAATGAGCGATTAGGAGGGCCATGAGACCTTGCGTCTCTATTGTTGCGGTTTTCGGGAGAAAAACTGTCACCATGTATGCTCCTGGTATATAATCCCCAGAATATGTTGACAGTTCTGCTCCTTCCCAGCCTAGCAATTATGGTCCTAAACAACTCTGCAGTGTTTTCCTTCGCGCAGTCCACCAGTATATGACCTGATCGAAAGCGTATCCCGGTGAATACAAGTTTCGCAGTCCATCCCTTGCACATCTGTTTGACGACAAGGTTTTCGATGGTTTCCTGCTCCTCACGAGTGAGTATTTGCTCGGGAAACATTTTAGCAGTATGGCCAGTCGAATGCCCTTGACACTAGCATTAGCATAGCTAATGGCGGACTTCCTGATTCCTGCCTTCACCCCTGACCTGTCTGGATTTTTTCCGCCTTGGGTTCAGGTTTGGATTGGATCTTGCGGGCTAATTTTTGCCGCTCGCCGCTTTCTTGGCTCCGATAAAGGTGGCTCAGGTCTACCCTGAGCCTTCTTAAAGCCCCCTTCTGATTTCAGGCCTTCCTTCAGCTAGCGCAGGTACCATTTAGCAACTGCGCCACTGACACCTGTTTCCTTCCTGACATCTGATATATTTATCTCAGAAGTGCTTTTGCTAGTTCCTGCTTTTCTAGAAGTGGTGTTTGTTGGTTGTTGTCCTCGCAATATAATAATGTTGACCTTGGATCCACTGCTTGACGTCCCAACTTCTGTCTTCTTGGGTGTTATCCGTCTGGTTAACCAGTTTGTGTGCAGCGCCGGGTCCCGTTTCTTTTTTGCAGTCTCCATGCCCTTTGCATATATTCCAGGGCTATGCTACCACCCTCATAAGAGACTCTAAGATGATTCCTAGGTGTCTCTGGATTAGTGCTGGGAAAAAGCCATCTACTCCGGGTGATTTCAGTGGATTAAAAGTTCCCACTGCCCACCCTAGCTTCTAAGCATTCCTCTTGTGCGAGTTTCCAGTTCTCCTTTCTTACTCTTTTATTCGTTTTTGGGTTATCAGGCAGAATGTTGCCGCCTGCCGCCGTGGGGTGAGTTCTGAGGAACAGGTGTACTCTGTCCTCCTCATTCTCGGTAAATGTCCCATCTTCCTTCTTCAAACAGACAGGGGATATTGCCCCGTCTTTCCTACAGCCTTGTAGAGCCTGGTTGCTTCCGTGTTCTTTTCGATCCCTTGACAGAATTCCCTGAAGCTGTTCCGTTTTGCTTCCCCGATCGCGTTACTATACGCAGTCAGTGCTATTTTGTACCTCTACCATTTTCCGGTTACAGGGTTCATCCGACACCGGCCAGTTCCTGGCCAGTTCGTTCATTAGAGTATTTCCTAGAGTTATGTTTCCTGTCCTGTCTAGTGCTGGTCACAAATGTTGGAGTGTTCCCTAAGTTATATATTTCTAACTTATCGCTAAGAATAAATTCAAGAAGGTACTCACTTCTTCGATTAGTGCCGCTGCTTCCCCAGACTTCATGATAAGCGTTGGAATCGCAGCCGAGGAGAAGTGGTAACCCCGTCTTCTCACAATACTTCGCCAGTTTAGTGACTTGTTCCCGTGGAACCCGGATGTCGTCTCCTGGGAAGTATCCCGATGCCACGTCTACCCCTCGAGTGCTCCTCCCGGCTTTCAATGAGACTTGGATAGCCACAAGGTCCCGGGGCAAGAACTCAAAAAGACATCTATCGTTTAAATCACGTTTAAGAATTATGCAAGCTCTTGGTTTTTCACAAGAGGAGTCCCAAATTACCTGCTTGCTTCCTCCTTTGAGACCGCGAATCTGCCCCCGGTATAGCCAGGGCTCTTGAGCCAGCACTATTCTAATGTTCTCCTTGCTACTTGCCCTTGCAATTACCACGGATGCAACTTTCGCATGGTGAATGGTTTATCTGGGCTGTCTTAGTGCTGGCCATTGACTCCATTATTATTTTGAGCTCTTCTCCACTGTCGGAGTATCGCTCCTCCTCCGCTTTCCTGCGCGTCACTTTCCACCCTGAGCTCTAGAAGTCCTAAATCTAGGTCGTTCAGCTTCTGCTCTTCACCGGGCAACAGATCTACTTCCCTGGTTGATCCAGCCCATTCCGCTTCTATGGCTTTCCGGGCTTCTTCTTCTTTCCACCCGGTGTCTGCTCCGAGGTGTCTTTTCTCGGCTTTTCCCTGTGCACGTGCACAGGTATGTTGTCAAATCGATAGTTAATACAGCAACTCGGATGTATGATTGCCTCCAGCCCTCCACCTTCCTTCTAAAGACTCTCCATAATGATCGATTAGGAGGGCCATGAGACCTTGGGTCTCTATCGTTGCGGTTTTCGGGAGAAAAACTGTCACCATGTATGCTCCTGGTATATAATCCCCAGAATATGTTGACAGTTCTGCTCCTTCCCAGCCTAGCAATTATGGTCCTAAACAACTCTGCAGTGTTTTCCTTCGCGCAGTCCACCAGTATATGACCTGCTCGAAAGCGTATCCCGGTGAATACAAGTTTCGCAGTCCATCCCTTGCACATCTGTTTGACGATAAGGTTTTCGATGGTTTCCTGCTCCTCACGAGTGAGTATTTGCTCGGGAAACATTTTAGCAGTATGGCCAGTCGAATGCCCTTGACACTAGCATTAGCATAGCTAATGGCGGACTTCCTGATTCCTGCCTTCACCCCTGACCTGTCTGGGTTTTTTCCGCCTTGGGTTCAGGTTTGGATTGGATCTTGCGGGCTAATTTTTGCCGCTCGCCGCTTTCTTGGCTCCGATAAAGGTGGCTCAGGTCTACCCTGAGCCTTCTTAAAGCCCCCTTCTGATTTCAGGCCTTCCTTCAGCTAGCGCAGGTACCATTTAGTAACTGCGCCACTGACACCTGTTTCCTTCCTGACATCTGATATATTTATCTCAGAAGTGCTTTTGCTAGTTCCTGCTTTTCTAGCAGTGGTGTTTGTTGGTTGTTGTCCTCGCAGTATAATAATGTTGACCTTGGATCCACTGCTTGACGTCCCAACTTCTGCCTTCTTGGGTGTTATCCGTCTGGTTAACCAGTTTGTGTGCAGCGCCGGGTCCCGTTTCTTTTTTGCAGTCTCCATGCCCTTTGCATATATTCCAGGGCTATGCTACCACCCTCATAAGAGACTCTAAGATGATTCCTAGGTCTCTCTGGATTAGTGCTGGGAAAAAGCCATCTACTCCGGGTGATTTCAGTGGATTAAAAGTTCCCACTGCCCACCCTAGCTTCTAAGCATTCCTCTTGTGCGAGTTTCCAGTTCTCCTTTCTTACTCTTTTATTCGTTTTTGGGATATCAGGCAGAATGTTGCCGCCTGCCGCCGTGGGGTGAGTTCTGAGGAACAGGTGTACTCTGTCCTCCTCATTCTCGGTAAATGTCCCATCTTCCTTCTTCAAACAGACAGGGGATATTGCCCGTCTTTCCTACAGCTTTGTAGAGCCTGGTTGCTTCCGTGTTCTTTTTGATCCCTTGACAGAATTCCCTGAAGCTGTTCCATTTTGCTTCCCCGATCGCGTTACTATACGCAGTCAGTGCTATTTTGTACCTCTACCATTTTCCGGTTACAGGGTTCATCCGACACCGGCCAGTTCCTGGCCAGTTCGTTCATTAGAGTATTTCCTAGAGTTATGTTTAGTACCTCCTGTCTAGTGCTGGTCACAAATGTTGGAGTGTTCCCTAAGTTATATATTTCTAACTTATCGCTAAGAATAAATTCAAGAAGGTACTCACTTCTTCGATTAGTGTCGCTGCTTCCCCAGACTTCATGATAAGCGTTGGAATCGCAGCCGAGGAGAAGTGGTAACCCCGTCTTCTCACAATACTTCGCCAGTTTAGTGACTTGTTCCCGTGGAACCTGGATGTCGTCTCCTGGGAAGTATCCCGATGCCACGTCTACCCCTCGAGTGCTCCTCCCGGCTTTCAATGAGACTTGGATAGCCACAAGGTCCCGGGGCAAGAACTCAAAAAGACATCTATCGTTTAAATCACGTTTAAGAATTATGCAAGCTCTTGGTTTTTCACAAGAGGAGTCCCAAATTACCTGCTTGCTTCCTCCTTTGAGACCGCGAATCTGCCCCCGGTATAGCCAGGGCTCTTGAGCCAGCACTATTCTAATGTTCTCCTTGTTACTTGCCCTTGCAATTACCACGGATGCAACTTTCGCATGGTGAATGGTTTATCTGGGCTGTCTTAGTGCTGGCCATTGACTCCATTATTATTTTGAGCTCTTCTCCACTGTCGGAGTATCGCTCCTCCTCCGCTTTCCTGCGCGTCACTTTCCACCCTGAGCTCTAGAAGTCCTAAATCTAGGTCGTTCAGCTTTTGCTCTTCACCGGGCAACAGATCTACCTCCCTGGTTGATCCAGCCCATTCCGCTTCTATGGCTTTCCGGGCTTCTTCTTCTTTCCACCCGGTGTCTGCTCCGAGGTGTCTTTTCTCGGCTTTTCCCTGTGCACGTGCACAGGTATGTTGTCAAATCGATAGTTAATACAGCAACTCGGATGTATGATTGCCTCCAGCCCTCCACCTTCCTTCTAAAGACTCTCCATAATGATCGATTAGGAGGGCCATGAGACCTTGGGTCTCTATTGTTGCGGTTTTCGGGAGAAAAACTGTCACCATGTATGCTCCTGGTATATAATCCCCAGAATATGTTGACAGTTCTGCTCCTTCCCAGCCTAGCAATTATGGTCCTAAACAACTCTGCAGTGTTTTCCTTCGCGCAGTCCACCAGTATATGACCTGCTCGAAAGCGTATCCCGGTGAATACAAGTTTCGCAGTCCATCCCTTGCACATCTGTTTGACGACAAGGTTTTCGATGGTTTCCTGCTCCTCACGAGTGAGTATTTGCTCGGGAAACATTTTAGCAGTATGGCCAGTCGAATGCCCTTGACACTAGCATTAGCATAGCTAATGGCGGACTTCCTGATTCCTGCCTTCACCCCTGACCTGTCTGGGTTTTTTCCGCCTTGGGTTCAGGTTTGGATTGGATCTTGCGGGCTAATTTTTGCCGCTCGCCGCTTTCTTGGCTCCGATAAAGGTGGCTCAGGTCTACCCTGAGCCTTCTTAAAGCCCCCTTCTGATTTCAGGCCTTCCTTCAGCTAGCGCAGGTACCATTTAGTAACTGCGCCACTGACACCTGTTTCCTTCCTGACATCTGATATATTTATCTCAGAAGTGCTTTTGCTAGTTCCTGCTTTTCTAGCAGTGGTGTTTGTTGGTTGTTGTCCTCGCAGTATAATAATGTTGACCTTGGATCCACTGCTTGACGTCCCAACTTCTGCCTTTTTGGGTGTTATCCGTCTGGTTAATCAGTTTGTGTGCAGCGCCGGGTCCCGTTTCTTTTTATTTTAATCATTTGAATCCCAGGGGGTTAGGAGGTCCGCCGTGCCATAGCCCCCTGCAGCACGGTAAGGTCTAACTTACTCACTAAGGCGACCAGGTATCAGTGAGGGTGGGCACGGTTCGCATGACACCCCAGATTGGGGGTGGTGTTTTTCGACTCCCCAGTCTAAATCCGTAGCGTTTTGGTAAAAGTAGGGTCACTTGGTACAGAGTGTGGTGAGGGGGTTCGCCCCTGAAAAGCCGCGCGACGCCCTAGAGGAGTGACAGCTCACCCTCCAAGAAAGATAGGTTGTCCTCTGGGAACTATATTCCGTATATTCCGCAGTCACGTGCATAAGTGAAAAGCAACTAACAACAGATTTAGGACAATTTCATGAAAGTGCATTTGAGACACCGTACTTCGAGGATTCCCCAACTGGATGAGTGTACAAAGACTTTTTACGCTTTGATTTGGTATGTTTACTAGAAAAATTACAGTTATCTCAGAAAAATTAACAAAATTAATAAAATCAGTGTGCCTAGTGATTAACAATTACTTAATCGATAGCCCAAGCAAAATCTGGAAAATGTTTGTTTATTTTGGATTTTTAAATATTGAAAACTAAATGACGTGAGGAGTACGCAATGTTCTGCTAAGTGTCTTCATATAATACGCATTTAATTCACATGTTTCTATACAAATAAACAGAGTTTAAAATTAATAATGTATGAATATAGTGTAACCTTGTCAAAACCGAATTCTTATCTGGAATTCTTGCATTGTTGAGCTTGGCAAGTCCACAAGAAATCAGATTTTCTTTTCGCATATTCAGGAAGGCAAGACGAAATACATAGTAGCAACGTCAACACGAAAAACGTCAAATAGCACTGGTCAACTGAAAACAGTAAAGATAGGTGAATATAATTTTGAACCCGCTGTAGCCTATCTATTATATTTATGACGACGAAATCCGCGTACAGTAGCTGGCAGCGAACAAAACCTATTTCAGCTTACGAAAACTGTTCTGCGTGCTTTTCAAAGTTGCCACCAAGCTTGAAAATAAAGTTTCTCTTGGTGGAATTCCGCCGTGGAAATATTGCTTTGTTTTCATGGAACTAATCCTGTCCCCTTAATGACGAATGGGGCTACCTGGACCTTCCAGCCTAGCCTAGCCTCCGTGTCTTCATATTGTTTGCCAATAAATCATAGCCCGCGATTTTTCGATATTTTATCGGACTAACGGTGCGATTAAAGGGTTAAACCCACTTGTAATTTTGAAAAAAGTAAGTTTCTAAGGTTTCATGGGAAACGAAACCTTACTAAAATCCGTTCAATGTCCGCGTCTATCACTCGAGATTTACTTCGAAACAGCCGGAACATGGTCATATGGACCATCAAATTAAACGGCGGTACTTTACTTTTAGAGAATGACCTTGTTTGGGATATTGGGTGAAACGCAGGGGAGTGAGGACTCAACATGTATACCCCAAGAAGTGAAACAAGTGTCGTTCTCAGGATCTGTTCGACCGAAATATCTTAAAAAAATCACAGTGATGCACCTATACAAAATCCTAAAACATGAAGAAATATCAGCTCCACATTGAAGCAAATAGTTTTAAATACCATACCAGAGCCATATACGTATGTAAGCTGAACGTGTTTTTGCAACATTTCTTTCAAATACTTTCAGCTGAAAATCATTTGCTAACTGTATTCAGGTGTTTGCTCTTTTTTTTGTTTGTTTGATTTTTGATTAAGGTTTTGTATGAAACAGAGCAAAATGCAAAGTTTGAAGGAAATTGAACTATTATTAACAAAGTCATAGAGGGTGGAAAGTTTGTATTTTATATGAATTGATTGCACTCTAAGACGAGTATGACGTCATCTTCATACAAACAGCGCTCATCATCGGCAGGAAGCATGTGAATATCGTATTTTTATTTATTTACCGAATAACGTGCAGCGACTGCAATAAAATATACATAAGACAAAAGAAACACCTGATAACGACGAGATTTGACGAGCATATTAGGGAAGCGGTAAATTGTGTTCGGAAACAAAAATCGTCCATAAGGTCATCAGTGGCAGCGTATATAGTCGAATAAGCCCATATCATTCAACGCGATAACCTTGAGCTCTTGAGGCATACAAACCGAACGACAGTAAAGATAGGTGAATATAATTTTGAACCCGCTGTAGCCTATCTATTATATTTATGACGACGAAATCCGCGTACAGTAGCTGGCAGCGAACAAAACCTATTTCAGCTTACGAAAACTGTTCTGCGTGCTTTTCAAAGTTGCCACCAAGCTTGAAAATAAAGTTTCTCTTGGTGGAATTCCGCCGTGGAAATATTGCTTTGTTTTCATGGAACTAATCCTGTCCCCTTAATGACGAATGGGGCTACCTGGACCTTCCAGCCTAGCCTAGCCTCCGTGTCTTCATATTGTTTGCCAATAAATCATAGCCCGCGATTTTTCGATATTTTATCGGACTAACGGTGCGATTAAAGGGTTAAACCCACTTGTAATTTTGAAAAAAGTAAGTTTCTAAGGTTTCATGGGAAACGAAACCTTACTAAAATCCGTTCAATGTCCGCGTCTATCACTCGAGATTTACTTCGAAACAGCCGGAACATGGTCATATGGACCATCAAATTAAACGGCGGTACTTTACTTTTAGAGAATGACCTTGTTTGGGATATTGGGTGAAACGCAGGGGAGTGAGGACTCAACATGTATACCCCAAGAAGTGAAACAAGTGTCGTTCTCAGGATCTGTTCGACCGAAATATCTTAAAAAAATCACAGTGATGCACCTATACAAAATCCTAAAACATGAAGAAATATCAGCTCCACATTGAAGCAAATAGTTTTAAATACCATACCAGAGCCATATACGTATGTAAGCTGAACGTGTTTTTGCAACATTTCTTTCAAATACTTTCAGCTGAAAATCATTTGCTAACTGTATTCAGGTGTTTGCTCTTTTTTTTGTTTGTTTGATTTTTGATTAAGGTTTTGTATGAAACAGAGCAAAATGCAAAGTTTGAAGGAAATTGAACTATTATTAACAAAGTCATAGAGGGTGGAAAGTTTGTATTTTATATGAATTGATTGCACTCTAAGACGAGTATGACGTCATCTTCATACAAACAGCGCTCATCATCGGCAGGAAGCATGTGAATATCGTATTTTTATTTATTTACCGAATAACGTGCAGCGACTGCAATAAAATATACATAAGACAAAAGAAACACCTGATAACGACGAGATTTGACGAGCATATTAGGGAAGCGGTAAATTGTGTTCGGAAACAAAAATCGTCCATAAGGTCATCAGTGGCAGCGTATATAGTCGAATAAGCCCATATCATTCAACGCGATAACCTTGAGCTCTTGAGGCATACAAACCGAACGACAACCTTGGACCCTTGGGAAAGTCTGGAAATTTTGAGAGAAGACGCGACGCGGTTATTAAATACAGAATCCGGTAATTGCCCCTTAAAACTAATAAGACTTGCCGCGGTAATTAATAGATAATTAAGTTAATAATTTAATGTTTTTTCTTTTTTCTTTCTTGGTAAAAGTAATTTAGGTAATTAGTGTTTTTAGTATAAATAGAACCATAGAATCGTAATTGTTTTCATTAGCTTTGTACTGATGAAGGGAGTAAGTTGCTCCCGAAATATATATATACATAATAAAATAAAATTGTAGTTGGGATTAAGCTAATGGTCTATTAATTTTAGACTTAACTACAACCAGAAGGCGATATCTAAGATTTTACCTTTTTTAACTTTTTTAGTTGTTTGTATGTTAGCATCAATTAGTCCAGGCAGGTGTGCATATCCTATCGGAGTTCCGGGTAGTGTGCGAATCAAATAGATATACCTATATATAGCATCAGCGGTATTAAATTCAATTTGGGCGCTGTAGCCGAATATACGTTTATTTACGGTAAGCTATATTTATGATATATATGGGTACATTTTGCAGTCCTCAAAGTTTCAAGTCGATCAGGAAAAAAATGATTGACAGAGAAGAATCGGTACCGTAACAACCTGAATAATTAATAAATTCTTGTTGTTGTTCAATACATGCACTTTAGGATGGTATAATGATCTTTCAAAAAGTTTCGTAGTTTTCTTCACGAAAATTCGTGAAAACGACCTACTTTTCGTGAAACGAGTGGGATTAATCCCTTAAGTCAGTTCTAAAGCATGCTCGCCCTTCCTTGAAAAGCACAATTATAAGTCTTTCGCCATCAATAGTCTCATTCGGTCATTCTCTACAATTCTCGGCGAAGTAAATTTATAATATGAACTGTTGCTTACCGTTTACCAGTTATATGTCCATCAAAACTCTGCTATGCTATTAACATAGTATGCTGGTCCCAACCCCAGGTAAAGGAGGAGGGTTTGAGGCAACGTACAAACAAGAATAAAATGCTGAAATCAGGGAAAGAGGTAAATAAAGTATAGTTGGAGTTATTCCACTATGCTAAATCCTACCTGATCTCTCTTAATGACAGGTCCCGCGAACCCTTTGGAAAAGGCACATTGATATCTACGCTCTACCAGAAACCCGAAGGTCTGGTACCAAAAGCTGCGACATTCAACGGGGACGCGGTAAAAATGGCTATAAACTTCTCACCATTACATCAGCTGATCGCACTATTCACTTCTTCACCGCGTACGCACCACAGAGAGGTCGTCCTGATGCCGAGCAAGATGTGTTCTGACAACTTACCACCGTCACTGATTGCAAAGCTGTTTGCTATTAAACTTTAGGTATTTACCTGTTTATTTGATTGACACAATTCAAATGCTACTTTATTATTTCATACATTTAGTGGTAATATGAAATTATTAAAAATTATGTAAAAGGGACTTCGAGCGTATTTCTGGTGTTCGCGGTCACAGCTGGAGGCAGAAGAGACCGGTTCGTCTCCATGCGGTCCTTCTGCCCCCAACCAACGGCACATTCTCACCGCTAGCTCTCCACTCCCGTGGAAACATTCTAGCATCCTATTGGATTGTGCGTGGTATGCAGTAGTCCGCTGGCGTTTAAAACCCAGGAGTTTGCCTAACTCCGAGAAAACTTCATCCCCTGGTCAGTGATGACCACTGCAGGAACCCCAAAGTGAGGTATCTACTTTCGACGCTTCGGCACAAGATTGCGCCGTAATGTCTTTCAGAGGTATTGCCTCAGGCCACCGCGTGAGCCTGTCGATGATTGTGAGGCAATAATTGTGCTGACACATGTTGGATGTCGGACGTAAATTAGCTTATAAGGCTCAGGTCTCGAAGCTGACGAGGGGACGCTTTGTCGGGCTTTTGTTTCAAAGCATACGTGAGAGGCTTATGGTCCGTGAACACTGTGCACGACCTGCCTTTTAGGGAGAATCGGAAGTACTTGATGCTCAAGTACGCGGCGAGCTGTTCGCCATCGTAGGTACTGTAGTTCCGTTGAGCGGGTTTCAACTGCTTAGAGAAGAAGCTCAGCGACTGCCAGACGTGATTCACCATTTGGTGAAGAGCATCACCTATGTCAGAGGCATCAACAAAAACGGCTAGGGGTGCATCTTGCAGAGGAAATGCTAAGAGTGTAGCGTCGGCCAGTTGTTGACGGGATTTGTCAAATGAGCGGATAGCCTCTTCAGACCACACGATCTCTCGTGTGTCCTTAGTTTTTGAGGCCAGACAAGTACGCGTTCAAAACGGACTGGTGATGGGCGGCCTTGGGCAGGAAACGACGGTAGAAGTTTAGAACCTCCTCAACTCCTTCACTGTCTTCGGACGCGGAGAGCTTGTAATCGCTTGCACCTTGCCTGTGTCGGGCTGTATTCCTTCAGGGGAAATGGAGTGGTCGAGGAATCTCACCTGTTTTTGAAGGAACTTGCATTTCTCAGCGTTTAGGACTGAACCGGCCTCAAGGAGACGTTGAAAAATGCACTCGAGATGGGCTAAGTGCTCAGACTCAGTGGAAGAAGCGACCAAAACATCATGCAAGTATACGAAACAGAAATCAAGTTTTCGCAGGACTGAGTGAATGAACCTTTGAAAGGTTTTCGCCGCATTGCACAATCCGAAAGTCATCCGGGTGAACTCGAAGAGTCCAAAGGGTGTGCATATTGCCGTCTTTGGTATGTCTTCAGGAGCTACTGGGATTTGGTGATAAGCCTTGGCTAAGTCCAAGGTCGAAAAGATGCGGCAATTCGCGAGGTGATGCGCAAAGTTGTGGACGAGTGGAATTGGATATCGGTCAAGAACAGTCTGTGCATTTAGTCTTCTGTAATCCCCACATGGGCGCCATTTGCCGTTTGGCTTAGGGACCATATGCAGTGGGGAAGACCAGCAGCTGTTTGAGGGCCTGCAGATACCCTGTTGAACAAGTTACAGTAGTGTTAATGTGGTGCTGCACATTATGCTTTACTGATTTTGGGAGACTACACTCGGTAGTAATCTGGCTGAACTTTCGGAGAAGTGTCCGAACACGAGAGTGGGTAATGTCTTCTAAAAGAACAGAAAGGTTAGTCTGGGTGAGATGCCATTAGGCCCGACGAATTAAGGTTGGTCGTGGGATCTATAAGGGACCTATTTTGCAAGTTCGCCAGCAACCCATAGTGACACAAGAAGCCTGCGCCTAGTATGGGGAAGCTGACATCCGCCAGGATGAAACGCCACGGAAACTTCCTACGCAAGACTCACGTCCACTTCCCTATACCCGTATGTGTTGATGCGGGAGGAATTTGCTGATGCCAGTTTGAGCGGTTGTGGAAAAGTCGATGGTGGACCTAGTTTTTTGCGGTAGGCGCGAAATTTACACGGAAGCGTACATCTGGTCGCTTTATCACCGAATCTAAAATGGTACCAGCAAATGCCTCGGTCCGTAGGCTGTCCTGACGACCTGCTATTCGAACGCCCTTTTCGAGTGGCAGACCGTGAGCGAGCTCACGATCTGGCGCCCGAACGCTGAGCGTTCAGCGTCGCCCGCATCTCGCGCCTCAAGTCGCCCACCTCGTCCGACGGCGGTTGAACGGCCGCTATGGTCCGGCGCACGTGCACCTCGTGCACTTTGTCGGCCGCAGCTGCCAGATCCGGAGACGCAAGCGGGGACCGCCTGGGTGCCCTCCGGGAGCCGACGCAGCCAGAGCGACTTGATCAGGTCGTCGCCGATCTTGCTCCCACCCAATTGCCTCATTTCGCGCAGCAATTGGCTGGGAGTTCGATCTCCCAACGTTAAACCCACCAGCAAGTGGTCTAGTTTAGCCAACTCGCTTACCGACAGGCGCCTGATCAACTCGGTCTTCAGCTGCGAGTACGATGCCGACTTCACCACGTCGGACACCAGAAGGATGGACTCCTCGTCCAGGCCGATCACCGCGTAATTGAAGCGGGTCGCGTCCACTGTGATACCGGACATCTGCAACTGTGCTTCCAAGTGAACGAACCATAGCTCCGGGTTCCGCCGCCAAAATGGAGGAACGCGCACGGCAAGGGCGGTCACTTGCGGGTCTGATGGGCCTGCCGCGTCTTTGTTGTCGACCGACATTCTGAAAAAAAAAAAACTACTGTTGCGACGCGAGTTTGTAACGAAGACGCGGGGAAACAGAGAAAAAGACGCAGAGAAAAGAGAAGCAGACGCCTTTAAGCACAGACCGAAACTATTTAGAGAACCTCGCCAAGAGAGTGGAGAACCCGCGATGATGAGTACCTCAAACACTTCGACGCCGTCTCCTGTAGCGAGTATACCTTTTATTGATTTTCTTTTCGTCTCAAATATTTAAATTAACTTCATTGATTTCATCAAAAATCTTAAACGTAAACTTAATTGAAATACTAAATAATCGTTGATTTGTGAAACACCAAAGGGTGCCGATGTTGGCAGTAAGTAATCTTATATATAAAAATCAATTGCTGTTCGTTAGTCTCGCTAAAACTCGAGAACGGCTGAACGGATTTATCTTATCTTGGTTTTGAAATGTCCGTGGAGGTCTAGGGAAGGTTTAAAAGGTGAGAAAAATTCGAATAATTGCCGGTAAAACCCTAAAAACGCCACTTTTCTTCTTCCCATATAAACGTTTTTTTCTAAATAAAATTTAGAATCAATTTGAACTTTATTGATATTCAATAAAGTTCGATCACTCATATTACATATGAAACGGACAAATTTTTTTAAGGCAACTAGAAATATTTGACAACCAAGTGACAATCTTTTATTTCTAAAAGACAAAAGACATCAAATGTTTCACAGCTCAGAACATGTTGTATTGGAAAATAGAATTTCTGTTTTTAGTATTTTTGTTTCTCACCGTTTAAACCTTCTCTGATTTTCCATAAATATTTCAAGACCAAACTAGACTGCCTAGACCTAGACTAGATATTAAGTTTTGTTACAAATTAAATTTCTGAACGCAATGATAATATTTGACGTTAGATTTGACAATCAACTAATATGTCAATCCATCCTGTTGCACTTTAGAACACGGAAAGAAGTATTACGATATTCCGTTACGATATCTATGAGTGCGCGAGAACTTTCTTTACTTTGGCGATCCTTTGCGATAGTGACATTCCAGGTAATGTGCTTTTTTTCTGATATTTTGTGATTGTAACACTTTACTGCTAAGTGAGCGAAAAATTTTCTCACTTTGATTATTTACAATTTACGATGCCAAAGAGAAGACCTGACTTAGGTCGTCGCAGTCAATTAAATGTGCGAAGAGTTATCTCACGTGCTAACCGCACTAATGACCAGAGAGAGACAGAACAAGAAAATAGTCGTATTGCTATGTCAGAATTGCGTTATTTAGTGAGTGATAATGAAGTAGATAGGCTTAGAATGCAATGAGTTCGTGCAAATCAAATACAACAACAGCAATCACAACATAATGAAAGTAATCGAATCCGCAAGCAAAATGCTTCACAATATGATTTTTTATTAAATACGGATTCGTTTTGTTTGTTTTAAAATTATTTTATACAAAAGTTTAGGTCTTTTATTTATCGATTGAGGCAGTACCAAGTCTATCGGGTCAATACAGGGTGCGACAGCATAACTTCCTTTTTCCAAAACTCAATAAAAACTATTGTATGCATCGGAAACTATTTATTTATTTTTCATAATGTAGGTACATGTCTAAAGTTTTCATTTACATTGTTTTGAAGATCAAATTTGTTAGGTGACGTCCCCCATTCTCCATACATTGCGGAAACCTATTTTTGGCGTTTGTCATGACTCTTGTTAGCATAGCAGGTGTTATGTTGGCAATTTCTTCTTGGATGTTGATCTTCAAATCTTGTAGGGTTCTTAGACGGTTCACATAAACACGGGATTTCAAAAAACCCCATAGAAAAAAATCACAAGGGGACAGATCGGGAGAGCGTGCCGGCCATTCCAAATCGCCTCTAATTGAGATAAGGCGCTCTGGAAAGTGTTCCCTCAAAACAGCCATCGATGCTCTTGAAGTGTGTGCTGTTGTACTGTCTTGTTGGAACCAAGTGTCCCCCAAATCCAAAATTTCTAGCCATGCGAAAAAAAAATTCTGTTGCATGTTTATATACCGGTCCGAATTCACTGTCACTGTAACCTCATTTTCCTCAAAAAACCAGGGACCAATAATTCCAGCTGAGGAAATTGCACACCACACTGTGACTTTGGGTGAATGCAAAGGTTTTTGATGCAATTCTCGAGGGTTGGTGTCAGCCCAGTAGCGCATGTTTTGTTTGTTAACCGACCCACACAAATGAAAATGGGCTTTATCGCTAAAAAAAACAATGGCACCCTCGGGAACGACATCAAGAAGAAGCTCACACGCGTTCATCCGAGAATTGAAGTCACGTTCTGAAAGTTCCTGCACTATCGCCATCTTATAAGGATGAAAGTGAAGATCATCACGAAGAATTCTTCTCACAGAACGATCGGATAGTCCAAGGGCAGATGCGTGTTTGCGTGCAGAACGCCGTGGCAATCGCAACATTGACGCTCTCACTGCTTCAATGTTCTCAGGTGATCTAACGGGCCGAGGGACTCCAGTTCTTCCTTTTGTCGCACTTGCAGTTTGTCTGAATGTAGTGACCCATGTAACAATTGATTTGCGGTCTGGGACGGGAGCCAACGGGGCTAAATTAAAGCGATTCCGAAATGCACGCTGTGTTGCAATAACCGAACATCCGCTTGAAAAGTAAACCTCAACGGCAAATGCACGCTCATCACTATTCCAACGCATGATGGCGACTGAACCATGTCGGGACAAAACTTTACAGTATTCCCTCTTGAACGAGACCACTAGCGCTCCGCTATGACATCAACTAACTGAGTGGCGCGCATTTTAAAAAAGGAGTTATGATGCCGCACCCTGTATAATGCTCTCGCTGCTGCTGCTGTGTTAACTTCTGTAGTTGCTGTTGGAAATGACGTTGAATGACTTGCTGCTATGTCGCCGGGGATTGTGGAGTCACTCCTGTGGTCCCCGCGCACCTCCAGGCAGATGCGTAACCAAAAACACGTTGCGAGGGAAGCTCTGCGCTAAACTTGTTCCATGCTCTCTGGTTATCCACATACTTGTTCATGTTGGGAGCGGCGTCGATTCTGGTCTGAGTTGCACCGCGGAGGTTGCTCGTAAGTCAGTGAAATGCGAAACCGCAGATGAACACTAAAAATGTGGAAAACTCGTGGTCGCGCTTATGGTTTACGCTTGCCATTTCGCACTATGCTCTTTCGGTCGGCGCTGATACGTGACGTCTTCGGCAGAATCCAACTACGTGGTTGCCACCTCCACGAAATTAGCACTGCGTCTGGTTCTTTTTGGGGCACGATTTAGCCGACATACGCAATGAGCCGCCCACAATAAACAGGCTGGACTGACCCTGCTGCGATGATGTCGTCTGTCGCTTAAGTCTTGGCTGCGCGGCCTCGATTTATTTGAGGGCACTGGCGGAGGTGCTATCGGCGTAAACGCGCAGCGAAATGGATGTACGATAACGATGAAGATTCAAATCGGCATCAAGTGTGGATACACGGCGAACGTAATGCTTCGGAAAAGTGCCAACTGACTAATTATTCGGGGGATTGAAAAACAGACCGGCGAATATCCACTGGGCCAATTATCCGCGCAATTTTCTAGTTGATTTTTCTTTGTGTACCAAACGTTTTAGCTGGCTCCGATTTTCACTTGGTTTTGAACTGGGCGCGTTGTTTTTTTTCTCTATTTATTTGATCCGGGTCACCACTTTAGGTATCTACCTATTTATTTGATTGGCTACTTTATTATTTAATATATTTAGTGGTAATATGAAATTATTAAAAATTATGTAAAAGGGACTTCGAGCGTATTTCTGGTGTTCGCGGTCACAGCTGGAGGCAGAAGAGACCGGGTCGTCTCCATGCGGTCCTTCTGCCCCCAACCAACGGCACATTCTCACCGCTAGCTCTCTACTCCCGTGGCGAGTTCCAAAAAGAAAACGTTTAAAGTTCCGTGCGCCATCTATCCGGTCGTATTCGCAACATTCGAAATAAATTTCGAATGCCGCGAATCCCGCTACGCCACAAAACCATCGTACCTCAAGATCGGCCGTTGATTGTCGTCCTGCGAATTAAGCCAAGGATAAAACAGCATCAGGAACACACTGGTCCGCCGCGCATTAAATGGTGGCGATTTGGTGAGAAGAAAGAAAAAATGACCTCACTTATGCGGTTACTAATCATTATGAATGTGTAAGAATCATGGAACCAAATGAAAGACACGATCCACAAATCGGCCTCTGCAACCCTCGGGGTCAACAAGTCGGGTAAGCGACTGTTGACATGAAGGTCCATGAAGAGAAACGCCTCTACCACAAATTTCTCGACGATAAAACGCTTGCAAATTGGCAAATTTATAAGAATACCAACCGGGAAGTAAAAGGAAGCAGTCGCTGTCACCCGAGCTTACCATTTCAAAAATCTTTACGATAAACTGGACACTCGGGATAGCGAGAGAGATCTGTGTCGACTTGCCAAAAGCCGATACGAACGCACTCTTCTGTTGCGTTAATGACAAAGACGGTACTTTGCTTACCAACCGTCGAGCCGCAACGGATAGGTGGCGAGAATACTGCGAGTATATTTCAACTGAGGATTTTGCTCATTTTCCACTTCCACAATCAATGCCGGCTCCACCTGGCAGCACAACTGCTGCTCAGAGGTGGCGGGGAGGAAGTTGGGATGGCAACCCTGTCGGCTGAACTAAAACCAAGTGATGGAAGAGAACCTCCATAATGGTGGCATTAGCATTAGCATGCCGGCCGGGATGCAGAAGGCGAATGCTTCAAAGATCTAATTAGAGCCATCAGACCCGAGTCTGCACGGGGACTCATCTGAAGTGGCAATAGTCACGAAACCTTGCATGGGGTGCACTGGTACCATGGGAACCGGGATAACCCCTGAATTCACATACTTCAGGTGAACTCCTGTTGTATGTGCGTTCAGCTCAGTTGTTTGTGTGGGGCCCCCTAGTGGGAGCTCCAAGGAGTTGTGGTTGGGTTCAAGTGAACAGAGACCTCTGCGTCTCAGCGTGGTGTTGCGTTTCAGCACGGTAAAGATTTTGGTAGGTCATCCACCAGTATGAACGCTGAGCCATGCACTCGGTATAGACTGGTATCGTCGTAGTCTGCTATGGCGGGGCACTGATTGTGGTCACAAAATCAAGTCGTGTCTTAACAAGATCGTGGGGTTAAGCCCACGAAACAGGCACCCATGTTAAGCCCAGGTACGTTACTGTCAGCGCAACTGAAGTCGAGGAGGCAATAAAACGAATAAAATCGGGGAAAGCCACAGGACCTGGCGACTTCGTATCTGAGTTCAGGAAAAAAATAAACTGGGACCCAACACTGTAGCTCAGTGAATTATTTTATTGTGTTATTCTGGAAGATAGAACACCATCTGACTAGCAAGACAGTACTCCAGTTCCAATATGGAAAAGAAAGGTAGTCCAGCAGAATGTTCAAATTACTCTCCGATCCGGTTACTTTCCCATACCATGAAGATTTCTGGACGCATTCTTGACAATCGTATTCGCGAAATCGTTGAAATAACGGTCAATCAAGTCGAAATTGTCAAAAACTGCTTAAATACTGACCCAATACACGCTGCGTAGTTACTCATGGAGAAACACCGTGAGAAGCATCGCCCTCTTTCCATTGCCTTTCTGGATCTAGAGAAAGTGTTTGACTGTGTGCCACACGAACTCATCTGGTATGCTTTACGACAAGACTCGTGTGCTTGATTCAATCGCTCTACCACGATCCGAAAAGTAAAGTTCGAAGTATGGCGGGTGTATCAAATCCGCTTTGTATCTCTATTGGTGTTCATCAAGGAAGCGCCTTCTCACCATTCCTCTTTACTCTTATTATGGACACTGTCACACGGGACATCCAACATCCAGTGCCCTATACACTGTTTTATGTAGATGGGGTTTTTCTAGCATCTAATAGGAAAAAATGATCATCAGGAACTTGTTGAAATGATCGCCTCATGCAACACGGTCTCAGATTGAATCTAAATAAAACTGAGTTTTTGACGACCGATCGCCATGAAACAGACACTATCAGCGCATGTAACCTGCACAGAACTGAGCGATTTAAATACCCCGAGTCAATGCTATCAACCAATGGAGAACTGGGTTATGAAATCACTTCACGCATTAACGCAACCTGGATGAAGTGGCGTTCCACAACTAGTTTTCTTTGTGATCGGCGTATCAAAGAACGTCTCAAATCTAAAATTAACCGGAATGTCGTTCGTCCTGTTGCCCTTTATGGTTCTGAGTGTTGGCCGACTTTAAAGGAGAATGAACGGCGTCTTAGGGTAATGGAGACGAAGATGTTGCGTTGAATATTGGCATGACACGTTTTGATCGCATCCAAAATGAGGATATCGTGGAAAAATTGCGTGAGAGGCGTCTTCGATAAAATTGTTACGTAATTTGTGCTAACGAGAATTCACTTACCAAGATTGGTCTGAACATCGAAGTCGATGGTAAACGACTAAAAGGCAGGCCGAAGCAACGGTGGCTTGATACGTTGGATGGGGATCTAAAAGCCTCGAGATTGCATCCAGATCAGGCATTCGGTACAGCCAAATGAAGAAACTGATCACGACCAACCGACCCCGCTTGTGGACGGAACAAAAGCTGAAGAAAAAGAATGAAGTTATATATAGATCAATGCAAGGATTGAATAAACTTGAAGATGTAGTTATGACTGCTGGTGTATTCGGTACTTCTTAACATCCTGTTATGTGCTGAGATCGTGAAGTAAGTTTTTTTTTGCTCGTAAAACAGTATACCATTAGTCAACCATTTATTGGAGTCTTCGATGCCAATGCCCCGCATTAAATCCAGTTCACTGTGGTGTGGAACGCTGATGTGCGTATCTCACGGTGGAGCCAGGGTAGAAAATTTTATATTCGAAATAGCCATGAATTGTTTTTTTTTAAATTAACAGTGTAATTATCTGAATTTTTGACATTCCTTGAGAATCTACTATATTTAAGTCCTCGCAATAAGTTCTGAAAATTTGGTGCATTTAAAGTGCGTATTTTCGTAAAAAAATATGGTTCACCCAAAATTTTTTTTTATTTTTTCAAACCCTTTTTTTTTCTTTAAATATCTTAAAAAAAAAACAAAAAAAACGACAGTAAAAATGTTGCATCACCGAGAATAGCTTTTACTCCCAGCGCTCATCGTAGCTACATAACTACGAAACGATTGAAGGAATCCTTTATAAAAACCTTTCCAAGAGAAATTATCTAAAGGTAAATTCGTGGTGAAGGACGAAGTTTTATATAAAACCTTAAAAAGGTAACAAGAGGGCACCTTCTTGATAAATATCACCAGAGAACACCTTTGATATGCCAGCCACATTTCGAATTTTGCTGTTAGAGTAGCGGTATATCACCTCAACTTTGATACCATTCACAGGGTGTTTCATTGCAATCCTTAGCAAGGTACAGTTTTTTACCATGTGCACAAACTCTGGAAACGTAAATCATTTTTTCAGTGAAATCTGCTCTCGTAGACGGCAGACGACCCAACCGACTCGGACTTTGCTGGTAGTTATAGCTCTTTTCGCCGTTTCAAGAGATAGACTGGAGCCGTTGAATATGTCTCCTGACTGGGTACCTACCTGAGGCAGAAAAACATGGCAAATATCCTCCTTCGCAGTAATCTCGTCTTACATTCAATGACTACCTGATTTCTACTCAGTTTTACTTCTACCCAGTGACGACTCGATTTTCTTCTTCAAGTTTCCTGATTTTTCACTTGGTTTAAATTCAAGCAGGAAGCCCCTCTTTTGTGTTCGCCTTATACCGCTCAGACTTTTACTTAGAATCGTCAACAAGTCATCCGCCTTAACTTTTCACAAAATGTCGCCGTATGATAGATCGCTATTTTCGTTATGATAAGCGCTTCGGATCAGCTTCTCATTTGCAGCTTTTTTTCCACTTTAGTCCAAGTGAAACCTTCAATGTCCTCACCGTCTTGAAATCGATCCAATATCTGTCTGTCCTTCGATCCGTCTATGCGTGTCTCGTTAAGGTTCTGTGTAAAACAAATGCAAATAAGATGCTGACGTTACAATTAGCGAAAATAATTGACATTCGCGTGAAATATTAAAGTCCAATTTCTGAAAAATCTTCTTCTCTCCAACCCTTTTCAAGGTTTCGAGTCAACACAATCAAAGCCTCCGATATCTGCTCAAATAAACTTATTAACTTTAGGAAGTTGACTGAAAAACCCCTTAAACTTATCCTAGGAGTAATTTGCACCAAGAGAGAGGACAGTATCGCATATACTCATGCCATGTCAAAGTTATAGCAGTTCAAACCTAACTTCGTGCGAATTTACTGCATCCTAAGCCATGCAAATAAGATACTAACGTCATAATTAACGAGAATAATTGACATTCGAGTGAAATATTAAAATTCCATTCATTTAAGGTTTTGTGTAAAACAAAACCTTAAAATCGGTTTACTGTCTGTCTGTCTTTCTGTCTGTCCATCTGTCCATCTGTCTGTGTGTCCGTCACACACCTTATTCTCGGAGGCTGTAGCAGCGATTGGCACCAAATTTGGTGGCAAGGTGGGAACTGGGAACGCTCACGCATACAGTAAGTTACATCCTGTTACGTTAAATTTAAGGGCAGGTCTCGGTTAGTACTTTTCGAAGCTGGGCTTAGTTTTGACATTCATTGGAAAGGCGGGAAGTTTGGGGGGTCGACAGTGACCTTTTATTTAACAGGGCCATTCACCGAAACTGCCCAAACGAAAAATTGGAAACTTGGTCTAGGCTCCGAAATACCTTTCATACTGATATCCCTTCAAATAAAGTAATAATAGTATATTACTATAAATTTCAGTAATTGGGTGCACAGCCCCCCTTAAGTTCATCATCAGCATACTAATGGGAAAAATTCACACTCAAATGTCTTTACAAAGGAAATAAACAAAACCTTTCATACTTGAAGCGTCCAGCTTCCGGTTTCCAGACTTGTTTGCATCTGTTGTAGGTTGCCTTCTTCACATTTGTTAATAACATTGATCTGGTAGTGTGAAGCGTATGACGTTGACTGTTGTCAATACAGTGTTTTGAAATCAGATCAAATTATTTGTGTAAAAAAATTGAGAGCAACTAAATTTTTGACTATTTACCGTACACACGGAACTCTCAGGAACTCAACATTCTTCATATAGGGAAACACTTAACCTTTTATAGCTTGGTTTCGCGATTTGTTTTTTAATCAACGTGGAAATCTTCAAAACAGTGAGTGCAAGATTTTTACCCACTAAAAGCACTCCCGACTCTCCCGCTACCGCATCATCTGTGTCCGCTAGGCACACACCATGAAGGCTGTTTTTCTGTTGTCCGCATTCAGTTTATGAATATTGCCGGAAACATGCACCGCTTTTCCCCAAACTGGGACTACAGTAAGGTAAAACTTTATAAGCAGCCTACAAATATGCCGCGGCCCTCCTACGTTCGGTATCATTCTTACCAGAACCATAATCTTCCTGTATGCTTTTTCGCAAGTATGCTCTATGCGCTGTTTAAAATTGAGTTTTCCGTCTATCATCACTCCCAAGTGTTGGAAGCAATGATATGAATCCCAAGTCTAATACAAGCGTAAATTCTCTTGCGGCACTTAATGATGAGGACCGCTTCTGTATTTTTCTCTGCGGGTGCTAGTTCAGCGCTCTCTTGAATACAACTCAGCATCTTCGAGATGCTTTGCGACCAAAACCAGTGCCATATCCTCGGCGTAACCGATAACCTCCGGTACATACTGTCGCAAATAGTTGTCGACAATAGCTGCGAGATAGGTGAAACACCAGTTGCCGCCACAAATTTTCGTATAAGGTTCCAATTGGCTGAGTTGAATGCATTCCTCACGTACAAGGCCACCACCGTGCAATATTTGCTAGTACAATCCCTTCCATGAATTGTATTTTCGGCTAAGCCAGTTGGTTACTGGTCATGAGTGGTTGATTTGGCTTTACAGAACCCATACTGCCCATCTGAAAAGCCTCCCTGACTCTCGACGACCGGAAATAATCTATTATAAATTATCCGCCCCAACACTTTTCCCATAGTATCTAGAAGACATATCGGCCTTTAGGAGGACGGTTTCCCTGGGGGTTTACCAGCCTTAGGCAGAAGCACCAACTCCTGCCGCTTCCATGATGCAGAAAAGATATCTTCTGACATTCAAGCTTTGAAAAACTCCGCCACAATAGCCCAAAAAATATCCAACGAAATTCTTTGAAATTTTCCGAACTTATTTAGAACATATTTCTACGGCCCGCAAACTTGGATAATTGCGATTCGTTCAGTAGTTTTTTTGTTATTCATAGAAGAAGCCGTGAAAAAACGTCAAAATTCATAAAAAAAAGGTTTAACACTGCACCAAAAATTTAGCTTTTAACACTTTTTAATAATCCTAGTTTGCGGACTGTAGTTAAGTCTCTTCGTTAAAATGCCGTTTACTTTTTTTCTTTAGGATTTTCACAGCGCCCTCTAGCGGGGCAGCAGAAAAACACCTTTTTTGGAGATGGTTGTATAAGTTGCTCTGTATTTCAATAACGAATTATACGATCGGGCTGGAAAAATTACTATGCACGCTCAAGATATTAATAAATTTATGGCCAAAAATTTGTATTTGTATCTTTATCCAATTCTTCACAGCAAATTTCTAAAGAAACCCAAAAAAAAACGGTCTTCGCACGGGATGACCCCCTTAAAACATTCCCTCTTGCCCTGCTGGATGGCGGGCTTTAGGTTCCTGTGGGCTTTCTTATAGGTATGCTGCTTTTGACCTAGCGCGGTTCTACCTATTGCCCTCTGACTCGCTCGTCTGGTTCGGTGGCAAATCGATCGAAAGCTAGCGCCTGTGCGTCTGTCCATCCGTCTGTCTGTCTATCCGTCTGTCACTTGGAAACGCTGAAGCTATCCTCATGAAATCTCATGAGACTATGTGGTCTCTGAACCACTACACAAGCAAAGAGTTGCATGATTTTGTGTTGGATTTAAGTGGAGGCTCCCCATATATGCGAAAATATTATCATAAGCAGCAGGTTTGTATGTAATTTAATATCAATTTAAAGTTTAAATACATCTTAGTGCCGTTTTCAAACAAGTACTTTGTTATTCTTGATGAAATATCTACTTAAAGTACTTACCGAAACATTTAAATCCGATCTAGTACACAACATTATATACATTAAACATCCGATAAGATTTCGACAAGGCACCTTCTTATAAAGACATTTCATTGTTATTTCTTTCAACTTTTGCACCGAGGAATAGTCTTATATTTTTTAAATCTGTTATTCGAAATTTACTAGTCAAATAACTTTCTTGATTCTTACTTGTTTCGTTACTTCTACAAACAAACACAAATCTACATAAAGGAAAGCATAAATTTCCTTTGTTAAGGATATGCATACAAGCGAATTTGTGGATCCTTTTTCTATAAAGGCATTTTCAAATATTTCGAACCAGTATCGTGTTGCCTGCTTTGAGCCATATACGTATAGCTTTATTTAATTTGCTAACTAAATTTTCCTTCTTAGGAATTTCCACAGGTATTATCATCAGCATTCCATTTTGAATGGCAGTTTGTGCATCTAAATGATGTACTAATGGAGTAAATTGAAGTGAAAACTAGAAATTGTAGCGACAAGAGCAAGTGTTTCATCATGATCAATTAGATATTTTTTTTTGAACAGAAACGCCAGCAACACGCCCATTATTCCCCGCAGGCTGGTTTCGACTGGTTTCGACCCCCCAAGCCCCTCCATATGATATCGCATATCTACTGGGTGCCTGTGGAAGGTCCCTAGTTACTGAGATGCCTTGGTTATATTCGTTTGGAGCTTCAGGTGGATTCCAGTCACTCGATCTGTCCTGGTCGTTGCTGAGCAATCCTAGACTCAATCTTTTTGCTTTTTCCAATGTTTTCACATTGACCGGAGTCCGACCTTCCTTCGGAATGAGTGTTCCGTGAACTTTGTGTATGAAGTCTTTTGCCCTGGTATACACACTTTGTTATCTCGGAAGTATAGTAAATCTTCCGGTGGATTTTCTAGTAGTAGGTGTTTATGATCGATCATAAAATCTGAATAAGCTTTCAGGATGTCCAGCCAGGCCGCTTCGAACCTTTCCCTGGTATGCTTATCTTGTCGCAATTTACATAGAGATTCCCGGATTTCCTCGATTTTGAAAACCCGCGCTTACTGGGTATCAATGACCTTTTGTATCTCAATTGGGGTGTGGTGTATGTGCGTGACCTGACTATAATTGCCTAATTATTCAAACTCCTTTTCTCCTTTATTTATATATTATATGAAAAGTGTTGGAATTTGCGATACCTAAATCAACAGGCCACTGATGAAATTAACTCTAACCTGTGTTAGCTGTCGAGAGTGCCTTGCAGAAGGAGCTTCCTTCTATGATCACTCAAGCAAAACACAAGAAATTGAATTAGTGATGAGGGCGCACTGTTGAAGGTGCTTCCTTCTGCGACCACTTAAGCAAAGGATATTAATTTCTCTGATGAGGGCGCACTTCTGAAGGTGTTTCTTTCTGCGATCACTCAATCAAAGAAGATTAAGTTTTTTGATGAGGGCGCACTGCTGAAAGAGCTTCCTTCTGTGACCACTCAAGCAAAACACGAGAAATTTAGTTATTGATGAAGGCGAACTGCTGAAGGAGTTTCCTTCTGCGACCACTCAAGCAAGATTCAGAAAATTCGCGGATGATAACGAAAGCCCAAACTATAACAAGGTCCAACAATAGCGTAAAGGCCTGAACCACAAGTACTTGAAGGCCCAAAATCAACGTACAGGGCTGAACCACAAACACAGCCCAAACTATAACCAGGCCTTGAACCACAAGCGCTTGAAGGCCCAAAAATAGTGGTTTTTGTGCACCGCCTTGGTTGATGTGTATTGACCTGATGACCTGATGTGCATTGGTTTCCAGGTGGACAGCAAACAGTAGCACACACGGTCCAATCTTTATATTTGCTTGATTTTATTTCTTTCATCTTGTTGAATGAAATTTTGACGATTGATTTAATCTTCATTATCATCATCATCATCAACGGCACAACAACCAGTATCCGGTCTAGGCCTGCCTTAATAAGGAACTCCAGATATCCCGATTTTGCGCCGTGGTCCACCAATTCGATACCCCTAAAAGTTGCCTGGGTCTGCCTCGCCTTTTTTTCTACCATACATGTTGCCCTTATAGACTTTCCGGGCTGGATCATCATTGCCCACGGCAACCTGTTGAGCCGGATTTTATCCACAACCTGACGGTCATGGTATCGCTCATAGATTTCGTCGTTATGTACACTACGGAATCGTCCATCTTCATATAAGGGGCCAAATGTAAATAGGAGAAATTATCATCAGTCTCATAGTTGTAGTCTCCTATCTTTATTCTTCCCGTTTGACCAGTGCGGTTTGATGTTGTTGATTGGTGGGTTTCCGGTGCTGACATTGCCAACATATATTTTGTCTGATGATATTTTGATTTGAAGGCGCCGCCTGCTCAATCTGGATGAAGGCAGTTTGTATGTCTCGGGTCGTTCTTCCCATGATGTCGATATCGTCATCATAGACCAATAGTTGTGTGGACTTAAAGAGGATCGAACCTCTTGCATTTACCTCAGCATCACGGATTACTTTCTCGAGAGCTATGTTAAAGAGGATGCATGATAGGGCATCCCCTTGTCTTAGGCCGATGTTGATGTCGAATGTTCTCGAGAGCGATCCTACTGCTTTTATCTTGCCTCGCACATTGGTTAGGGTCAGCCTAGTCAGCCTTATCAATTTCGTCGGGATACCGAATTTTCTCTTGGCCGTGTACATTTTTACCCTGGCTATGCTATCATCGGCGGCTTTAAAGTCGATGAAAAGATGGTGCAACTGATGTCTACATTCCAACAGTTTTTCCATCGCTTGCCGCAGAGAGAAAATCTGATCTGTTGCTGATTTGCCTGGAGTGAAGCCTCTTTGGTATTGGCCAATCTTCATTATGCCGTAAACAAACAGGTCAATGTAAATGGGTTCCGAAATGCAGTAAAATTCATCCCTGGACAGGGCCTCCAAGGAGATTTTCCTCCCGGGGGTTGGGGAGACCGTCCTCGACCCAGTCCACCTATCCCGGAAATCCTTGCATTTAGTGACAATATCAGCCAATGTGAACCATTCCGAAGTCTGTTCAATTCAGTCTATAATGGATCTGACATCGGCTACGCGGAGCGTCTGATGATGCTCCAAAGTAAGCTGAGAGTTGAGGCGAAGCGAGTAGTCGACCATTTGGTGGTATGTGGAGAAAATTATCCAGAAGCTTGGCACCTTTTGGATCGAAGGTACAGCGACCGCCGGTCCCAAGTTGAGAAGGAGATCCTAGCATGAATGGATCTTTCGCAAATAACGCAAAAGGACGTAAGAATTCTAGCAAAGCCTTGGATACGGTGCGCTCTGTGATTCAGAACCTGAAAAAAACTAGGTTCCGAGCAAACAACGGGATTCCTTTCATTCCGTTTATCATAACAAAGAAAATTGACGGAGAGAATTTGACTTATCTTTGCAGGAACCGAAATAGCTTGTCACCATCAATGAAATTGATCGATTCTTGGAGAATAGATATGTGGTGTTAGCTCCTTGCTGGGATGGGGTGATTGGTGGATCCAATGCCGAAGAATCTTGCCACAAAAAGGAAGTCCAAAAAGAGGTTAAACTACTCGAGAATGCGAATGGGGAAAAAATGGACAAAGTGCTCTCTGTCCATGGGAAAGCATAACACTGTCCAATGTTCTAAACTTGTTGAGAACGAAAACAAGGAAAATCTGCTCCGTCAGCACTATTTATCCATTTATTGTTCTTCTCATAACCACAAGAGAGGGGAAACTCGCAATAAGCGCAAGCATCTCAAATGTAAGATACGTAAAGAGCAGCATTTAACAGTGATGCTTCCAACTAAGACTGAATTGGAGAAGCGCAGCACCACCCACTATGCCGAAAACTCAACGGCTCTATCATACTCGGGTACCATCCTTCCCACTAGTTAAAATAGGAAATAAGGATGGTGTCACTTTTCACGTACGTCATCTTACCGACCAGGGTATCCAGAGCAGCTACATAACCGAACTTCGCTTAAACAAGAAGCAAACTAATGTCGAGGTTCCCGGGGTTGGCGGAATTTCAGCCGGAAAGTTATCGTCGGTGGTCTATATCACCCTTCAGTTGGATGACGACTCCGAGGTCAGTACAAAGGCCTTGGTAGTCAAAAGGGTGACTAAAGGTTGTCTCCATCAAGTGGCACATCGAGTAAAAGCCTTGCTACAGGGAAAGAAGTTGGCGAATATTGTAACTGAATATGCATCGCATGTTCCCGTGCTACTAGGATCTAGGATCTGTGGAAACAGTGGATAGTTTTCTTCTCCAAAATACGAGACTGGGCTGGATAGTGTCCGGTCCATCCGAAAATCCATTGCCACAGTATACGTCAACATATGTGTCGATGGAGGAATGGGAACAAAAATTGAATACAATTTGAGATATACCGTTAAGAAAAGACGACTCGAATCTCATAGATGATCAGGGCTGTGAGGACCTTTACTCGAAAAACCATTATCGGATGGAAGACAGGTGATACATGGTACCAATTCCATGGCGGCAAAATTACGTAAGGTTGGGAAATTCCTACCATAGGACAGTTAAATATTATCTCTCTCAGGGAAAAGGTGGTTAAAGAATGAAGCTCTTAAGTTCAAATCAGACGAATTCATGACGGAATATTTGAATTTGGAACAAATGGAAGAGGTCCCAAGGGAACTCCAGGGGGACACCAGTGGAGAAGCATACTACATTCCGTACTTAGGTATGATTTGGCAGGAGGCCACCTCAATGAAAATATGAAATGTGCCTAGTCCCACATGAAAGGGGGTCCGTTTAAAGCAGTTGTTCCACCCGGGGCTGAAGTTGCAAAACCACATCTTTGACATCCTCACCAGAATCCGCCGGTTATGTGTTTTCTAGCGATATCACTAAAATGTATGTACAGACACTATTGAAACCGGACGAGAAGATAAAACTCAGAATCATCTGGAGAAAAACTCCTGAAGAACCACTTAAGGAATATTTCTTGAAGACGCGAGAATTGGTAAAGCGGAGGGTTTCGATTATCTATAAATACTTTTAGCCAGGAGACATACACCATGAGAAGTCGAAGAATAGTCCTGCGGATTGTGTTTCTAAAGGCCTGTGTCTGCTGAAGCTTAAGGTTCACAAATTGTGGTTCAATGGACCACAGTTCCAGTTGGACGAATTTCCATTTCCGGTATTCGTTAATTCTGAGACCGGGAAATTGGTTCATGTATCAGATTTGAATACCGGGGGAGTATCTACCGCGAATTTCATCCTCAGGTTTTCCAGTGTAACTCGCCTGGTGAACACAGTCGCAAGATGTCTTCGATGGAGGATGAAGAATTGCAAGAATTACAGCACGCTGAGTCTGCAGTGGTTAAGCTTCAGCAGAAGCAGCTTTTCGAAAAGCGGATGTAGAGGAGTCTTCTGGAATTCTCCGCACGGGAGGAAGGTTTAAACAAAAACACCCCATAATATTAGGCAAGTCATATTTGGCCGACCTAATCATTGAGCTGATTCACAGACCAAATCAACATTGCGGAATTGGCCTAACGATGGCTATTGTTCGGGACAGGTATTATACTCCCGCCCTTCAGCAACAGGTCAAGAAATTTGTCAGGATGTCGGTTTTTTGTGTTAGAACGCGTGGAAAGACCGCGATTCTGAAAATGGCCGACCTCCCTCCTGAACGAATTCGGCAGCGGTTTTCAAGAATATTGGAACGGATTTATTTAGGCCATTTAAAAAAAAAGCCTCTAACTTGCGAGCATCAAAATCTATGAAGTTTACATAGTTGTGTTCGGTTGTATGGCTACCAAGATTTAGCGATATGTATGTATCTGAGCACGAACACCTTCCTCGCTGCTTTTCAGACGTTTATCAGCCAAAGAGGGCACCCGGGTACGGTTCGCTGCGATAACGGGACGTATTTAGTGGGAGCGTCGAAGGTGTTGAAAGAGGCTTGGCATGAATTGACATCCGAGATTGAGGAAGATATTCTCCCAAAACAGATTGTGTGACACCACATCATTATCTGATAATTGCCAGGACTTACAGGTGTTGACGCCAGCCCATTTCCTTATTCAGAGAATCCTCTTGTCACTCGCATGGGGTGATGGGTTGCGAGAAGACCTCCCGGCAACCAAAAGACGGTTACAGATTCAGATGTGACAAAGACGTTTTTTGACAAAGTTTGAAGAAGACTACTTGGGCTATCTTCAACAGCGATACAGGTGGAAGAATCTTGGAAGGCAGTTGAATGAGGGAGAGTTGCTGCTGATCAAAAATCACCGCGCACTAGACTGGAGATCGGGACGGATACTGGAGATCTATCCCAATTCAAAAGGGATCGTGCGGCAAGTTAGGCTTAAAACTGCTGGTAAGAACAGCATTCAACGAGCCGTTTATCAGCTCGTTCCTCTCCTACCAGAAGAGGAATTTAAGGTAAACCACATCGCACTGAGCCCGGGTCCAATACCAACGGGACCCGCGCCGAACAACGGTATAAGTGGCGATTCTGTTAGGTCTGTGTCTTTTGCCAGACGGGGTGACCCCCTGGTCGGTGAGTCCAGTACTGGAGGCTAGAGTAGTTGACCTCGGCACTGTCTAGGAAAAAGCCTTCGATCTGAAATATTCCATTGCCACCTCGGTAAACCTCACTCGGGACCTGAAACTCATTCCGAAGAATATGTGAGCGGTAAGCAAAAGGTGAAATTCGAGATCATTGTGACAAACTCAAGACAGCAAACGAGTTGCAAGCTGCTAATGTCAGTCAGGATTTAACAGGGACATACAATATCAAACGCATAAAGAGGGCTCTGGGTTTTGGTTCTTTTCTGGGTAGCAGCATTGTGAAGTTGAGCGCAAACTATATATCTAGTCTGCCGGAAATTTCAGCTATCGAGATGTAGCTAGGTACAGGTAGAGCCTCTAGGTAGAGACTATGAAGTATTAGCAAGCCAAAATCGCGTCCTTGACGCTCAATATCGAGATCCTAGAATACCATCAGGTTGAGGAACAGATCAACAAGTTGATCGAAGAGCAAGGGAAATCCATGCTCAAGCAGGAAATCTCGGAATTTTCTATGGGAATTAGAACCCTAATAGGAGAGATTTCAGCTAAGCGCCATCAACTCCTTAAGATTTAGCCTATAAAGGAAATAACTGAGTACGTCTTCCGTATCAACAAAGATCTTTGAGGTACATGGCTTCAAAATGAGCTCATCTCCATACCTAATTTCTCTCCCCTATAAGGAAAAATTCAAACATGTGCCGGTTATCGCGACTCCTGATACGAGGAACTATACATGGGATCTTGGGGGAGCAGTACCCTTTCGAGTGTTGTTTGCAGGGCCTGCGAACGAAAAGTTCTTTTTTGAGGAGGATACTACGGAAATTCTCCCGCGCCTTTATGAAAGTAGGCTGATTCGATCTGGGGCCGCGTGCATTAAAGACATTTTACAGGAAATAGCAAATTACGCGACTGGTGTGAGTTGAAGCTTAGAGTCAATGGGACGTATATCGGCCATGTGAAACCGGATATTGGAGTTACATTCAAGGGATAGTCCTATCGGATCCCGATCAATTGCAATGGCACTGATCTGGAAATAAGGTTTCCCTTCACGCTAGTGGAACTAAATTACTGCACTCCGGATACGGCTTTATTTAAAGTTCAAGAGATTCCACGAACCATCACCGTTAATTGGACAAAAGAGTGTAACATTATAACCGCAGGGTTTGCGTCATCATAAACCGGGGTATTGGAACATTGTACATACCTACCCGATCTAATGTCAGCCTTTTTATTACGTAACTAACCGCATAGAATATGGAAAAACCATTATGTATGTACATATGTCTAACTCTAAATATATGTGTTTTTGGAAACAATGGGTTATTCGCGGACAAGTTATAAATATAACCTGGAAGCGGCTGTTCATGGTCGGGGAAACCCCCCGGAGGTGGAATTATGTAATTTGGGCTTGAATAGACACCAAGGAGCGTGGGATATGTAAACGGTTTACTGAAATTTCGAGCGTATTAAGGTGAGCATTGACGTCCGAGAACGAGTGAGCCGGGTAAGCAAACGGCATTTATAATCAACAGTGTTTGTACTTTTAGATTTTGGTAATAAAATCCAAGTATTTCTTTCTAATAATGAATTTATTTCATCATTAGCAGCTTGCTGGCATTTGTTTTTATTTGGTTTTATCTTTTCTATTCTTTATTTCTGAAAAAGAATTTGGAATTTCGCAATATATTGATTGTACACACCTCCTTTTTAGTTCATATTCATTTTGTTTCTTTATCGATAACACCAGACAAATCATTCAAATTTGTAAACATTTTTTTTCGATTTCAGAGTTTGTCAGATGCAGTTTCCTGATACAGTTTCCTCTTACTCTCTTCAAGCGTTATACTAAAGCTTATGTAAATAACTTCATCTACAATTACATCTCTAGCCACAATAAGGCTTTCTTTTTCCACATCCTGCACTTTATAACCCATACCCAACCCATATACCTTTCCAGGATTTATTGTCAAATTTTTATTTCCTAGTTTTATCATGTATATAAACAGTAGAACTAAATACTTTCAATGTTTTATAACTTTGCGCAGTTCTTGTGCGAGTTAAATTTATGAAGTATGAAACAGTTAACACTGCTTGAAAATATCTTCAAAACATACTGAACCGGACACGTCAGTGTGTGGGGTTTTTGCCCACTAAAACCAACCCGACTCCAGCATCTCTCCTAGCGTCTTCCTTTCTTTCACAAATTTTGGACAGTGAAAGAATATATGCTTTGCGTCCTCTAGGGCTTGGTCGTAGTTTGAAAAATCCAGGGAGATGTCCATTTTAAATCTGTGCAGGTACTGGTGATATCCTCCGTGAGAATGGGGTAAGATTGTAATTAATCTCACCGTGTCGTCTGTCCAACTATTTCTTGATGATAGTTGGGCCTGTTCTAACGTTCTAGCCATCCATTTACAGATCTTTCCCGTTCGGCGTTGTTTATCTGCGTCATAGGAGACATGGACCGGTATATGTTCGTTATCTGATTCACCAGTTTAATAATCAGGATCGTTCCTGAGGTAACGAACGCTTTATTATCTAGGACGGTGCTGAAGTTCCTTCGGGCTGTCCTTTTGTAGACTGTACTCTGCTTACTAGCGTTAAATGGCATCTGCAACGCCTCTCCCCAAACGGTTGGGATCATATAGCAACCTATCAGTTCTTTGCCTCTGACGTAACCCACCACCGTGGCTCTCTCTGGAAAGGCAAGATTAAGTACGTTGTTGTAGACGAGGTTTCACAGTAGTGGGCCCAATGTGGAGTCCTGTGGGGTCCCCATACAAGCAAAGGGAGTGTACATTTTTTCCTCCGAATTTAGCCATGTGAGGTATCAAGTGATCGGTCTCGAATAGTACGTTTAAAAACGGAAGGGGTGGGGGTGCGAAAGGGGTCAATTATTTCGCCGACCCGTCCTTAGAGACTAATCAACCGAAAAATCTGAAAAAAATCATGGTAGATACGGAGACTGGTGCCTAGGCTCCAAAATACTCCTCGTTACGATACCTGCTTAAATAAAGTTAATAAAAGTATATTATTTTATTTTGAATATTTGCTGCAAAACTTGATAGTCTTTAATAGGAGACGCCATACTGCAAATTTTAGTCGAAATCCTACTATTATTAAGAAAGCCAGCCAAGCCAGGTCAATTTTTTCCTT
This sequence comes from Hermetia illucens, assembly GCF_905115235.1. Lineage (NCBI taxonomy): Eukaryota > Metazoa > Arthropoda > Insecta > Diptera > Stratiomyidae > Hermetia > Hermetia illucens. The sequence continues at coordinate 68,639,432 of NC_051852.1, forward strand.
TCAAGCCAAATAACTACTCCCCACAAGATAAGATGTCACTACCACATCGAATTGAATCTCGGATATGTTTGTGAGAAGCTATATACAGAGTGTCCCGTTTATGATGATAGAAATTTTAGTGGTAGGTAGTACCACTTGTTTGAGGAAAATTGGCTCTTGGAATGGACACTTTATCTTTTACCGTTACAGAGGTATGGCGTTTATCGTAAATAGTACCAAAAAGCTTGACCTTCCCGAAAAAAAAATCATAATTTAATCCTAGATTTGATACCATTTTCGAAAACTACATAAAGTTTCTTATAAACGGATATTTTCTTATTTGCAAAGATCATCATCGCCTCGCAGATATAACTGTTGAAATTTTAAAATAATTTCAAAATCGATTTTTTATCTAAATTCCAATAAGCATTATTGTAACGGTACCTTAAATTTAAAAACCCGCAAAATTGATAAAAGTTGTTTCATTATGTTAGTTTTCAAATGACTATTTGGGAAGGGGGAAGGAATATTTGGGATTAAATAGGAAAAAACTTAGTCTTGATATGGAGCAAATTCACTTTTTAAGACCATAAACCGGACACCCTGTATAAGTGAATTATCGCGGGTGGTCAAAGGATAGTATAGGTCCCAGGGCGAAACGTGGATTGATACCCACGATGGAGCATAAGACCTAGGAAATGCCTGCTGAACCAACACCAAAACCTATCTCCACCTTCACGTTTGTGACCGCTGGGAAATCTTTCTTAACGAAAAGTTGCAGACGGGGAAGGATGAAGGCGAGTCTTTCGCGCCTAAAAACGTGGCAAATTATACCAACGGGTCATCCACGTTGGGGGTTGGGTACGGCTGACAAACCTTCATGGAAAACTAATTGTTACGAAGCCGCAAACGGAGCCTCGGATTGAACGGGCAACACAACAACGAACCCAGAAACGTAAACGGAATGACGATTTTCGTTTTTTCTCATTGAACATGCACTCCCTGTACAGAGAAAGAGCTGCCAAGTAGCTAGCCGATACCCTGTCCCAATACAGGGCTGAGGTAACTGTGTTGCAGGAGATGCGTACACCATATATTAGAATGGCTATCCAGTAAATCATGTGGTCGGAGTAGGTTTCTTAGTCAGCCAAAAAGTGAAACCTGCTGTTATTGGTTTTGAAAATATAAGCGAACGGCTATGCAAGCCTCATTAACGTTCATGCCCCTACAGAAAAGACTGTAGAGTCGCAGAAGGATACCTTCTACGAGGCAGTAGAACGAAACCTTGAAGCCTGCCACAGGCATGATATCAAAATCATACTTGGGGATTTTAACAGACAATTAGGGCCGGAGCCCGTATTCAGATGATATGGTGGTTCTCATAACTTACATAAAAATACAAATGATAACGCGCTGCGCATTATTCAATTAGCAGTATCGCACGAAATGGTTGTTGAAAGCGGACCACAAGCATACATGGGCCTCTCCAGACGGGACCATTTTCAACCAAATTGAGCAAGTGTTGATCGAACGCCGCCACCTCTCAGCCTTGATGAATGTCAGAACATATAGGGGGGCCAATATAGACTCGGATCACTATCTCGTTGGCATAGTGCTCCGAGCTCGAATAACAACACCACCTAGAATCCCCTCTGACAATAAGGTGAGAGTCAACACTGAAGCCATTCACAACACAACCCTCCGCGACACCTATAAGAGGGAACTGGATACCGCAATAACTGCAGTCAACAGAGGAACTGGAGATGAAGCATCAACAAATGATCTTCACAATCACCTGAAGAACGTTATCATGGATACGGCCACAAATATACTTGGCCCCAGCCGCAAAAGGAGTCGGAACGGCTGGTTTGACGATGAATGTAAGCTAGCAACGGAACGGAAGAATGCTGGATACCGAGTAATGTTGCATTCTCAAAGAACGCGGGCACGCGCAGAGTCACCGGAAAATTTTGTCCGAAGAATGGTAGCCTGTCAGGAAGACTGGGATGCGATCAATTCCATGATCGCTGTAATCCAGGAAAAACTGCGAAAAACAGAAGAAGTGGTGAAGACGCGGTTACGAACCCCGCGAGTAGTCGGAAGGAGACCTAGCTAAAGTAAGCTAACTCCGCCCCGTGATGTAATACCTAAAGGTGGTCCCTAAAGGGGTAGGGGGGGAGTCGGGGGTGGTTTTAGTGGGTAAAAATCCCACACTCTGGCGTGCCCAGGCCAGAGTCTTTTGAAGATTTCCACCTCCTCAAAAAAAAAAAAACAGGCAGACATCGAATCGATTCTAATAAGGTTTTGTTTCACACAAAACCTTAAAAATCAATTGCTGTTCGTTAGTCTCGCTGAAACCCCAGAACGGCTGAACGGGTTTACCTTATCTTGGTTTTGAAATGTCCGTGGAGGTCTAAGGAAGGTTTAAAAGGTGAGAAAAATTCGAATAATTGCCGGTAAAACCCTAAAAACGCCACTTTTCTTCTTCCCATATAAACGTTTTTTTCTAAATAAAATTTAGAGTCAATTTGAACTTTATTGATATTCAATAAAGTTCAATCACTCACTGTGTTCATCGGACCTCATATTACAGTTATGAAACGGACAAATTTTTTAAGGCAACTAGAAATATTTGACAACCAAGTGACAATCTTTTATTTCTAAAAAGACAAAAGACATCAAATGTTTCACAGCTCAGAACATGTTGTATTGGAAAATAGAATTTTTAGTATTTTTGTTTTTCACCGTTTAAATCTTCTATGAATTTCCATAAATATTTCAAGACTAAACTAGACTACCTAGACCTAGACTAGATATTAAGTTTTGTTATAAATTAAATTTCTGAACGCAACGATAATATTTGACATTATATTTGACAACCAATTAATATGTCAATCCATCCTGTTGCATTTTAGAGCACGGAAAGAAGTATTACGATATTGCGTTACGATATCTATAAGTGCGTGAGAACTTTCTTTACTTTGGCGATCCTTTGTGATAGTGACATTCCAGGTAATGTGCTCTTTTTAAGTTTTTGTGTAAACACAAAGCCTTATTGAAATCGGTTTGCTGTCTGCCTGTCTGTCTGTCTGTCTGTCTGTCTGTCTGTCTGTATGTCTGTCTGTCCGTCATACGCATTTTTCTCGGAGACGGTTGTAGCGATTGGCATCAAATTTGGTAGAAAGGTGGGAACTATGAACGCTCACGCATATAGTGAGTTACATCCTTTTACGTCGAATTGAAGGGGGGTCCCTATACATGCAAAAGGGGGGTGTAAATTTTTTTTCCATCAAATATAGTCATGTGGGGTATCAAATTAAAGGTCTCGGTTAATACTTTTCGAAGCCGTTTTCAGTTTCGACATTTGTTGAAAAGGTGGGAGTGCGAGGGGTTGAAAGTGACCATTTTTTTTAACGAACCCATTCTCAGAAACTACCCAACCGAAAAATTTTAAAAAAATCAGGGGGCTGCCACTATATAGTGCTTAGGCTCCGAAATACCCTCCATACCGATATCTGTTCAAATAAAGTTAATAATAGTACATTACTGTAATTTTTAGTAATTGGCAGGAAAACCCCCTTAAGTTCACCCTAGAATCACAAAATTTTGCAGCAATATAGACTACAGCATAGAGCATAACCCTGCCAAAATTGCACTATCACTAACAAAGTTATACTAGGTCAAAACTGTCGCTCCTCTGCAAATTTAAGACTATGAATGTCAATATCACTTGAAAGTGGCTATTTTCACATTATATTTGAACGTGCTACATGCTAATGGGACAAATGCACACCCAAATTCCTTTACAAAAGAAACACAAAAAACCTTTCATACCTGAAGCGTCTAGCTTCCGGTTTCCCGACTTATTTTTTGATATTTTGTGATTGTGACACTTTATTGCTAAGTGAGCGAAAAATTTTTTCACTTTGATTATTTACAATTTATTATGCCGGAAAACGACCTGACTTAGGTCGTCGCAGTCAATCAAATGTGCGAAGAGCTACCTCACGTGCTAACCGCACTGATGACCAGAGAGAGACAGATCAAGAAAATAGTCGTATTGCTATGTCAGAATTGCGTTATTTAGTGAGTGATAATGAAGTAGATAGGCTTAGAATGCAATGAGTTCGTGCACATCAAACACAACAACAGCAATCACGACATAATGAAATTAATCAAATCCGCAGACGGAATGCTTCACAATATGCTTTTTTATTAAATACGGATTCGTTTTGTTTGTTTTAAAATTATTTTATACAAAAGTGTAGGTTTTTTATTTATCGATTGAGGCAGTACGAAGTCTGTCGGGTCAGCTAGCATATATAGATTTTTTGTGCGTACACGGAGGTGGAAAATCTTAGAAAGACACGTCCGCCCCAGCTCCGTCGCCCGAACGCCGGAGCTATAGCGGACGCGTGTGGGATTCGTACCCACTAAAAGCCACCCCCGGTCTTTCCAGTCCCACCCCCGGGGACCACCATTGAGGCATTACTTCGCGGGGTAGGTTTGCCTTTAGGCACTCGTCCTTCTCTTATTTGCGGCTTCATCCAACCCAAAGCGGTGCAGATACTGCCTGTAGCAACCAACGGTCCCGTGAGAAACTAGGTAATGTGGTAGTTAGTCTCCCCATGTTTTCGCTCAAGCACACCTTAATGTTTGGAATGAGCCTGTGCGTCCACCGACCTTTCGTAGACTCGTCCCATCTACGTTGCCAGAGATCATGCGACTCTGACCTTGCCGCATTTCTACGCTGTGCATGCCCCTCCATACGTCTTGCATGGTACAGGATACATATTTCTTTAGTCAAAATGTCAACAGGGATCATGCCTGCCACCACCAATACTGCCTCACCTGATGTGGTTCTAAAAGCACTGCAAACCCTCAAAGCCATCAGTCGATAAACCGAGATCATCTGCTTCCGTCTCTGAGAGTTTCCAAGTGCCTATACTCACACAGGTGACGACTAGAGCAGGATGGAGCGCACCACTCCGGCTAGCATCAACCTCCGGCAATGCTTCGGTCCACCAATATTTGGCAACATTTTCGCAAGTGCCGTGCTGGCACTGGCTGCCTTTTGGCATGCATACTCTAGGTGTTCCCTAAAACTCAATTTGGTGTCAATTATTACCCCCAGATATTTGATAGCCGGCTTTGATACGACTGTATGTCCACCGACCTCCATTTTCGCAGTGTTATTTTTCTTGCGGTTCGTTATTAAGACCGCTTCCGCTTTCGCGTCCGCCAAGGTCAGCCCGCCTTTTCTAGCCAGGATTTTACCGCTCTCACTGCTTCCGTAGCGTAAGCCTCCACATCTTCTGGGTGTTTTCCTACAACAACCACAGCTAGGTCATAAGCAAAGCCGACAATCGTAGTCCCCTCTGGGACGGGAGGATCAAGCACCCCATTATACATGATATTCCACAACAGGGGACCAAGTACCGATCCTTGTGGTACCCCGGCTGTGACAATGTATTCTTTGGGGCCCTCATCCGTCCCGCACCAGAGAGTCCTCTCTAAGAGGTAGTTTTCCACCAAATTCGCTAAATATCTGGAGACACCTATGTCAGCCAACGCCCCTTTAATTCTATTCCAGTTGGCCGAGCTGAATGCGTTTTTGACATCCAACGCCACCACGGCACAGCAGCCGCCAGAAATCAGTGCACCTGTTGCCAGGTTTACCACAATGTTAATTGCGTCCACCGTAGAGTGGCGGAATTGGCGTTCCGACAAACCATTGTTGGCTTCGACGATGGGCAGGAGTTTGTTGTAGATGACTCTCTCCATCATTTTCCCCATTGTATCCAACAGACAGATAGGACGATACGATGCTGGGTTTCCAGGTGGCTTGCCAGGCTTCGGAGGGCAACACCAACTTTTGCTTTTTCCACTGGGTAGGGAATATTCCTTCTTTTAGGCACGCCTCAAAGGTGTTGGCGAAAAGTTCGGGCCTAGTTTTCACTGGCAGTTTCAAAGCTTGATTGGGAATGCCATCCAAACCTGGGGCCTCGTTGTCACCGAACCTACCACATATTTCCCGCAGCTTCCCTCCTATTATGCCGTCATTTAGCTGGACAAAAAATTGCCTTCCCCAATTTTCGTGGTGCACCCTGCACCCTACCAGGGCCAACGCATTGAAATCGCCTCCTATTATGATCGGCCAACGTCCTCGTGCATCCAAAACAAGAGCAGCAAGCATCCGCTCATACTCGACGAGTGTAGCGCTGGGTGGAGCATAGCAGCTATAGATGTGCACGCCCTTCACCTTCGCTCTGATGAAGTCCTCCTTCGGATGCTCCATTACTTCCTCCAAGGCTTGTCCTCCACTAGTCCATAGCGCTGCTTGGCCCGTTTGGTCTTTGAACCAAACGCTACCAACGTGGTTTCGATATGGTTCACTTATTATGGTCACATCGATGTTTTTCTCGCGGATGGTTTGCGAGAATAGATCCTCCGCCGCCTCGTAGTGGTTGAGGTTGATTTGTATCAACCTCATCTGCGATTTGTGGTAAGGGCTCTCCTGTATTCCGAGCATCTGCTGCTGCCTGCAATTTGCCGATGGTTCACTTCCTCCTTTCCTTTGCAGAGTCGATAATTTGGGTCAGCTCCGCAGTCCTTGCTGATATGGCTTTCCAGTCCACATCTCCCGCATTGCTTTGAGTTGCCATTTGGCCGTTTTAACGCCACCTGTTCCCTAAGGCGACACATAACCCAGCCTGTTCTCACTCTCCCTGCCGCTAACAGTTTGAGTGCGCTCTCCACTGGTAGGCTGATGATGGCAGTTTGTGTTCCCCCATAGGCTTTCCTTAGCGTTTCCACCACTGACTCTTGGTCCGGCAAGATCGAACTGTTTCTCCAACGCTTCGCGAACCTCCTCCTTCGTCGTGATTTTATCTATATGTTTGCAGATTATAGTGATCTCCGGCCTGCTAGCTCTTATGTCGGCTTCCTGCCCTAAAGTCTTCCCGATTTGGCTTAAGAATTTGTCCGCGGTTACATCCTTGGATTTCTTAAGCTCCAACTCCCTTCTGTTGAGTCATTTAGCTTTTCGCGCATCCTCTTCCTCGGTTTCTCCCTTTTTGTTTTTTGAGCCGGCGTTACTTGAGTTGCCTGGTTCACTTTTCCAATCGACGACTTCCCTACTCGTTAGCCCTGGGCCTTGCCGTACGCCAAACGGATACCTCTTATCATGGCCCTTATATTTTGATGAATGTTTCTGCGCTCCTTGATAAACTCACACAGCTCCATGATCTCCTTTCCGAGGCCAGTAAAGGCAGCTCCAGACTGATTATTGCCTAAAACATCGCTCGGATGATTTGGCGTCAGCGATTTTTCCTCATCGAACACCCCCGCTATGCGCTTCCCACTGGGGGTAGCGATCGTGGGGGCCTGTGCCCGTGTGGGAGGGATCTACGAAGAATCGAGCTCCTTCTGAACGGGTCCATCAATGGAGCTAGTTCCAGTCCCTCCCGTGCGGTTGTAATATTAGATGTCACAGTAGCCAAGATTCCCACTACTGAGGCACTGCGGTCGTTGGATATCGACGACCGGGAGCCCGCTTGCCCACTCCCAAAACCCGCCGGTACTGGGTTTCCGAAGCCCTGCACCGTAACTTCATTCTCCTTCTGCTCCTCCATGTTTGGTTTTATTTCTGGGTATCCTTCCCATAGCCAATTTTTATCCACGGTTGGGCGTTTACTTTCCACCTACTCGGCCTGCGCATAAGCATGCCCATATACGCACATCTCCGGTTGCGTGTGCATGTGTGGCCATGACACATTCGCCGAGCATTCCTTTATCCTCACGAAGGGACGCGCGTAATGGGAGATTTGACAACTCCACACAGGTGTATATATATATATATAGTTAAAAAAGCCCACGGACCCTCTTCCCGCCCAACCGGACCGAGAGGCGAACAACCTAAGGATGGGCTGAAGGCAACATCCAAAGGCCCGCATCACAGCGATGATGCGTTTTAAAGCAAAGTGTGTACGACCATGCGAAAATGTATTACTACATCCCGATTGTCGCAAACACTTCAGCCAATGACGCGGAGGCTCTACACTACAGAGACATGGATCTTATATCGAAGACAGTGCGGATCAAGACTGAAACCCATTAGGTCAGACTGTTACCGAACAGGACTCTTCGGACTATGGCACAGGTTGCAAGGATAACCGCTTTTTGCATCTCCATGTATAGTCCAGCCCTAAGATCGAGCGTTTTAAGCGCTTTATGTAAGTTCTGCGCGACTAATCCCGTCGCTGAAATTACTACTGGGACTACTTCGATCTTTTGTAGTCTTAAAGTCTGCTTCATATCGTCTGCCAAGGGGCCGTAGTTCCGCATTTTCCGTGCTGTTTTTACACGGTGTTCCGGTCCAACGGTACGGCTACATCGATTACAAAGCACGCTGGTTCTTCCTTCAGAAGATTAACTTGATCGGGTCTGTTATGATTAACACTGTGGTCAGTGGCAATAGTGTGATCCCACAGTAGTTTGACCCGATCATTTTCCAAGATTCTCTGCGGAGTATACTTATAGTAAGGATGGTAGGTTGCCACTAAGTTATACTTCAACGCAAGGTTTTGATGGAGAATCTTGCAGACGGAGTTATGACGATTGGTGTACTCGGTACTGCTCAACATCCTGCACGCAGATGTTATGTGCTGGATGGTCTTCTCTTCACAGTTGCATAACCTACAACTGGAGTTGGTGATTGAGGAGTCGTGAAGAATGTACCGTTTATGATTTTTTATTGGGAGCGAAGCATCCTAAATTCAAGTTAGGAATGCTTCGGTCTCATAGAAAAGTACACCATTAGTCAACCATTTGTTGGAGGCTTCGATATCAATGCCTGACATCAACAAATTTTTGATATGACCTCCGTGAATGGGTTTCTTTTTTCACATGTCGATCTTCTGTTGGACTGAAGTAACATTCGACATGGAATCCCATTCTCTGCTTCTCAAGTTCAAAGGAGATAATTTATTATCTGCCATGACGGTAGCCTGGTGTATTTGGCGAGAAGATTGTTTCTCAAAGAAAAACTCTCGAAGAGAATGCACTTGATTGTAGTGCAACGTTTTTGAATCAAGTACCCCTCGTCCTCCCTGGTGCCTTGGGATAGTGATCCTCAATTTTTCGACAGCTCTATTGTGTCTGTTGTTGTTTGCAAGAACTACCCTTACCCTTCTATTGACAGATTCTAAATCAGTATTACTCCACTGTATCACACCCAAAGTGTATAGAAGGACGGGAATCGTGAAGGTGTTGATTGCCATGATTTTATTTTTCCAGTACAGCTCAGTTTTAAGGACAAGATCCAGACGCCGTTCAAATTCCCCCAGCAACTTAGATTTGACTATTGCCACAGCAGGTGTTGTTGCTTGCAATATGACGAGGTATTGGTAGACGTCGTCCGAATCCATGCCCTCAATACAGATGTTATTTTGGCTGTATCCTTCGTTGTCGGTGTGTTTTCCCCGAACAATTGTTTTTATACGACATTTCTCCAAACCCAACTGCATGCCGATATCCCTGCTGAACTGGATGGTGATGTCCAGCAAGGAGCGAAGTTGGTTCTCGTCTTTGGCATACAATTTGATGTCGTCAATATACAATAAATAGCTTAATGTACATTTCGACAATATGCCATGCTTGACTTGGAACCCGTATTAGCTTTCATGCAAAAGATGGGATAGTGGATTCAAAGCCAAACAAAACCACAGTGGGCTTAGGGAGTCGTCTTGGAAAATGCCACGTCTGATTGGTATCTCTCCTGATGATTGTGAGGATACCGATACCTTCGTGCTCCAATTCTTCATTACTGTTCTCAAAAGAAGAACGACATTCGGGTTGATTTTATACAAGCGTAACACTTGTAGTAACCACGAATGTGATATGGAGTCAAAGGCCGATTTATGATCGATGTAGGCTGTCGAGGTATTTCGTTTCAGATGGACAGCCTGCTTTCCAGCGACCGTATCGATTATGAGCTGTTCTTTGCAGCCTCGGGAGCCTTTTGCGCATCCTTTTTGCTCCTCAGCTATCAATTTATGAACATCAAGATGTTTTGAGATGTTCGCGCACAGAACTGAAGTGAAGACCTTATAGATGGTAGGAAGACAAGTAATTGGTCGAAATTTTGGAGGGCAACAGGCACCCTGTTCCTTGGGGATGAGGAAAGTTATCCCCTTGATAAAGTGGAACGCTTTCCTTTGTGTTCGTCCTCCCTTACCGATTCTTCCCGTTCAGGGTGAGTAAACCTCCTTAACAAAGCCGTATTCCGGGGTGAAGGAATCGACGCGCCTATCGGATGACCGAAGTGAGGTTACACAATATTTCAGCGGCTCCCCTCTAAATGCCTTCCCTACCTTTGGAGGTAACCGTGGGACATGGCAGCATTGGAGCTCTGCTGCAGGGTTGACTGCAAAAATATTTCGAATTCTTTTGATGGGACCCCAGGGAAACGAAGGCAGCGCCCAACACGGTTAAGGGTTGTTCAACAACACCAGAGCGGCTCTTTGCCCTTGGATGTTTTGGCGGTTATGCCGTCAACCACCAGGAACGGGAGACATAGCGTCGTATGGTTTGGACGAAAAAACTTAACGAATTTATCGTCGGCGCCTATTACCGTGTTACGGATTTGGAACGGAATCGATCAGGGTACAAACATCGACTACCTGATGCGTTCATAACCCGATTTCCATAACTAAGCCATGTTCCGGACCAGAAAGTCGTCAACCAGTACCGGGTGATAGTGAATAACAACCAACCTGCCTTACCAACTAGGCAACAAATCTTTCAAGAGGTTTTACTTGAGCTCGATCTGGAGTCATCAAATTACCAGACTAGTCAAAGGAGTAACACAAGTACTCCACCTGTAAGGCACTCCATGAATCCAGTAGTCAGAAGAAGCTTAGTAACTGGGGATGTCGACCCAATTTATAATGAGGCTTTGACCGCATTTCAGGTCGCATTTACAGAGTATGCTGAGATTCTCCCAGACGCTAGGCCAAAGATCCCAAAACTGAAGTTTACTTCGGCAACTACTAACATCATTGCTGCCGTTGACAGAATTTTGGCTGTTCACCTTGTTCTTCTAAAACCAACGGGGATTCTACAAAAATCTCACCAACTCAGATCGGGAAAGTAACCTCGATCTGGATCAGGCAGAAGACTTCTGGAGAAGTGTTTGGACCGAATCCAGCAGTTGCAATTTAGAAGCAGCAACTCAATTTAATCAGATTATTGCCGATCCTGATTTAGTTCCACCATTTTTCTCCAAGGGCATAACTTTCCTCATCCCCAAGGAACAGGGTGCCTCCTGCCCTTCAAAATTTCGACCAATTACTTGTCTTCCTAGCATCTATAAGGTCTTCACTTCAGTTCTGTGCGCGAACATCTCAAAACATCTTGATGTTCATAAATTGATAGCTGAGGAGCAAAAAGGATGCGCAAAAGGCTCCCGAGGCTGCAAAGAACAGCTCATAATCGATACGGTCGCTGGAAAGCAGGCTGTCCATCTGAAACGAAATACCTCGACAGCCTACATCGATCATAAATCGGCCTTTGACTCCATATCACATTCCTGGTTACTACAAGTGTTACGCTTGTATAAAATCAACCCGAATGTCGTTCTTGTTTTGAGAACAGTAATGAAGAATTGGAGCACGAAGGTATCGGTATCCTCACAATCATCAGGAGAGATACCAATCAGACGTGGCATTTTCCAAGACGACTCCCTAAGTCCACTGTGGTTTTGTTTGGCTTTGAATCCACTATCCCATCTTTTGCATGAAAGCTAATACGGGTTCCAAGTCAAGCATGGCATATTGTCGAAATGTACATTAAGCTATTTATTGTATATTGACGACATCAAATTGTATGCCAAAGACGAGAACCAACTTCGCTCCTTGCTGGACATCACCATCCAGTTCAGCAGGGATATCGGCATGCAGTTGGGTTTGGAGAAATGTCGTATAAAAACAATTGTTCGGGGAAAACACACCGACAACGAAGGATACAGCCAAAATAACATCTGTATTGAGGGCATGGATTCGGACGACGTCTACTAATACCTCGTCATATTGCAAGCAACAACACCTGCTGTGGCAATAGTCAAATCTAAGTTGCTGGGGGAATTTGAACGGCGTCTGGATCTTGTCCTTAAAACTGAGCTGTACTGGAAAAAAAAAATCATGGCAATCAACACCTTCACGATTCCCGTCCTTCTATACACTTTGGGTGTGATACAGTGGAGTAATACTGATTTAGAATCTGTCAATAGAAGGGTAAGGGTAGTTCTTGCAAACAACAACATACACAATAGAGCTCCCGAAAAATTGACGATCACTATCCCAAGGCACCAGGGAGGACGAGGGGTACTTGATTTAAAAACGTTGCACTACAATCAAGTGCATTCTCTTCGAGAGTTTTTCTTTGAGAAACAATCCTCTCGCCAAATACACCAGGCTACCGTCATGGCAGATAATAAATTATCTCCTTTGAACTTGAGAAGCAGAGAATGGGATTCCATGTCGAATGTTACTTCAGTCCAACAGAAGATCGACATGTGGAAAGAGAAACCCATTGACGGAGGTCACATCAAAAATTTGTTGTTGTCAGGCATTGACATCGAAGCCTCCAACAAATGGTTGACTAATGGTGTACTTTTCTATGAGACCGAAGCATTCCTAACTTGAATTTAGGATGCTTCGCTCCCAACAAAAAATTATAAACGGTACATTCTTCACGACTCCTCAATCACTAACTCCAGTTGTAGGTTATGCAACTGTGAAGAGAAGACCATCCAGCACATAACATCTGCGTGCAGGATGTTGAGCAGTACCGAGTACACCAATCGTCATAACTCCGTCTGAAAGATTCTCCATCAAAACCTTGCGTTGAAGTATAACTTGGTGGCAACTTACTATCCTTACTATAAGTATACTCCGCAGAGAATCTTGGAAAATGATCGGGTCAAACTACTGGGGGATCACATTATTGCCACTGACCACAGTGCTAATCATAACAGACCCGATCTAGTTCATCTTCTGAAGGAATAACGAGCGTGCTTTATAATCGATGTAGCCGTACCGTTGGACCGGAACACCGTGTAAAAACAGCACGGAAAATGCGGAACTACGGCCCCTTGGCAGACGATATGAAGCAGACTTTAAGACTACAAAAGATCGAAGTAGTCCCAGTAGTAATTTCAGCGACGGGATTAGTCGCGCAGAACTTACATAAAGCGCTTAAAACGCTCGATCTTAGGGCTGGACTATACATGGAGATGCAAAAAGCGGTTATCCTTGCAACCTGTGCCATAGTCCGAAGAGTCCTGTTCGGTAACAGTCTGACCTAATGGGTTTCAGTCTTGATCCGCACTGTCTTCGATATAAGATCCATGTCTCTGTAGTGTAGAGCCTCCGCGTCATTGGCTGAAGTGTTTGCGACAATCGGGATGTAGTAATACATTTTCGCATGGTCGTACACACTTTGCTTTAAAACGCATCATCGCTGTGATGCGGGCCTTTGGATGTTGCCTTCAGCCCATCCTTAGGTTGTTCGCCCCTCGGTCCGGTTGGGCGGGAAGAGGGTCCGAGGGCTTTTTTAACTATATATATATTTGGTATATATTTGGTTTGTTTTGTGCGTACACGGAGGTGGAAAATCTTAGAAAGACACGTCCGCGGCCCCAACGCCTGATCGACCGGTCTCCCCGCGGGGCCACCATTAAGGCATTATTTCGCGGGTTAGGTTTGCCCTTAGCACTTGTTCTTTTCCTATTTGCGGCTTTCCTCCTTCTTTGTTCCTTGACCAACTCCTCCTGCATTTGGATGATTGCGGAGCCATCCGTAAGCCACTTCTCTTCGGACTACAGCATCTCCGCAACCAAACTTTGCGGGGTCACGCTACTGCTCAGCACGTTGTTTAAACTCCTTCTGTCCATCGCAAATCGTTGGCAGTGGAATATGCTCTGGATGCTCAGGTAAGCCATCGCATCCGGGACAATTCGGAGAATCAACCAACCCAAAGCGGTGCAGATACTGCCTGTAGCAACTACCGTGAGAAACTGGGTAATGTGCAGTTGGTCTCCCCGTGTTTTGGCTCAAGCCACACCCTAATGTTCGCAATGAACCTGTGCGTCCACCGACCTTTCGTAGGCTCGTCCCCTCTGCGTTGGCATGAGATGATGCGACTCTGACCTTGCCGCATTCCTACGCTGTGCATGCCCCTCCATACGTCTTGCATGGTACAGGACACTTTTTTCTTTAGCCAGAATGTCAACAGGGATGATGCCTGCCACCACCAATGCTACGTGATCTGATGTGGTTCTAAAAGCACTCCGAACCCTCAAAGCCATCAACGGGTAAACCGAGTTCAGCTGCTGAGAGTCTGCAAGCGCCTCTGCCCACAGAAGTGACGATTAGAACAAGATTTAGCGCACACACTCCGGTAATGTTTCGGCCCACCAATTTTTGGGAACATTTTTGCAAGTGCCGCGGTGGCACTGGCTACCTTTTGGCATACATATTCTAGGTGTTCCCTAAAACTCAATTTGGTGTCAATTTTTACCCCCAGGTATTTGATAGCGGGCTTTGATACGACCGTATGTCCACCGAACTCCACTTTCACAATGTTGTTTTTCTTACGGTTCGTTGTTAAGGCCGCTTCCGTTTTCGCGTCCGCCAAGGTCAGCCCCGCCTTTTCTAGCCAGGACTTTACCGCTCTCAGTGTTCCCGTTGCGTAAATCTCCACATCTTCTGGGTGTTTTGCTGCAACAATCACAGTTAGGTCATCAGCAACGCCTACAATCGTAGTCCTCTCTGGGACGGAAAGAGCAAGCACCCCATTATACATGATATTCCACAATGGGGGACCACGTACCGATCCCTGTGGTACCCCAGCATGTCAATGTACTCTTTGGGGCCCTCCTCCTCTCTGAGAGGTAGTTTACCACCAAATTCGCTGAATATCCGGAGGCACCTATGTTAGCCAACGCCACTTTAATTCTATTCCAGTTGGCCGAGTTGAATGTGTTTTTGACATCCATCGCCATGCACAGCAGCCGCCAGAAATCAGTGCGCGCAGTGCGCAGTGGGCACGTCGGAAACGAAACTGGCGTTCCGACAAACTATTGCTGGCTTCGATAATTCGCAGGAATCTGTTGTAGATGACTCTCTCCATCATCTTCTCCATTGTATCCAACAGACAGATAGGACGATACGACGCTGGGTTTCCAGGTGGCTTGCCAGGCTTCGGAAGCAACACCAACTTTTGCTTTTTCCACTGGGCAGGGAATATTCCTTCTTTTAGGCACGCCTCGAAGGTGTTAGCGAAAAGGTCGGGCCTAGTCTTCACTGCCACTTTCAAAGCTCGATTAGGGATCCATCCAAACCTGGGGCCTTGTTGTCACCGAACCTACCACACATTACGTGTAAAGCAGAATAGATCGTTGCACTCAGGCAGGAAGCAACCTGTAACAACGTTTCGACCCGCCGATATTCTGCATCATTTTTACTTTTGCCGCGGTGGTACTGGCTGCCTTTTGATGTGTATGCGCTAGGTATTCCTTGAAGCTGAGTTTGTTGGGTCGCCAGAGCCCAGCGCGGTTTTTGCCAGATTGATCACCATACTTTTTGCATCTGCCGCAGAGTAGGCGCCCCTAAAACTGTGCTAGCGCTCCGACGAACTATCGCAGTTTTCAACGATATATGTATATTTATATTTGTAGTTTAGATCGGCGTGCTCGAATAACTGTTTGAAGCAGTGCTTTTACTCCTTGGACTGGTCTTTCTTAGGCGGGCAAACAGTGTTTTAATGAATCCACCCCTCGGATTCTTCATTGTTTCCGGGAAGGCTTGTTCTCTGCAAACCCAAAGCGTTGTCTGGTCCGTTTGGTTTTTGACCCAAATGGAACCACTATGATTTCGATATGACTAACTAGTTTGCGCGAGTCGGCCTTGCACCGCCCGGCAATGGTTAAAATATGTACATATATGAATTTGGAAATATGGGAAAGAGCTATTTTTAAATGGATACATTCCATGTTCCTTCCGTTATGAGAAAACACAAAACCTTGAAAACCTGCAGCGTCTAACTTCTAGTTTCCCGACTTATTGTTTATTTAGAACGAACGTAAGAGTCATATAAGATGTGCATAAAATCTTTACACCCGAAGCACCCAGGCACCAGTATTCCGACTTGTTATCTGTGTTAGGTTCATTTTTTCACTAATATGTCGTCTTTCTCACTACCATAATTTCAATTTTAGTGCCAAGGAAAAAGGAAATAGTCGATCAAATATACGTATTTACTGTACAAATCAACTTAATCAAGTTTAAAAAGAGAACTTAAAGGGGTCATCCCGTGCAAAATCCGTTTTTTCACTTTTCACTTTTTCAAATTTTTTATGAAGAACTGGATACCATAAAATTATTATTATTATATATATCACCATATATTTATTAATATCTTGAGCATGCGTAATAGTTAGTTCATTATTGAAATCCAGACCAATTTATACACCCATCTCCAAAACAAGTGTTTTCCTGCTACCATGCTAGAGGGCGCTGCGATTATATTTTAAAAAAAAGGACACGGCATTTTAACGTGCAGACTTAACTACAGTCCGCAAACTAGGATTATTAAAAAAATATTAAAAGCTAAATTTTTGGTGCCTTGTTAAACTTTTTTTGTGAATGGCTTCGTTAATGAATAACAAGAACTACTGAATGAATCGCAATTATCCTAATTTGCGGACCGTAGAGATGTGTTCTGAATAAGTCGTAAACATTTCAAAGAATTTGGTTGGATAGATTTTAGGCTATGGTGGCAGCAGATTTTCAATATGCAGTTTCAAGAAAAACGTATTTAAAAAGCAGAATCTGATCTTTAGCCATAAAATCTTAACTGATCATTAATCTGCTATATCTAGTCCATAAACCTTAGGTTTCTTCTAGAAACACATGTACAGCCTTGGCTTCAATTCTTGTCCTTTTAGCGTCATTCCAATGTCATTTGGACCGATAAATACGAACTTTATTACGCCGATCGACACAAATCTGGCTTGTGACTTATTACATGTTTAACACTATAATTTCTGAACGACTCCGAATATCAAAAAATAATTTTGCCCATATATTCTAGACTATATCTAGATACAAGATTCGATTCCGCGGATCCGACACACGGGATGACCCCCCTAAGTTTAATTTAGATCAATTTACTTGAACCTTTATTATAGGTTTTATGAAATTGATTTTAGTCACTAATCATTTCTTGAAGCCTGTTTTGAGTTTTTGTCATAATTTGAACCATACAATCCTTTGAGGCTATTACATATAATTACTTCAATATTTTGGATTTACTGATTCGGCTTGACTCGGTAAATTTTGGTTCATTTTCAATGCAGACGCGTATTATATACAGTAGAGATGCGCGAACATGTGTAATGTGCCATTACAATATAATATCACAAATATCACCTTTCATTATAAAAAAAAACATTACAATATAATATCACAAATATCACCTTTCATTATAAAAAAAAACAGGTGCCGCGACAGGCCCACCAAGAAAATGCATCCAATATCATTAGAAACAAGATGATCGGATCGAGTAACAAACCTCGGAAAATGCTGGGGTTTCCACCTAAGTCTACGCGGCAGGACGGGCCCCGGTCCTGTTGAAAAATAGGCAAGGGTTCTTGATGCATGTACGCGTCATGACGTAAGTAAGTTAGTCCGAACAAAACAAATACGTGTCGGCCCCAGTCCTGTTGAGAAATAGGCAAGTGCTCTTGATGTATGTACGGCGTCATGACGTAAGTAAGTTAGTCTGAACAAAACAAATGCGTGTCTGCACGCTAAATGTTGGCACCCTACCGGGAAAGACCGAAGAACTTGCAAGAGCCTTTCGGAAAAACCGCGTTGATGTCTGCGCCCTGCAAGAAAACCGATGGTCTGGTGCAAAAAACTGCGACATTGAATGCGAGCGCGGTAAAAATGGCTATAAACTTCTGTATTTTGGTAGCCCACATACTCAATACGGTATTGGCAGAGGGTTTCCGTGATGCCATTAAAGAAGTCGAACGATCACCATTATATCAGCTGATCGCATTACTCACTTCTTCACCGCGTACGCACCACAGACAGGTCGACCTAATACCGAGAAAGATGCCTTCTGGCAACTCTACGACGAAAAGACTTGTCACGTGCCTGCTGACGACTATATCATCTTGCCGGCGACCTTAATGGTCATATTGATGAAAAGGCAGATGGTAACATGTGCCAGGGGAGAAAGGGGGTGGCGAGCGTATAATCGATTTTGCGGACACCTATGACATTGTACTTATGAATACATGGTTCATCAAACGATTGTCTCGTCTTCCTACATTTTACGTTGAGAACAGTAAAACGCAAATCGACAATATTCTCATAAGACGCCGACATTTTACCACCGTCACTGATTGCAAAGCTGTTCCCTACGAGACCTTCGCACCTTAACATCGGCCGTTGATTGCCGTCTGCAAATTAAACAGCATGAGGAACGCACTGGTCCGCCGCGATTTCATGAGAAGAAAGAAGAAACCATCCACCAGTATGAATGCTAAACCATGCACTTGGTATAGACTGGTACCGTTGTTGCTTGTCTCAGTGGGGCTCTGATTGTCAAAATCAATCCCTGTCAGAAGAGGACCGTAGGATTAAGTCTCAGGACAGGTGCCTACGTAAAACACTATGGGCTTCACTGTCAGGATAACTGAAGTCGAGGAGGCAATAAAATGAATGAAACCGAGGAAAGCCACAGGACCTGACGACGTGGCATCTGAGTTCTGGAAAGCAAAGCGCTGGGACCCAACACTGTGGCTCAGTGAATTCTTTAATCAGGTTATTTAGGAAGGTAGAACACCACATGACTGGTAAGAAAGTGCTACAGTTCCAATATGGAAAAAGCACGGTAGTCCATTCTCAAATTACCATCTGATCCGGTTACTTTGAAGCGTGTTTGAAGTGTGGCGAGTGTATCAAAATCGCGGATCAAGAAAACGCTATCTGACCACTTCTCTTTGTTCTTGTTATGGACACCGTTACACGGGACATTCAATATCCAGGGCCCCACACACCGCTTTATACAGATGATGTTTCCCTAGCATCTGATAGCAAAAATGGGATCGAGCGACTTGTCCGAAAATGGAATGATCTTCTCATGCAACACGGTCTCAGAATGAATCTGAATAAAACTAAATTTTTAACGACCGATCTACATGAAACAGGCACAATCACTGTCAGTGACAGTGACCTACCCAGAGCTGAGCTATTTAAATAAATCGGCTCAACGCTATCAGCCAATGGAGAACTGCGTAATGAAATCGCTTCACGCATTAACGCAACCGGATGAATTGGCGTTCCACAACCGGGTTAAATAGGACGCATGAGAGGGCCACCCCCTATCATGCGTCCTTAAACCGTTGTTGATCTTAAAAAGTCTCAAGATTGATCCTGCTGCTTTCATCTGGCCTGGCACATTGGTCAGGGTCAGCCTAGTCACTCTCTCTCTCTCGTTATACTCTCTGGTTATACTGTCATAGTCGGCTTGAAATTCGATGAAAAGATGGTGCAACTGATGGCCATATTCCAAAAGTTTTTCCATTGCTTGCTGCAGATCTGATCTGTTGCTGATTTCCCTGGAGTGAAGCCACTTTTGTATGAGCCAATGATGTTCTGAGCGTATGGGGATAGCTGAGAATATCTTATAGATGTTACTCAGTAACGTGATGCCTCTATAACTGCTGAACTGCGTGATATCCCCCTTTCTATGTATGGGACAGATAATGCCCTGTTGCCAGTCGCCAGGCGTTGGTTTGCTGTCCCATACTTTGAACATCAGTTGATGGACCGCTTGGTGTAATTGGTGGCCTCTATATTTAATCAATTCGGCTGTAATTCCATGGGCTTCTGATGTCTCATGGTTTTTGAATCGATGAATTGCACGTACTGCTTCTGCTACACTGGGGGGACAGCACTTGTCCGTCGTCTTCAGTTGTCGGGATCTCCAACTCCCCGATATTTTCGTTATTGAGCAATTCATCAAAATACTACTTGACTATTGAAATCACTAAGTATGATTTTGCTATCATACTTGGGTGCACAGTCGAGACCAATCTCATCATTGATTTGAGATAGAATTCTCGGAGCTGTGTAGAGCTTGGGAATACCTGGTCTATACAGAGGATCCATTTTCGAGAATTCTATACACGCTCGTTGAAATTCGTTCTGAGCCTCAGCGGATTCTTTAGCTGGACGGTGAAGAAGAGTGCTTCGGCGAGTACTGAAACCGTTGCCTATAGTGCGGCGTGGTGTTGTTGATGGCACCGCACCTGCCCCCATCGACTCTCGGTCACCAGTTTCCGCGATGACTACAAGTCGAACGCGCTCCCTAATGGTGGCTGGGATTGTGTCGCTGCGAGTAATAAAGCGGTACTGGTCTGCGTTTCACTGCATAGTAACGTGCGCGAATTGCGGGAAACGCTCGACGAATCTCTGGTGCAACAAGGGCGGTAAGATGTTGCACCCGCCACCGCCGTTATTTCGCAGTAGGGGCGGATGATGAAGAGGTACATTTCCTCAGTGTGCTTCATCCGCTGCCTACACGAACCGGCTGAAATGTTCGCCACAGATTGTGATGAAACAGTTGCAGCAAGCGGAGGAACCCTCCAGGCCATCATGGCGCCTAGACGTCGAACCGCTCCATGACTAGCGGTTTCGACGCCGTGCTGTCCATTATGGAAGCGCGACCCAGTCACCAAGTCAGACGACTCCGGCGGGTTACCTGGATTTGCATTTTATACCTAACTACCAGTGAGTAATCAGCAGGATTGCAAAGTTCCTGCACTTTCCTCACCTACCACCTGAGACCCTGTGGTGGCGTAAAGCCATTCAGACTGAAGCTATCCATCACTCTTCCTTGCACAATCGGGCTTGTGACCCGGTTGTGGCGCAGTTATATTTATTTATTTATTAGAAACACACTCAAAAGGCCCTTAAGTTTATCCTGAAGTTCTGCTGTAATATAGTCTATAATATTGAGCATGATATTAAACTGCGCCATGCTATTAACATAGTATGCTGGTCCCAAGCCCAGATAAAGGAGGAGGGTTTGAGGCAACGTACTCTGTACTATCCTCAATAAAACAAAAATAAAATGCTGAGATCAGGGAAAGAGATAAATAGAGTATAGTTGGAGTTATTCTACTATGCTAAATCCTACCTGATCTCTCTTGGTGACAGGCGCCGCGACAGGTCGACCAAGAAAATGCATAGAATGTCGTTACAAACATGATGATCGGATTGAGTCACAAGCCTCGGAGAAATGCTAGAGCGTCCACCTCAGTCGACGCGCAGGACGGGCCCCGGTCCTGTAGAGAAATGGTCAAGGGTTCTTGAAGCATGGACGGCGTCAGGACGTAAGCAAGTTAGTCCACACACAACGAACAAAACAAATACGTGTCTGCACGCTAAATGTTGGTACCCTAACTGGAAAGACCGAGGAACTCGCAAGAGCCCTTCGGAAAAGGTGCATTGACATCTGCGCTCTGCAAGAAACCCGATGGTCTGGTTCCAAAAGCTGCGACATTGAACGCGAACGCGGTAAAAATGGCTACAAACTTCTCTATTTTGGTAACCCACACACTCAATATGTTGTTGGTATTGCCATCTCAGAGGGTTTTCGTGATGTCATTAAAGAAGTCGAACGATTTGATGATCGGCTGATGAAGCTCACCATTATATCAGCTGATCGCACTATTCACTTCTTCACCGCGTATGCACCACAGACAGGCCGACCTGGTGCCGAGAAAGATGCCTTCTGGCAAGTTCTCGATGAAAAGACTGACGATTACATAATCATTGCCGGCGACCTTAATGGTCATGTGGGTGAAAAGGCAGACGGTAACAGGTGCCATGGGGGAAAGGGGTTCGGAGCGCGCAATGAAGGTGGCGAGCGTATAATCGATTTTGCGGACACCCATGACCTTGTACTTATGAATAAATGGTTCATAAAACGATTGTCTCATCTTCCCACATTTTATAGTGGGAACAATGAAACGCAAATCGACTATATTTTCGTAAGATGCCAACATTTTACCACTGTCACTGATTGCAAAGTCGTTCCCTATGAGACCATCGCACCTCAACATCGGCCGTTGATTGCCGTCCTGCGAATTAAGCCACCGATAAAACAGCGTGAGGTACGCACTGGCCCGTCGCGCATTAAATGGTGGCGATTTGGTGAAAAGAAAGAAGAAACGGTCTCACTCATACGATTGCCAACCATTACGAATGTGGAAGTATCATGGAACCAAATGAAAGACACGATCCACAAAGCGGCCTCTGCAACATCAACATTAATGGTACATCAACCGAGATGCTTGGCTTTGGAATGATGATGTTGAAATGAAGGTCCGTGAAAAGAAACGCCTCTACCACAAATTTCTCGACGATAAAACGCCTGCTAATTGGCAAATTTATAAGAATGCCAACCGGGAAGCAAAGAAAGCGGTCGTTGTCACCCGAGCGAACCATTTCGAAAATCTTTACGATAAACTGGACACTCGGGAAGAACGAACAACATCGAATCGCACTGGTCAAACGAAAACAATGAATATAGAAGACTACAACTTTAATACCGTTGCAAATTTTTCCTGTCTGGCATCAAAAATCACAGCCGACAACAGCTATGACGATGAAATCCGCACACGGTTCTTCACTGCCAACAGAGCCTATTCCAGCTTTCAAACTCGAAACGTCTCATCACAGGGTCAAAACTTGGTTTCTTAGCGGCGTTCGAGAGAAGAATCCCCCGAAGAATTTTTGGCCCCATACATGAGGATGGACGATTCGACGCCGAAATCTATGAGTGATCCCACGACCGTCTGGTTGTGGAAAAAATCTGGCTAAACAGGCTGCGGTAGGCAAGGCAGTTAATCCGCATGGATGATCCAGCCCGGAAAGTCTATAAGGGCAATATCTATTGTAGAAAAAGAAGACGAGGCAGACCCTGCCTGACATGGAGCGATAAAAGCTTTTAGGGATATCGAATTGGTGGACCTCGGGGGGTGTTTGGAGTCACTTATTATGGCAGGTCTAGACCGGATACCGGCTGTTGCGCCGTTGATGATGATGATAGTGTATAATCTAGAGCACGGCATTAATAAGTTTGGCGGAAATCACTTTATTACTGATAAAGTTATGTTAGGTCAAAAATGTCTCCTTTGTGGAATGCAATCGAAGACTTGGAATGTCAATATAAAGAACTAAATATAAAAACAAATGGTTACAAATGCACAAATGCCCACCCAAATATTCTTAACTTGTCTTAAACTTGTCTGGCCTGTCTCCATGTAATAGGCACTTTCCTCAAAAACGGATACACATTGAGATGAAAATCCCACTCAGTACGAAGTGTAAAGGGGTCTTAATCACAAGTGAACAAAGGGTGTCTTTTTAAGGTTTTGTGTAAAACAAAACCTTATTAAAATCGATTCAATGTCTGTCTGTCTGTCTGTCACGCGCACTTTTCTCCAAAACGGCTAAACCGATCCGAACGAAATTTGCTGGACAGTTCTGATTTTTCAATTTTTAAATTTACTTCCATTGGTGTATTATACAATCTACTGTTTTTCATATTATACTTATTTGCCAATGAGATTATATATTCTGATTGATTTATTTTCATAATTTTACGAGACCTTTGGTAATTTATATTTATACCAAGATATTAGTGAATTTTTCCAAGATCTTTCTTTTTAAATCTTTTACTTAATAAGTTTTTAATTTTTATAATCAATTTTGCATTTTTGCCGCATCCTATTAAGACATCAACATAAATTAATATGTAAATAATATCATTTTTCCCTTTTAATTTAAATAAACAAAAATCTAAATTATTTCTTTCAAAGTTTAAACCAATCAAAAATTTATCGAGACATTCATACCATGCTCGAGGACTTTCTTTTAAACCATAAAGGGCTTTCTTCAATTTGCATTCTCTGTTTGTACCGCCTTCATAACCTTTTGGTTGATGAACATATACTTCAGACGTAACCTCACCATTCAAAAACGCTGTTTCGACCCCCATTTGTGCGACCGTTAGGCCCATTCTACAGCAATATGACAGAAGAATCTCTAAAGTTTGCATTTTTGCCACTGGTGCATATATATCATCAATCAACTAGTCTCGCTTTAAAAATATCATTAAATTTTATATTATAAATCCATTTAACGTCTATAATCCGTTTACCGTTATTATTTTGCATTAATTCGTATGTATTATTTAATTTTAAACTTTCCCTTTCTTTATTCATCGCGGTTTTTCATCTTTAAGGTTTTGTGTGAAACAAAACCTTATTAGAATCGAGACGGTGTCTGTCTGTCTGTCCGTCACACCCGATTTATTCGAAAAAGGCTGGACCGATTATCACGAAAATTGGTGAGAGTATGTAATCTGGTGTTACCTTTATATGCAGTAAGTGGCGCCATCTTGTGTTACGTTTAAGGGGGGCTCCCCATACATGCGAATGGAGGGTGCAAATTTTTTTTTTACAGAATTTAGCCATGTGGGTTATCAAATGAAAGATCTCAATTAGTACTTTTCGAAACTGGTTCAATATTTGATATTGGGTGAAACATAGGGAAGTGAGGGCTCAAAATATCACTCCCAAAAAGTGTAACAGGTCTTGTTCCCAGAATCTATCTAACCGAAAAATCTGAAAAAAATCACAGAGGTGCATCTCTATGAAATCTAGTCCTCAAAATATATCCGGTGTCGATATCTGCACAAATAAAGTTAATAATAGCATATTTCCACATTTTAGAAATTTACCCGGCACCCCCCTTATCTTCATTCCCGGAGTACAAAATTTTGCATGCGTGTAATGAAGAACATAATGCAGTTTGGTCAAGTTTGAAGAAAATCCAACTATTATTAACAAAGTTACAGGGGGTGAAACTTTACAATTTTTTGTGAATTTCGTGCACTCTACAACCTGCATGACGTCATTATCACATATCAATTCGTCAATACCACAACGAAATGGGTTCTTATGAATTGGGTCCCAGAGAATTATTTTGTTTTAGTTTTTTAGTTATTTGTCAACCAGACATGTGTATATCTAGGTATATAATATATGCGTGCTAATGAACTTTGTGGGTAGTGCCTAATTCAAATAGATATAAGAAGTAAATCCGAAATATGGGTACGATAAATTTAGATACGTGCATATATGTGTACAGTAGGTAATAGGCAGTTTGTTTGTTTAGGGTGAGCGTGATATCTATGGCTCTAATATGTACGTATGTCTCGTAGTTTGGAAAAATATGAAGGATTATGTTGGATTTGTAGCTATATATGGATAGAAAAATGTGCATTGAAAATTCAAACATAAGATGAACACACCTTTATACCCGAAGCGCGAGCTTCCGGTATTCCGACTTGTTTATATTTGATGTAGCTTACATTCTTGGCATTTGCTAATAATATTAAATTCAGAGTATGAAGTGTATGAGGTTGACTATTATCAATGCAGGGGTTTCCTTCTTTTTCTTCAGCCTTTGTGAGAGGTGTGGTGATAGGGCGCTTCCTTTGTGAACAACAACAGAGTCATGAAGCGGTTTTGATACACCCGCGATACTTCAAACTTTACTTTTTTTATCGTGGTAGAACAAGTGAACTTAGCGCACGACTTCTTCTGATACTAAGTGTTCTCGTAAATCATACCAGATGAGTTCGTATGGCACAAAGTCAAACGCTTTCTCTAGATCCAGAATGGCAACGTAAAGAGTAACTGCGCAGCATGTATTGCGTCAGTAGTTCCACACTTCTTGACAAATCCGGTTTGATTCACGGTTATTTCAACGATTTCGCGAATACGGTAGTCAAGAATCCGTTCAAAAATCTTCATGGTATGGGATAGTAATCGAGTCGGACTGTAATTTTAACATTCTGCTGGACTTTCTTTTTCCATATTGGAACAGTGGTACTTTCTTGCCAGTCAGATGGTGTTCTTCCTTCTTGAATAACCCGATTAAAGAATTGAGCCACAGTGTCGGGTCCCAGCTCTTCGCTTTCCAGAGCTCAGATCAGATGTCGTCAGGTCCTGTTGCTTCCGCCGATTTCATTTGTTTTATTGCCTCCAAGATTTCAGTTGCGCTGACTGGTGGAACTGCTCCAAATGTCGGCAATGATTGTGGAGGTGGAGGATCAGCAAATTCTTCAGTTGAAATCTGTTCAAAGTATTCTCGCCATCTATCCGTTGCGGCTCGACGGTTGGTAAGCAAAGAACCGTTCTTGTCATTAACACAACAGAAGTGTTCGATATCCTGTGTGCGTTCATTACGGCTTTTAGCAAGTCGGTACAGATTTCTCTCGCCATCCCGAGTGTCCAGTTTATCGTAAAGATTTTTGTAATGGTTTGCTCGGGTGACACGGGTGACAGCGACCGCTTTGTTTGCTTCCCGGTTGTCAAATGATTTATTTAAATCGCTGTCTAAAAAGTAGAGGGCAATGAAATTTTTAGCTATGTGACATGGAGCTGTCGTGCACTCGTCGCTTCTCTCATCTCATTTTTTTTATAGCTTTTTTCCCGTTCACAAGCGGGTTTGGCTCGTCGTGATCGGTTTCGTCTTTTTATTTTATCAAATGCCTGATCAGGATTCAATCGCAAGACTTTTAAATCCCCATCCAGCGTATCAAGCCACCGTTGTTTAGGCTGGCTTTTTGGTTGCTTATAATTGACTTCGATGTTCAGACCACACTATCGAAAACGCCACTCTTGCAGTTTCTCCACGATCGGTGCGAACCCTTATCGATCGCGGGTATTCTCATTTCAGTCGTAATCAAAACGTGTCACGCCACCAGTGCAATGTCGCATCCTCGTCCCCATTACCACAAGACACCGTTCATTGTCTTTTATAGTCGGTCAACACTCAGAACTATAGAGAGCGGCAGACGGACGACATTGCGGTAAATTTTAGATTTGGGACGTGCGCTGATACGTCGATCACAAAGAACACCAGTTGTGGAATGCCACCTCATTCAGGTTGCGCAAATGCGTGCAGCAATTTCATCACGCAGTTCTCCAATGGCTGATAGCATTGTCTTGAGATATTTTGATCACTGAGTTTTGTCAATGGCAGTAACCTGCCCCTCGAGATATTTAAATCGCTCAGTTCTGGCAATGGCAGTAACCTGCCCAGAACTGAGCGATTTACATATCTGGGGTCAATGCTATCAGCCAATGGAGAACTACGTTATGCTCCTCA
Source organism: Hermetia illucens (assembly GCF_905115235.1). Taxonomy (NCBI): domain Eukaryota; kingdom Metazoa; phylum Arthropoda; class Insecta; order Diptera; family Stratiomyidae; genus Hermetia; species Hermetia illucens. The sequence goes on from NC_051852.1 coordinate 68,666,737, forward strand.
CATAGGGAAACGCAAAACCTTTTATACCTAAAGCGTCAAGCTTCCGGTTTCCAGACTTGTTTCGAAATAAAACTACATGTTATACCAAATGGATTAATTTTGCCAATCGTTTCCCAGATTTAATATCGGCTGAAAGTAGCGTAATAGGGGTTTAAAAAGTATGAAGTTGAAGTAGGGAAGGGCTCTTTCTTAGTAACTACCCAACCTAAAAATTACTATAAAAGCTCCAGGCGATCTGCGTTGAAATAAAGTTAATTACTACTACATTACTACACTGCAAGATTACAATATTTTGCGTAAGCACAAATGATACCTTGCACCTACCTTATAGACTGTCTTATAATGCAAATACCATATCAAAATGAATAATCTGACGTATTAGATTCATATACGCTATAACCTACTAGGTACGTAAAATTGGGATCCCTGCGTAACGAAGTATTCTCGTATGTGAAATATATAAAACCTCAAATGCTTCGATCGTCCAACTTCCGTTTTCCAACTTATTTCCCAGGAGTAAGTAGGTTCATCATTGCAATTTGACACGCACTATGGAATTGATGCACTTAGCTGAAAAAGGAATGAATTCCAATGTAATGGATCGGTAATAACAAAAGTTCTGTCAGCATTATCAAGCATGTAATGCGCTGTAAGCATGCTTAAACTTGGAATATTTCAGGAATTTGCGTAATTTGGAAGTTTTTGAAAATATTTATGCACCGTTGAATTTTTTCAGGCTCAGTTTTTCTATGCAAGTCATCATCATCATCAACAGCACAGCAACCTTAATAAGGAATTGCAGACGTCCCGGTTTTAAGCTGAGGTCCAAGAATTCCCCATCGTCCTGACATACGCCATCGCTTCATCTTAGGCAGGGTCTGCCTCGTCTTCTTTTTCTACCATAGATATTGCCCCTATAGATTTTCCAGGCTGGATCATCCTCATCCATACGAATTAAGTGACCCGTCCACCGGAACCTATTGAGCCGGATTTTATCCACAACCTGACGGCCATGGTATCGCTCATAGATGTTGGCGTTATGTGGGCTACGGAATTGTCCATCCTCATTGAAGGGACTAAAAATTCCTCTCAGGATTCTTCTCTCGAACGCGGCCGAGAGTTCGCAATTCTTCTTGCTAAGAAACCAAGTTTCCGAGGAATACATGAGGACTGTCAAGATCATTGTCTTTTACAGTAAGAGCTTTGACCGTATGGTGAGACGTTTCGAGCGGAACAGTTTTTGTAAGCTGAAATAAGCTCTGTTGGCAACAACCGTGTGCGGGTTTCATCATCATACCTGGCATCGGTTGTGATTTTTGAACCTATATAGGAGAAATTTTCAACGGTCTCGAAAGTTGTAGTCTCCTCTCCTCATGGTTTTCGTTTGACCAGTGCGGTTTGACGTTGTTCGTTCTTTCGTTTTTGGCGCTGACGTTGCCGCCATGAATTTCGTCTTGCCTTAATTAATGTGTAGCCCAAAATCTCGCGCCGCTTGCTCGATCTGGATGAAGGTAGACGGTTCATCTCAGGTTGTTCTTCCCATGATGTAAATATCTCCAATATCAGATAACCCTCTTTGTCTCGGGAGGATGAAAATCGAGGTGTGTAAGGCTTCGTCCTTCTGACTTGTTGGTAAAACTTCCGCGCCTGGTGCGGTTGCTCCCTGTACTTTTCGAGTTTACAGACCTGTTGGTTTTCCTAGGCTTCCCTTTTCCGTCTGTGAAGCCGCTTGTCCGTTCGACGAAGTTCGGGATAAGTCCCCGCGCGTGCTCGCATCCTTTGAAAATGTAACATTATCCGGTATGCAGCATTCTTCTCTACAATTGCTAGCTTACACTCATCGCCAAACCAGCCGTTCCAACTCTTTTCGGGGCTGGGACCAAGTATGTTTGTGGCCGTATTTATGATAACGTTCTTCAGGTGGTTGTGAAGATCATTTGTTGATGCTTCATCTCTAGAAGCTCTGTTGACTGCAGTTATTGCGGTATCCATTTCCCTCTTTTAGGAGTTGCGTAGGGCTGTCTTGTAGATGGCTTCACTGTTAACTCTCACCAGATTATCAGGGGGTGGTGTTATTCATGCTCGGAGCACCATGCCAATTAGATAGTGATCCTAGTCTATATTGGCCCCCCTATATGTTTTGACATTCATCAAGGCAAGGAAGTGGCGGCGTTCGATCAACACTTGGTCAATTTGAAAGTAGTCCCATCTGGCGGGTACCTCGTATGCATGTGGACCGCTTTCCACGCAAACCAGGTACTTTCAACAACCATTTCGTGTGATACTGCTAATTGAATAATGCGCAGTCCGTTGTCATTTGTATTTGGATGTAAGCTATGAGGGCCAACGTATCGCCTGAATACGGGTTCCGTCCCTACTTGGCTGTTAAAACCCCAAGAATGATTTGGATATAATATCCAGGGGAGGCTTCGATGGTTTGTTCTACTGCCTCGTAGAAGGTATCCTTCTCCGAATCTGCAGTCTCTTCTGTAGGGGCATCAATGTTAATGAGACTTATATTTCTAAATTTGCCTCGCAAACGCAGAGTGCATAGCCGTTCGCTTATGTTTCCAATGCCGATAACAGCAGGTCTCATTTTTTGGCTGACTAAGAAACCAACTTCGAGCACATGGTTTACTGGATGACCGCTATAATATATGGTATAGCGACTCTTCTCTAGGACACCGGTCCCTGTCCAGTGCATCTCCTGTAACGCTCTTACATCTGCCCTATATTGGACCAGGGTATCTCTGTACAGGCCAAATTGTTATTCTTTTGTCAGCTTTGCTTATTAAGCCGACGGAAGGCAAGACTTTTGCGGAAGTCCTCAGTGAAATCTGTTACACGATCAAATCTGAAGACAACGGAGTAGAAGTGTCTTCCATTCGTAAAACGAAGGGTGGTGGAGTCTCAGTCGAATTAGGCCCGAAGACTATAAATAAAGTCACGTTCGTCAAGCAGTCGAGGGGCTTCTGGGAGAAAAAGCTTTGTTTTCCAGCCTGGAACCCCCGTGTTCCTTGGAAATCCGAGACCTTGACTGTGTCACAGAAAAGAACGAGGTAGAAGAAGCCATCAAACGCGAATGTCTGCAGGTAACCAATGTTGGGATTGGTATCTGCGAACTCCCGAGGCCAAAAACTCGCTGTGGTGGAAGTTGCCGAGCCATCCGCGAGGAAAGTTCTAAACTTCGGGAAAATAAGAATTGGTTGAGTAACATAGGATACGAATCCGGGCCGCTCCAACCAAATGTTACAAATGTTTGGATTATGGGCACACATCTGCAAGCTGTCGGGCACCTGACTGAAGGGCAACATGCCGTAAATGCGGCCAGGCAGGCCATAAAGCGAACACCTGCAATGAAAAGGAAAGCTGCGTCCTATGCAAGGACCGTGGCACGACTGATGAGAGCATTGCGCACACTGCGGAATCGGCGCGGTGTCCAGTTTTCAGAGCAGAACTGGAAAGAGCTAGGACATGGTCAACATGATTCGCATCCTACAAATCAATATACACGGGAGTGCAATCGCTCACAAGTTGCTTGCGCAGTTCGCTGCGGAGACCAAAGCTGATTTAATACTCATCAGTGAGCAGTACCAAAACAAGAGCCCAGTTTCATGGCACCCTGACATAGGGTCAGGTACCGCTGCCATCTGGGTTCGGGGCGGCACCCTCCTTAGGGTTCTTGCCCAAGGACGAGGGGACGGCTTTGTCTGGATTCGGTGTTCAGGGATAACGTTTTTTAGTGGCTAGCTTATGCCGAATGAGACGATGCCGGATTTTTGTCGGAGGCCTGATGCTTTGGAGGACGCTATCTTAAGCACGGACGGACGGATCCTGATCGGAGGTAACTTCAATGCTAGGGCACTGGAATGAGGCATGCCTGACACAGATTCCAGAGGAAAACGAATTCTGGAAATGGCGGCGAGAATGTCGCGAAAGTGAACACTGGGAAGTTTGTCGAAACTCTGGGAACAGGTGGGGCCACACTGGAGGATACTCCTGGGGGCGGTGGCGCCACAGCTGACCCTGTCGTAAATTGAGTTATAAACCTGATAACGACGTTCTGCGGAGCCTTCATGCCAAGGAAGGCATCGAGGCGCGGCAAACCTTCCATTTATTGGTGGACAGTGGAAATCGCAGAGCTCCGGAAGGAGTGTTACAAACTCCGCCGCTTAACACAACGTCTAGGCGACTGGGAGGAGTCATATACCATAATGACGGAATACAAATCAACCAAAATTACGCTCGCTCCGCAGCGCAATAAACAAGAGCAAAGCTCGCTGCTGGTAAGATCTGGAAGAAGAGGAGAATTGGGATCCGTGGAGACTCGGTTACAAACTGGTAACCCGGAAAATCGGGGCTCTGCGGAAACCCTGTTCACTTAAGGCCGCGCAGATGGACCGCATTGTAAGGGAACTCTTCCCTGCGCACCTCGTATGGGATGATGACGTCGGCGCGGAAAGTGCAGAGGACTGTTCACTTTTCTCTATAAAAGAGTTGGAACAGGCAGTCCTCTCTCTGAAAAGCAACAAGGCGCCAGGACCCGATGGTATACCAGCAGAGGTATACAAACTGGTATTCCAACCGCGGCGAAACCTTCTGTTCGGCGCATTCAACGCTTGCCTGAAAGAGGGCACTTTCCCTACTCGTTGGGAGGTGGCGAGGCTTGCGTTGATCGAAGGAGGATGGAGGCCACGTCGGGGGTAGCACAAGGATCCATCCTAGGGCCGGACCTCTGGAGCGATACCTATAACAGTCTACTTAAACTCGACATGCCAGTAGAGTCGCCCCTGGTCTGCTATGCAGATGATGTCGCATCGCTTGTTGCTGGACGCACTGTGGAACAGGCGTAAAGCAGACTCAGCATATTGATGTGACGGGTAGGCGGATGGATGACTACTCATAGTTTCAACCTTGCAATGGAAAAAACCGAAGTAGTCATCCAGACTAAAAAGGAAATTCCGACCCTGCGTCCCATATCGTTCGGCGAGTCGATAATCCAGTCAAAATCAGCGGTAAAGTACCTCGGGTTGATTCTTCACTCAAAATTGAGCTTTTTTGAGCAAATCAAAGCAGCAGCGAACAAGGCTGCAGCTGGAGTTTCGACGTTAAGTAGGCTAATGACAAACATTGGGGTTCCAACATCTAGCAGGCGACGTCTCCTGATGAGTTCAACGCAGTCTCTCCTGCTCTACGGCGCAGAGGTATGGGATGACGCTCTTAACAAGGAGGTATATCGTAAACGTCTCGCGCAAATACAGAGACGGGGAGCTTTGCGGGTAGCGTCTGCGTACCGCACTGTCACTGAATCGGCCGTGATGGTGATCGCGGGAGTGATCCCCGTTGCCCTTCTTGCTAAGGAGCGTCAAGCCATATACAAGCGCAAGGGAGATGAGCCAATGGAGGTGGTTGCTCGCGAAGAATGGCAACGCAGTCTAGACTAGAGGCAAATGGACTGCGCGGCTCATCGGCAACTTAGGTGCGTGGCTGAATTAGAAGCATGGTGAGACTGACTATTTCCTTACCCAATTTTGAAGTGGGCATGGAAGTTTTCAGTCTTACCTGCACAAGATTGGAAAGACGCGATCTTCGGATTATGTGTTTTGCAATGGAGTTGTGGACGACGCCTACCACACTTTTCTTTCTTGTGGAAGGTGGGATGGGGTTCGTCAGCAGCTCTATTTAAACACAGGGGATCTCTCTCCAAACAACATTGTCGAAGAGATGCTGAGGAGTGCTGACAGGTGGAGCCGTGTTGCCCATTAAGTTCGGGACCCTCCCGTTGCTAAGAATATAGAGCCCGACCGGTGGCTGAGCCGGATGCCAGGGGGTTCCTCGAACTGATAGTTCCCTTCCTTCTCTCCGCTCCCGTGGGTGAAAGGAATTCCATGATTTGAACGCGCCGCAAAGCGGGAGAGTTCGGGGACTAGCCCGAAGTAATATGAGAAACGATTTCAGTCTACCTCTCTGACGATGGGGAGGTGTTTAGTTGGTAGTCCGACGACGTACCGAACGGGAAGTCCAACACTATGTGCGTAAATGCATTCACCTACCCTACCCCCCAAAAAAAATGGCAATTGCGGGGTGTACTAAAAAGTGAACAGAAGAGACTATTACGGATGTTAAAAGGCAGGGGGAAATGCAGATATTGGAGAATGATTCCAAATGGACGATTTCGATGGCTATTCATCACCTAAAGAAAGAAGTACATTAAGAGCGACGAAATTAGAAGTTTGCAATTTAACGCAAAAGCTCTGGGGCTGACATTATCGGTACAATCTAGCCAGGGAAATTTTCGAAAACTTTCAACGAATATTAACACTAGAAAACTTAGGTACAGCTGCTAGCATTAGAAAGGTCATAAAAATTCTAATATTGATTAAAAAGCTGATAATTTGTCCATAAAAGTAAAGCATTTTAATAAACCAACGGTTTATTTTGTGCTTGCTGGAGGTCAGGATACCAGAAGTTGGGCGCTTTATGTAGTAGGTTTTGTATTCGTTTTATGTGAGGAATTTACTAGGCGTGATTTTCCATTCGTACATAGTTGAAAATATTCATGCATTAATTGCTAAAGTCCAGTTATATAAAAGCACACACATAACCAAGGCATACCCATCCAAATTGACCTAACTCATCTCCATGCATTTCCACTTTACCCCGTGCAGAAAAGTATGCATATATCCAGTTAAAGTAAATACAACTGGTACTAACGTACACACCTGTCTATCTTATTGAACACAACCCGCAAACTTAATAAGCAAATACATATACATGCCAACTAAAAAAACCTAAAAGCAAAACAATAAATTTTCGTAAAATGGAAAAGTTTCAACTATCATAACTTTGTTAATAAAAGTTGGATTTCATTCAAAATTCCTAAAGTTATGCCTTATACCAGTGCCAATTCTTGTACTTCCAGGATGAAACTAAAGGTTTTTTCGGGTAAAGTTCTAAAATATAGTAATATACTATTAACTTTATTTGAGTTGATATCGAACTGAGATGTATTTTGAGGCCTTGATTTCGTATAGATCCACCTGAAATGGTGGTGGTGGCTTTTCGCCTCAATAGGTTCTGAGAACTAGACCTACTTCACTTTTTGGTGCACACATTGTGAGCCCTCGTTGTCCTATGTTTCAACTAATATCAGAAATAAGATCATTTTCAAAAATTCGAACCCCTTCATTTGATATTTGATAAAAAAAAATGTTATACCTCCCTATCGCATATATGGACAGCCTCCCTTCAAACTAAACAGAAATACGTGCTCCTGGTGTACGCGACTGATCGTTTTGTTGCTGCTTAAAATTATACTTGTTTAGAATTCGCATCCGTTACGTATTCAGTTTATTTGCACTCTCCGTTTATACTATGCCCACGTAGCTGTTTTATTATCCTTCTGTTGGTAGTATAGATCCCAGGGCGAAACGAGGCTTGGTACCAACGATGAAGCCTAAAACCTGAGAAACGCCTGCTGAACCAACACCAACAACTCTGCTACCAAACCCTATCTCCACCTCCACGTGGTGATCGCTGGGAGTTCTTTCTTAATAAAAAACTCCAGACGGAGAAGGATGAAGGCCTCCAAGTTGGGGGTTGGGTAGGGCTGACAACCCTACACGGAAAACCAAAGCTGCGAACCCACGGACGGAACTGCGTACAGGATGGATTTCGAAACGACGAACCCGACAACGACAACGGAATAACGATTTGCGCATTTTCTCGTGGAACGTGCGCTCCTTGTACAGACCGAATGCCTTGATTTCGTATAGATGCACCATTTCAGATTTTTCGGCTCGGTAGGTTCTGAGAACGAGAGCTGTCTCACGTTTTGGTTTACACACTTTAAGCCCTCGCTGCCCTATGTTTCAACTAATATTAGAAGTAATATCATTTTCGAAAATTTAAACCGCTTCATTTGATACGTCACATGACCATGCTCGGTGGAAAAAAAAATTTTACACCCCCCTTTCGCATGTATGGGCAGCGCCTTCAAACTTAACAGAAAATGGTGCTATATGTAAAATGGATTCACATACCACCTCTTCTCACGAAATTTCATTACAATTGGTTGGACTGTTTCCGAGTAAATCGCGTGTTACAGACTGACAGACACATACAGAAATAGAATCGATTTTAATAAGGGTTTGTTTCACACAAAACCTTAAATAGAAATAGCTTTGGCTAAAGGTTAGCTTACAATTTTGAAGATTATTATGAAGCAGAATTTTTCTGCCTTTGGCAAAAATTAAAGAAATGTCCAGAAAAAATCTAATACCAGACGAATGCTTTAGAAGATTTCCTATTGCAAGCAAAGAAAACCTTTGGCAATTAGAGACGGATACAGGAGAAAATAAAGATTCCTTTGTATATAACGACATATGTTTTCTGTTCGGAAAAAGTTCACTAAAAATAATTTCGTAGGTGTGTACCATCAAGCAAATCATGTATTGTCGGCCGATTCCATTAACCAGTAATTGTGTCAACATTGATCGTTAACTTTTGCAGAGAGTGTCATTCATAGGTAGCATGAAGCAATGTTGTTAACTTTTATAACAGGAATATTGAATGCTTTACGTGCCAATCACTTTGCCTACCTTTAAGTCAGCTTGTCTTGATTGGTTACGCCATTTAACGCCATTTAACGCTTGATTTGTGCCCGGATAGCTGAGTGGTTAAAGCACACGGTGGAAGGTCGCGGTTCAAATCTCACTGATGGCAGTGCGATTTGTATCGTGATTTGACGCCGGAATCCAGTCCACTTAACTGTGAATGAGTACCTGAGTCGAATCAGATAGCTACACGAACATTTTTAACTTGATTACAAAACCATGTCACTGCACCACAGAAGGCATACCGTTTCATAAAAAGAGTTTCAACTTTCTTCAAATAAATTGTATATCAAAAATTAATAGTGATTCAATGTCCAGCCTCCAAAAGTTTTTTTGAAAAAATAAAGGCAAGTTTCATTCTCAAAGTTTTTTTTTCAATAAGCTCGGAACTAGAAGCCGCAAGCATTTTTCATACTTTCCAGTCAATATTTAAATTAAAATCTTTCAACCAAAAGTTGAACAAATTTTCATTGGATATTCAATTTAAGAATAATGAAAATTAATTGGAAAGAACATTGAAGTTCTACTTTTCAGTGGATTGCATTAAGGAAGTACGCCCCAAGAGAAATTGCGAGTTGTACTGAAACGGGCAGGAATCGATTTAACCTTTAAAATAGCACTCCCATGATAAACAACGCCACAAACATCCAATATATTCAGTTTAATTAATTAAGTGAGGAAGCTGAACATACATTTATGTGTACAAACAGTGCGGGTAAGAAATACAGCACAAACACAGTGACTCATTAAGGACAATAAAGCCCTATCTTCGATTTTTTTTTTATTTTGCTAGGTGTGCAATCTTTATCACGTACCTAAAAATTATAAAATTTACCCTTAAAATTCAATCATTGCCGTCTACCTGCTCAATTTGAAGATCACCTTACTGACCTATCTGAAATAGTTTAAGAAATAACAAGGTTCAAGCGTGCTACTTTTCTTATACGCACTGTATATGCAAAGCATGCATTAATCTCAAGAGAATATTTACTTTTGGATAGCTTATATAAGTGCAATAGAATAGGCTTGAAAGCACGAGAATTTAAGAGGCACTTCCTAGAAGCTAATTACAATCTGTCACTTTTATGAAAACAGAACCCAGGTCCCAGGAATTATCGTATAATTAATAGTAGAGTTTTCTATTTGACCATGTTTTCATGAAAGAACTTGCAAACCTGGAATACTTCTTTAATTTACAGAGTACTACTTTAGTAAAACCCTGTAACAAAGCCGAATAAACATTCACATGTATCGGTCGCGTACACCAGGAATTCGTATTATGGGAGTACTGTTCTACCTTAATATATATAATATGATACATGTATAATGTCTGAGGATGTAGTAAGTTCAAAAAAAAAAGGTTTCAGTTGCACCAAAAGATTAACAATGGACTGGAAAATACATTTTAAATAGAAAATAACTATCTTTTACGCCGAAATAAGGATTTCATGTGACTAGTTAAAATAATAATAATAAAATAGAGTATTGGGGTGGACTTTGGGGGTTACCTGCCAAGCATGCTGAGCATGCTGAGTGGATCACCGCCGAAGGAACCCGCCATGCCAATACACCTGGCATGAATTTTACGGATGTTACCGAAGAGGAAGTTCGACGAGCCATAAACAACTCGAAGAAATGGAGGGGCGCAGGTCTGGATCGGGTGCAGAATTTCTGGTATAAGAAATTTACCAGCGTACACAGTCGGTTGGCAGTATAAATGAGGTCATGATTCCCTAAGAAGGACACGGTGCAGGACCCCGGAGATACACGACCGATTACCAACCCTCTACAAATTCATCACGTCCATTATTAGTGGATGCGGGGTCAATGCGCACCTCGAGATCAACAACATTCTGTCCGAAGAGTAAAAGGGCTGCCAAGTTGGCTCAAGTGTTTGCAAAGAGCAATACATTATCGACTTGGTAGTTGTAGGACAAGCAACTAGACGCCAAAGAAATCTGCTTAGTTACTACATCGATTATGCCAAGGCTTTTGACAGCGTTCCGCATACCTGGCTAATCAACATCCTATATCTGTATCGCATTGATCCGAAACTAATAAAGTTTTTGGCGACAGTCATGGAAGGGTGGCATACCACCTTATCGGTGCGTACATCTGAGGGTGCTAATACCTCAGAGCCCATCCGTATACGGAGGGGCATCTTCCAGGGGAATTCGTGGAGCCCCCTTTAGTTTTGTATGCCACTGAACTGCTTTTAATGGCTACTGAATGATGCTAGAGGGCACGGTTTCGCAATAAAGAATGGCCTACGTGCTAAGTGCGAACTGACACACTTGATGTGCTCAGATGACATCAACTTGTATGATGGTACTAATGACCATCTTAGAAGTCTGTTGTGAATAATAGACATGTTCAGCCATGATATTCAGATGGAGTTTGGATTAGACAAGTGTCGAAGTGTTAGAGCACTTCATTCAAGACCGTAACGGTACACTACAGTACACTGTAGGACGCAGTGGTCAGCATTGCACTCGCCCGAGATTATTACCCTGATTTGACTCAGGTACCCATTCACAGTTGAGTCGACTGGTGTCCGACGTCAAATCACGATACAAATCCCACTGCCACCAGTGAGATTTGAATCGCGACCTCCCGTGTGACAGCCTTGTGCTCTAACCACTCGGCTATCCGGCCTAGTTAATATATCCGTTGATAAAAGCTGATTCGGGACGCCCAATTATTATTAATTTAATCATAATTAATTATAATGGTTTAAAAATCAAATTCTCAGAAAAGCACGGACGTACTAGTAGTAGGCGTAGCAGTCTGCAGTCTGCACACCCGCCTCTGTTGTTGGGGACCTGGTCGGCGGGGAATCGTAGGTTCTCCTCCTCGTAGCGCGGATTAGCCGGACTGGCAGCAAATTAATCGCAGGAGGATCATCGCGTTAGTTAACGACTTATAAAGAACCACAAATAAAGATATCAACAAATGGCATACGGACCACACTCAAGACCCAAGAGTCATCTCTTTGTTCTTATGACCGGGAACCCGGAGGAGAGTGACCTTGAGTGTACCACCTAGACAATGCAGCGCGTTTCTGAACTGCCAATTTGGAGGGTATCGCCGCTGAGTACAAGGCCTTAGAATTAGAATAATCGTCTTACGCTTGGTGCTCAGGTCATGTTCTAGCTATGAACATGCTTCCAGTATCGACAACACTTTCGCTTAGAATACATTGGCGCATTCTAAAAGACCGCACGACTCGGATTCACTATTTTTATCCCAGAAAACTCCCGCACAGACTCCACAGACAATCTTTGATACGCCAGTGAAGAATACTGCATCATGGCCTAGTAATACGCCGTCGATCTTGCACTCTGCTCTGGTTCGAATGTTCTCAACAAAGTTTCTGCCCTTGGGGGAATGCCCAGAATTCACGAGGTATTTCGTGTAGAATATTACTGTTGCCATAGAACTACGCTTTTCAGCATCCCGACTTACAGCACGGTGTGCTGCATCATAATATGGATGTTTAGGGGGAGGAAGTGCAGGAATCGTGAAAATCCTGCTGTTATTAACAAAGTTGTAGTATGTCTAATTTGTCGCTTTTGTGTCCCTCCCTAAGAGATAAAATATCAGTACCACATCGAACTAAATATCATACACAAATATCCTATATACGCTACGAGCCAGTAATAGATGAAACCATCGTGTACCCAAATATTCTTACATAATAAAGCAACAAAACCTTTCATACTTGAAGCGGCGAGCTCCTGGTTTCCGACTTTTTAATTGAAAATACTTTGAATTTTGATTTGGTTGACTAGCGTACCTTTCAAGTATGAGGAAACTAGGGGTCGAAACGTATCCACCATAAAGTGTAATAGGAAAAATTAACAAAAAAAATATAATAATGCTCTTATACAAAATCTTCTCGAATAAAGTTAATAATTGCGTATTTGCAATTTATTACAAAGCCTACTACAATCAATAAAGTTATAGTAATTCAAATAGTGCTTTTCTTTTGAACTTACTACATCCTGAGACATTACACTGCGTCAGTATTATATATATTAAGGTGGAGTAGTATTGCCATAATACGTGCTCTTGGCGTACGCGACTGATCGTTTTGTTGCTGCTTGAAATTATTTTTGTCTAGAAGAACTACGTCTGATGACAGAACTAGCATCCGTAACGTATTCAGTTTATTTGCACTCTCCGTTTATACTATGCTTACGTAACTGACATCTTATATTGTTTTATTGTTCTTTTGGTTTAGGATTCTTCTTATCTCGATTTTCATTTATGACCAATATGATGTGTGCGGTCTTGGGTGTGGTCCGTATGCCATTTTATCATATTTTTCATTGCTGTTCTTTAGGAGTCCTTAGCTAGCGCGGTTAAAGGGTAGTATATGGTAGGTCCCAGGGCGAAACGTGGATTGGTGCCCACGATGGAGTAGAAAACCTGGAAAACGCCTGCTGAACTAACGCAAACAGCTCTGCTACCAATCCCTATCTCCGCCTCCACGTGGTGATCGCTGGGACTTCTTTCTTAATGAAAAACTGCAGACGGAGAAGGATGAGGGCGAGTCTCCCGCGCCTAAAAACTGGACAAAGTGTACCAATTGATCCTCCAGGCTGGTGGTTGGGTAGGGCTGACAACCCTACATGGAAAACCAAAATTACGAAACCACAACCGGAGCCTCGGACAGAATAGATTTCAAAACGACGAACACGGCAATTACAACGGAATAACGATTTGCGCATTTTCTCATGGAACGTGAGCTTCCTGTACAGATATGGAGCTGCCGGGCCGCTAGCTGATACCCTGTCTCAATATAAGGCTGAAGCAACAGCGTTGTAAGATATGCGCTGGACAGGGACCGGTTTCCTGGGAAGAGCTACTACACCATATATCATAACGACCATCCAGTAAACCATTTGCTCGGAGTAGGTTTCTTAATAATAATAATAATCGTTGGCGCAACAATCCATGTTGGATCAGGGCCTTGAAGTGTGTTAGAGCACTTCATTCAAGACCGTAACGGTACACTAGGAGGCAATGTGGTCAGCATTGCGCTCGCCCGAGATTATTACCCTGATTTGACTCAGGTACTCATTCACAGCTGAGTCGACTGGTATCCGACGTCAAATCACGATACAAATTCCACTGCCGCCAGTGAGATTTGAACCGCGACCTTCCGTACGACAGCCTTGCGCTCTAACCACTCAGCTATCCGGACACCGGTTGCGCTCTAACCACTCAGCTATCCGGACACAGGTTTCTTAGTCAGCTAAAAAATGAAACGTGCTGTTATCGGCTTTGAAAATATAAGCGAAGGGCTATGCACTCTGCGTTTGCGAGGCAAATTTAGAAATATAAGCTTCATAAATGTTCACGCCCCTACAGAGTCGGAGAAGGATACCTTCTACGAGGAGAAGGCGCAAACGAGTTGCCATATTTTTTTTTTTTTGAGATAATCCTGTAAAGAAGATTAAACTTTTTTAATTTGTACTATCTTTTTTAACTTTCAATCGTCTACGTCAACGACCTATTTAGTTAACTTACGTACAATTATGATTATTGAGTTCATGAAGCATCTTATTCTATATGTAAAAATTAAATATCAATATTAATAATGGGGGTTTTGGGGTTACCCGCCCAGCATGCTGAGTGGATCACCGCTGAAGGCACCCGCCATGCCAATACACCTGGCATGAATTTTGCGGATGTTACCGAAGAGGAAGTTCGACGGGCCATAAACAGCTCGAAGAACTGGAGGGGTCCAGGTCTGGATCGGGTGCAGAATTTTTGGTATAAGAAATTTACCAGCGTACATAGTCGCTTGGCACGCAGTATAAATGAGGTCATGATTCCCTAAGAAGGACACGGTGCAGGACCCCGGAGATGCACGACCGATTACTTGTTAACCAACCCTCTACAAATTCATCACGTCCATTATTAGTGGAAGGGTCAATGCGCACCTCGAGATCAACAACATTCTGTCCGAAGAGTAAAAGGGCTGCCAAGTTGGCTCAAGTGTTTGCAAAGAGCAATACATTATCGACTTGGTAGTTGTAGGACAAGCAACTAGACGCCAAGAAACCTCTTTAGTTACTACATCGATTATGCCAAGGCTTTTGACAGCGTTCCGCATACCTGGCTGATCGATATCCTACATATGTATCGCATTGATCCGAAACTAATAAAGTTTTTGGCGACAGTCATGGAAGGGTGGCATACCACCCTATCAGTGCGTACATCTGAGGGTGCTAATACCTCAGAGCCCATCCGTATACGGAGGGGCATCTTCCAGGGGAATTCGTGGAGCCCCCTTTAGTTTTGTATGCCACTGAACCGCTTTTAATGGCTACTGAATGATGCTAGAGGGCACGGTTTCGCAATAAAGAATGGCCTACGTGCTAAGTGCGAACTGACACACTTGATGTGCTCAGATGACATCAACTTGTATGATGGTACTAATGACCATCTTAGAAGTCTGTTGTGAATAATAGACATGTTCAGCCATGATATTCGGATGGAGTTTGGATTAGACAAGTGTCGAATTCAAGCCATCCGCAAAGGTTATCACGAGCCGCATGCCGGACATAGCATTGGTGACTTCCACATCGAAACTAAGACCGAGACAGACTTCTACAAGTACCTAGGAATTCTGCAAGGAACCCATGCTCGAGTTGTTGATCTGAAGGATGCTCTGCTGTCCGAATTCCTGCGACGTGTAAAGCTGGTGCTGAAATCGCATCTCTCGGGGAAGAATAAAATAAGCGCTTTGAACGAATTCGCTATCCCTTCACTGGCTTATCCATTCGGAATATTGCGGTGGACGAAGACCGACCTGGAAAACGTCCAGCGGCGTATGTCCAAATTCCGAATGCATCATCCAAAGTCTGCCGTGGAGCTGATGAACCCGCCTCGTGACATCGGAGGTAGGGGCGTGGTTGACGTGGCGGCACAACATCATTGCCAAGTCGACTCGCTGCACGCTTATTTTTACAGCAAAGAGCAGGCGAGTCCCTTGCATGCGGCTGTTTGTAAGGCAGACTGTGGACTGACTCCACTTAACTTGAAGGATCGATCTTTCAATCCTCTGAGTGGGGTGAAGTCGGACCAGGAGCGGATCGAGGAATGGAAGTCGAAGGCAATGCACGGTAAACACGTGAATTGTCTTTGGCAGCCATTTGTCGATTTGCATTTGTCGAACAAACGATTGTGTGCTGGGGAGCTGTTTGCTGAGACGGAGGGGTTCATGTGTGCCATTCAGGATGGCGTGGTTGCCACCCGAGCTTATAAAAATCTCATCATGAAAGAACGGGTGGAGAATGACCAGTGTAGAATGTGTGGTTGGGCGTTAGAGACGTTGGACCATCTCATTTCCGGCTGTACTGTTATGACACCGGTGCAATACATCACCAGGCATAATGCTGTATGTAAGGTTGTCCATCAAAACCTTCATATAAGCATGGGCTGATCACGGGAACATGTCCGGTTTACCGATATGAGCCGCAAGCAGTACTTGATAGTTCTGCTTACAGCATGTATTGGGACCGGCAAGTTCTGACTGATCGCCATACCGCACACAACAAGCCTGACGTACTGTTACGGGTCGCTCCGCGTATATTATTGATGTTGCTATCCCCCATAATAGCAACATTGAACGGAAATACGTGGAGAAGAAGGTGAACTATGAGCCATTGGCTCGTGAAATCAAAGAAATTTGGCGTCTCGAGCAGGTGGTTGTAGTTCCCATAATATTGTCAGCTATAGGTATTGTGCCTAAATCCCTGACGGCTTCCCTTGATGTCCTGGGACTTTCGCACAGTCTGGTTCAAAGCATGCAGAAGTACACCATTCTGCATACGTGCTCGATGTTGCGGGGAGTACTCCACGGATTCTCCCACTGACCTACCACCGGCCGCCACCACCAATGCCCCTTTGGTTTTTAAGTAGGTAGGATCGTCCGAGCCTAAATGCTTGGCATTTAGTGCCAGTATTAGGTAAAATTCGGCATCTGCCGAGATTGTGATAACTCGGAATAATAATAATAAAAGTCACTTATTGCAAAATATCCAATTCAATAGTCGAAAAATCGGGCAGTTTTATAAAAAAAATTAAAACTCTTGTATCTCGAAAACGGTTAAGTTTGGGGTAGGGTGCTTCATAGTGAAATCGGTCAGGAATGATGGATACTACACGCCGACTATCTAAGTTCACTTATCCTGTACCCCTGTATATCTAAGTGTCTTCCGATTCTCGGCTTCCCATGCATCTTCTGTGGAAGATATGCAGTTATTCTGAATTACTGCTTGTACTGCAGTGGCGGCTCAACCGTGCCAATTACCTCGTGGATAGTGGTTTCAGTGGATTTGCCTTTATACCTACCTATGCTCAGACTTAGAGAAAGGCATTCTTGACATAATCGCCCTTGTCCAGGACGCCGTCTAGGTCCTTCAGCGCGAATGACGGTGGTGGTACATATCCTAAGGAGTTACAGCTCCGGTAAATCTAGACAAGCCACGGCGCAACCCTTTCCTGCTGCTTCTGTAGCATGACTGGTATTATGCCATCTGGGCCCGGAGATTTATGTACGTAGAAGTTGTTTATAGCTTGGCCGAGCTTATCCTCGGTAATTACCGGCTGGGGTGGCTGCAAACCCTTAAAACAAGGCTCTGGCTCACAGTTTCCCTCGCTTCCGGGAAAGTGCATCTGAATCAGCAGCTCTAGAATTTTCTCTGAAGATTCCGTCCGAGAGCCTTCCGACTTTTCAAGAAAGGATGGGGTCCTATATTCTTTGCACAGCATTTTACTGAGCCTTGTGGGTTTGCTGGAGCTTTCGATGTTCTGACAACAGTGTAACCAAGGCTGCCCCTTGGCGGTCTTGATGGCCGATTTGTACTTCTTCAAGCAGTTCTTGCATGGCTGCCAATATTTATGCCTGTAGCAGATGTGGCAGATTTCCCTGGTCAACTTCCTGAGACTGCGGAAATCTACATTCCACTACGGTGGAAGTTTTTTCTTACTGTATTTAGTAGGGCAGGAAACTTTAAAGGCAGTATCAAATGCGATTTCCAGAGCCCCGACCTTTGACTCCGGTTCGTCTATCGTGCCACACTTGCCAATTGCGCACCGGAGAGTTCAATCTTGACTACTTGATGAAATTTGCACCAGCCGATCCTTTTGGAGGGTCGAAGGGTTTGGAGACTTCTGCGGCGTGATCTAGACTGAAAAGTATCCAGTTATGATCTGAGAACTATCAAATTGTTGGTTTGTAGGGTGACACAAAGGACCTCTCTGGTTACACACCGTTAGATTTGTAATAATAATAAAATCAAATAATCACTCACCTCCTTCGTTCATTTTCCAGTTGCACAAAGCGTACTCCTTGCATTAACGTCGCAGCCTATCAACAGGTTGGCCTTCTTTGTTGCTATGGTGCCTGCCAAATGTTATAGTTCTTTTAGCAGAGCTAATCGGTCGTGACACCTTCAACCCGATGAAATATACACGTTCTCTGCCCCCATTTGCCACAGTTTGACCACGACAAGATCGTTGGAACTCATGTCCGGACATAGAAAAGTATGCAGACCCTTCCTCGTGACGATAAATGCTGCTATTCGCTTTGGAGTCCTTTGATGAGGATTCCTGTATTAGTGCGATGTCGATGTCCTCCTGAAGGAGGATGGCAATCAGATTAGCCAAAGCGTACTTCGACTGCTGCAGATTTATTTGCGTTACCTACCCGCACGGTCTGCTTACTTGGGGGGTTCGTCAGTCCCCGTCGGACCGTCGATCCTCATCTCAACCAACAGCTCATTGGCGACGTCGATTCGATGCAAGTCGTCGTCCGATTTTGTTGAGCGGAACACTTTCACGATTGGGTTCCTGACTCCGAACCGCACTTTATGGTCTATCTTTTCCAGTATCTCCAGGTCCTCCTTGATAACTACTGAGTCGTCCATAGGAATTTTGGGGTTTTGAAGATCCAGTGATTGGACGAACTTGTCCTTATCGATGCGGATCTTCGACAATCAGATGCGAGTGACCCGTCTCCTGGGAATCTCGTCTAGGGGATGAGTTGGAGCATTACCCTCTCCCAGGCGTCACTGATCTTAGCGATGCACGAACCAGGGAAGTCCCTGGAGAATTGGTCCTCTAAAGCTATAACGTGAAACCCCTTTGGCGTCCAGGAGATGCACAATAAACACCTTTGGCCTAGTTTGCCGCTAGCCGAATTGCCATCTGCCAGCCCCATACGTAAGTCGCCACATCACAGTTCGTGGCTCGTCGGCTGGGTGTTGCTGCTTAATGATCTTCAGAGGTTGCTTAGCATCCGAGCTCTTACCTACTCTGCTCCTCTTCTGTTTTTGTTCAACCTCGTCTTGAGATCAATTGCATTTGAGAGCGGTGGGCTTCGCCTTCTAATCGTCTGCCAGGCGGTTGCGGTTATATTCCTGAACAAGCGCGTGATATTTAGCGGGGCCTTATTCTTAGCAATCCTGCTGAGAATATACATGGCCTACTGGACTGGCTCTTAATCAAGACACCAGCGGACCTTCGCTTCTTAGCTGGTTTCCGGTGGCCGACGTTCTTGTCGATCTTTATGTTTGACAGATACCCCGACCTCGGCGGCTTCGGAATAGGCGCACTGTGTCTGGTATTCCCTATACACAGCTTGACGAACTAGATTCCAGGCTAGAAACCGCTAGTTCGTCGACCGCCTCGCTCCGCGAGATCGCTGCGGTTGGTTTCAGCACAGCGGTGCTACGGCCGGCACCGATTGTACTGTTCTCGACGGCTGCTGCCTCCTGGCTCGCTACCAGCAGCACGTCCTTCGATGATGCGCCTGGCATCACCGCCTCTTCTATCGTCGGTTTAATTTGGTTTATTGATATTTGACTTCATGTCTAGGTTGCACGAGTAGCCCGGGAAGAATATCTGCCCTGGAAAGCTTCTCTTATTTCAAACTTAAGGTACCCAAGGTATTCAGAATTTGCATACTAAAAACGGAGCCCCCCATTGACCACGCAGCTCTCGGCGTATGCTGTTCCACCTTAGCTTGGGGTCCCATTAGCACCTCTTTCAATGCAGGGAGGACGATCCCCGAGGTGATACACTTCTAACACATGACCAGCAGACAACCAGATCCTCGTCAGTTGGATGAATCTACTCCCAGGTCGGTCCTACACACCAGCACCTAACTGCCTATGGTTATAACAAACCCATAAATAAGTACTGTTGAATATTCAATTCTGTGAATGTTCACTATTCTGCAGGCCTTTCTAATTTATCCTTCAAGCAAAACTTAATAAAGGCCCTCCTGACATCTTAGCCTACTCAATCTAACCTACCCAATTTGCCTTAGCATATATAACTATATAACAAGTCGGGTTTTGTGTACTTCTTAGTACGTAGCATGTAATATATCCATATATTATCTGAGAGTATCCACTTTCGGGTGATATTGACATTCATAGTCTTCAATTTTTAAAGAAGCATAGACTATGACCTATTATAACTTTGTTAGTAATAGTGGTAGGATCATGCTCTACATTCTAGCTTACGTCACTGCAAAATTTCGTGGTGCTAGGATGACCTTAAGGGGGGTTTCCGGCCAATTACAAAAAATTATAGTAATATACGATATCTGCTCAAATAAAGTTAATTATTTGAGCAGATATCGGTATGAAAGTTATTTTGGAGCCCAGGCACCATATAATGGCAGCTTCCTGATTTTTTCAGATTTTCGGTTTGGTAGTTTCTGAGAATAGCTCCCTTAAAGAAATGATCACTTTCAACCCCCCGCACTTCCCACCTTTCCAACAAATATCAAAACTAAGACCGGCTTCAGAAAGTACTAACCGAGACCTTTAATTTGATACCCCACATGACTATATGTCATGAAAAAAAATTTTAAATCCCCCTTTTGTATGTATGGAAATCCCCTCTTAATTTCAACGTAAAAGGATGTAACTCACTGTATGAGTGAGCGTTCACAGTTCCCATCGGTGTCCCAAACTTGGTGTCAATCGCTATAACCGTCTCCGAGAAAAATGCGTGTGACGGATAGACAGACAGAAGGATAGTAAACCGGTTTTATTAACTACAAAACCTTGAAAACAAGTAGGGAGAGTGGAAACTAGACGCTTCAGGTATGAAAGGTTTTGTGTATTTCTTATATAAAGAAATTTTAGTATGCATTTGCCCCATTAACACCTAACACATAATATACGCATGTATTATATGAGAGAATCCACTTTCGCGTGATATTGACTTTTATAGTCTTGAATTTACAAGAAAACGACAATTTTGACCTATCATAATTTTGTCAATATATATATTTTTTTTTTTTGGTTGTGCGTACACGGAGGTGGAAAATCTTAGAAAGACACGTCCGCCGCAGCTCCGCCGCCCGAACGGTGGAACAACAGCGGGCGCGTGTGGGATTCACACCCACTAAAAACCACCCCCGGTCTCTCCAGCCCCAGCCCCGCGGGACCATCATTGAGGTATTACTTCGCGGGGTAGGTTTTGTCTTAGGCACTCATCCTTCTCCTCTTTGCAGCTTTCCTCCTTCTTTGTTCCTTCTGCAACTCCTCCTCCATTTGGATGATTGCGGAGCTAACCGCAAGCCACTTCTCCTCGGACTCCAGCATCTCAGTAACCAAGCTCTCCGGGGTCCCGCTCCTGCCCAGCACCTGGTTTAAGCTCCTTCTCTCCATCGCAAATCGTGGGCAGTGAAACATCACATGCTCTGGATCCTCCGGTATGCCATCGCATCTGGGACAGTTCGGAGAATCATCCAACCCAAAGCGGTGCAGATACTACCTGTAGCAACTACCGTGTCCCGTGAGGAACTGGGTAATGTGGTAGTTGGTCTCCCCATGTTTTCGCTCAAGCCACACCCTAATGTTGGGAATGAGCCTGTGCGTCCACCGACCTTTCGTAGACTCGTCCCATCTGCGTTGCCAGAGATCAAGCGACTCTGACCTTGCCGCATTTCTACGCTGTGCATGCCCCTCCATATGTCTTGCATTGTATAGGACACTCATTTCTTTGGCCAGAATGTCAACCGGGATCATGCCTGCCACCACCAATACTGCCTCATCTGATGTGGTTCCAAAAGCACTGCAAACCCTCAAAGCCATCCGCCGGTAAACCAAGTTCACTTGCTTCCGTCTCTGAGAGCTTGCAAGCGCCTCTGCCCACACAGGCGACGAGTAGAGCAGGATGGAGCGCACCACTCCGGCTAGCACCAACCTCCGGCAATGTTTCGGTCCACCAATATTTGGCAACATTTTTGCAAGTGCCGTGGTGGCACTGGCTGCCTTTTGGCATGCATACTCTAGGTGTTCCCTAAAACTCAATTTGGTGTCAATTATTACCCCCAGATATTTGATAGCCTGCTTTGATACGACCATATGTCCACCGACCTCCACTTTTACAGTGTTATTTTTCCTGCGTTTCGTTATCAAGACCGCTTCCGTTTTCGCATCCGCCAAGGTCAGCACGGCTTTTTCTAGCCAGGACTTTACCGCTCTCACTGTTTCCGTTGCGTAAACCTCCACATCTTTTGGGTGTTTTGCTGCAAAAACCACAGCTAGGTCATCAGCAAAGCCGACAATCGTAGTTCCCTCTGGGACGGGAAGAGCAACCCATTATACATGATATTCCACAACAGGGGACCAAGTACCGATCCCTGTGGTACCCCGGCTGTGACAATGTACTCTTTGAGGTCCTCATCCGTCCCGTACCAGAGAGTCCTCTCTGAGAGGTAGTTTTCCACCAAATTCGCTAAGTATCCGGGGACACCTATGTCAGCCAACGCCCCTTTAATTCTATTCCAGTTGGCCGAGTTGAATGCGTTTTTGACATCCAACGCCACCACGGCACAGCGGCCGCCGGGAATCAGTGCACCTTTTGCCAGGTTTACCACCATGCCAATTGCGTCCACCGTAGAGTACCGGTGGTTCCGCGGGGCAGGGAGGGAGTCGGGGGTGGTTTTAGTGGATAAAAATCCCACATGCTGGTGTGTCCAGACCAGTGTCTTCTGAAGATTTCCACCTCCTCAAAAAAAAAAAAAAACCAACAGACAGACGGGCAGACGGTAAAACGATTTGAATAAGGTTTTGTTTTACACAAAACCTTAAAAATACTGAAATATATGTTATAGCGGGAATCATTAATGTGAACATTTTGCAAGACTGCCTTTCCTTTTCCCATATTGCAACAGTTGTGCCAGTCGAACCATGTCGTGTGTGCGTTTAAGGTGGGGAAGAGGCAACGCCTAGTGGTGCATTGTATTCAGTGTCTTATTTCTCCCTGTAACGCGGTTGGAGGCCTCACCGGGCCAGGGAACTGGAGGTCAGTGCTTTTCAGAGGTCGGCTACCTTTCCGTCAAGTTCTGTTGCCTTTCCCGACTCCATTCACTTGATTGGCTCTTCAACTTCTGTGGTGCTGACAGTTGTTTCTCCAAATGTCGAAAGTACTTGTGGAAATGGTGGTTGAACAAATTCTTCTGTTGAAATCTAGTCGAAGCGTTTTCTACTTCTGTCAGCTGCAGTTCATCCATCGTCATTAACAAAATTGAAGTTTTAGATATCCTGTGCTTTTTATAAGTCTGTACAGATCTCTTCCACTATCTCATGTTTAGTTTACCATAAAATTTGTAGCGAGCTGCCAAGGATACAGTAATCACTTTCCTCGCTTCACAGTTGCTATTCTTATGAATTTGTAAATAAGAGACTTACTACGATGATTGCCAGAAACCCGTAGGTGGGGTTAATACCGCACGTCATAATTGACGCTCGGTTATTTTTGCAGTTTTTCAACTTCTGTCCCGATGATTTTCAAACTTCGCTACCCCCAATACTCTGCGTCTGCTCAAAAAGTGAATCTGCGTGCAAGTTATGATATCTTATGACCTACTTTGCGGTATAAGTACTTTCGACATTTGGAGAAGCAACTGTCAGCATCACAGAAGTTGAAGAGACAAAGTCCATGTCACGTCTCCGTCGCGCCGGCTTCCGAGCTCGATCCAATTCCAGGAGTTTTGTCTGCACCACGGCTACTGCCTCATTTACCGCCATCCAGTTTTCCTCCGACTTCAACACCTCTTTCACCAGGTTGGAGGGCTCGATGTCCACCCCCTAGATGCTATTCAACCTCCTTTTCTGCTGCAGAAATCTGTGACAATGGAACATAACGTGCTCCGGGTCCTCGAGTGTAGCACCGCATTCAGGACAGTTGGGAGACTCGTCCAACTCGAAGCAATGCAAGTACTTCCTATAGCCACCGTGTCCCGTAAGGAACTGTGTCAGGTGGTAATTCAATTCTTCGTGCTTTCGGTTGACCCATTTCTCGATACACGGGATCAATATATGGGTCCACCTGCCCTTGTCGGAGTTATCCCATCGTTGTTGCCACTTGCCACACAACTCTCTCCTGATGGCTTTTCAGAAATCCGCATTCGCCTCGGCTGGATTTGCCTTCCGTTTTTCGTAGAGCCAGTGTGCCTCGCTCGCTAGAAGATCTATAGGGATCATTCCTGCGATAACACACACTGCCTCCGTCGACGCCGTCCTAAATGCGCTGCACACCCTTAGCGCAATTGGCCGGTATGTCGAACATATCTTCCTCCGGTTGACAGCGTGGTTAAACGCTCCCGCCCAGACAGGGGCCGCGTATAGCAGGATCGACCTCACCACTCCCGCGATGAGGAGCCTGCGACTATACTTCGGCCCTCCCACGTTAGGCATCATCCTTGCAAGGGATGAGCTGGCATTTGCTGCCTTCTCTCGCGCATAATCCAAGTGTCCCTTGAAACTCAGCTTGGCATCGATCATCACCCCCAGGTATTTGACAACCGATTTTGAGACGACCTCACGATTACCAACCCGCATGGTAACCGTGTTGTTCTTCCTACGGTTGGTAATGAGGACCGCCTCCGTCTTTTCGTCCGCCAGGTCCAGCTTGGCCATTCGTAACCATGACTTTATGGTATGAATGGCTTCATTTGCATAAAGCTCCACGTCCTCGGGACGCTTTGCAATTGCAACTACCGCCAAGTCGTCCGCAAAACCAATCAGCGTTGTCTCCTCCGGCACGCGAAGGCCAAGCACTCCGTCGTACATTATGTTCCACAACAGCGGTTCCAATAAAGAACCTTGAGGCACACCTGCTGTCACAATGTACTCCTTCGGCCCGTCGTCCGTCTCGTACCAGAGAAGTCTGTCCGAAAAGTAACTCTCGATGAGCCGAGCCAAGTAGCTAGGAACACC
Source organism: Hermetia illucens (assembly GCF_905115235.1). Classification (NCBI taxonomy): domain Eukaryota; kingdom Metazoa; phylum Arthropoda; class Insecta; order Diptera; family Stratiomyidae; genus Hermetia; species Hermetia illucens. The sequence goes on from NC_051852.1 coordinate 68,691,614, forward strand.
CAGTTTGGCCAAAGCGCCCTTAATCCAGCCCCAGTTGACTGAGTTAAAAGCATTTTTGACGTCCAGCGTCACCAGAGCACAGCATGAACGGGAGCAGCCTGTTGTATATCACCCTTTCCAACATCTTCTCCATGGTGTCTAAGAGACATATAGGGCGATATGAAGAGGGCAGGCCGGGTGGTTTTCGAGGCTTCGGTAGCAAGACCAGCTTCTGCCTCATCCACTGGGCGGGAAACACTCCTTCCGCCATGCACGATTCGAATGTGCTTGCGAACCACCTTGGTCTGGCCTTGACCGCCACCTTCAGAGCCCTGTTCGGAATTCCGTCCAATCCCGGAGCCTTGCTGTCCCCAATATGTCTGCAGATTTCCCAAAGTTCCTCTTCGGTAACATCAGGGATCGAGAAGACGTCCTGCTGAGCTGCCAGTTGGGGTTCTCTTTCGTCCTGCTCCTGCTGCGGGAAAAGAGTTGCAATTATTTGCAACAAGAGCCGTGGGCATGTCACTTGAGGTGATTTTCGCCCGCGGATCTTCTTCATTACAACTTGGTAGGCTGTACCCCACGGATTCGTATTAGCCTCCATGCAAAGCTTCTGGTAGCATTCCCGCTTGCTTCTCCGAATGGCCTTCTTAAGGTTGTTTCGCATATCCCTGTTCTCCTCACGTTCCTGGTGCTTCGGCCTTCCCCTTGTCCTGTGGGAAAGTCTCCTCGCTCGTAGACAAGAGGATCTCAAGGCAGCGATCTCCGTGTTCCACTAGTAGTTTGGTTTCTTGCCGTGGTGCAAACGTCGTCGTGGCATCGTAGCGTCGCATGCTTCGGTTACACGCTGAGACAGCTGTGTGACCCTTTCCACCGCTGTTCCATCCGGATCATTGGCTCCCTCCAATGCAGCCAGGAATGTCTCCTCGTCGAAAGCTCCGGTAGACCAGCCAACCGCCTTAGCCTTTCAACCTCCAGAGCGTCGTTGACTGCTTCCCCGGTTCCCAATGTGGAGGAAGATGGCCTGGTGGTCACTGTGGGTGTAGTGCTCACTCACTTGCCAAGCCATCCCCCTCACCAGTGAAGTGCTAACAAATGTCAGGTCGACGATTGAACCCGACCCTCTTCCTCGAAAGGTGGGCACGCATCCAACGTTGGCCAGCACGATGTCCAGCTCCGCAAATGACTCCAACAGAATTTGACCTCTGGTGTTCGTCGATCGGCTTCCCCACTCCAGGGCCCACGCGTTGAAATCGCCCGCAATGATTTTAGGGCTGCGGTCTCTAGCATCCAACACCAGACTGTCTAACATCTCCTCATATTGTGCTAAGGTTGCACTAGGAGGAGCGTAGCAGCTGTAAATATGGACACCGTTGACCTTCGTCCTTATAAAACCGGCTGCCGGGGGGGCCATGACTTCCTGAATGGCCTGTCTTCCGCACGCCCAGATTGCCGCGTTCCCAGACGCATCCACCGCCCAAGTCGCACCGCCGTGGTTTCTGTACGGCTCGCAAATAACCGCGACATCGACATTCGACTCTCGAATGGTTTGCGAGAGCAGGTCCTGAGCTGCCTCACAGTGATTGAGATTGATTTGTATCAATCTCATTTGCCTGTGCGGTTCAGCTCCCTCCTATATACCGGACATCTGCTGCTTCCCGCAATATGCCGGCCGTCCACGCCCTCTTTCCCACTACATAACATACACCGTGGGTCTCCGGTGCAATCTTTGATGAGGTGGCCCTCTTCCCCACACTTCCTGCAACTCCTCGACCTATCATGCTGGCTAGTGCATGCCGCCGCAAAATGGCCGAAATCGAGGCATCTGAAGCATCTCTTTAGAGAGATTTGCTCCTTGAGCCTGCACACGACCCAACCTACTCTTACCTTGCCCGCGGTAATTAACTTAATAGCTGATTCCGCCGGCAAACTAATAATAGCGGTCTGTGTGCCACCATATGCCTTCTTCATCCTTTTTTTGGCACTCTGGTCTATATCGCCAAGGTTGAACTGCTGCTTTAGCGCAGCACAGATGTCCTCCCGTGAGGTGACTTCATCTAGGTCTTGCATTCAACCACTATCTCCTGTTTCCGAGCTCTTACCTCAGCTTCCTCTCCAAGTACACTTTCCACCTTCCCGCGGAAATTATCGGCCGACTTGTCGGCAGATTTACTTAACTCCAGCATCAGATCCCCTCTCTGTGTTCGTCTGATACGGCTCACACTATCCCCCAAATCCTTCAATTTCGGGTCTGACTTCACCTTTCAGAGGATGTCGGCATAAAACATATTTCCCTTCTTGGAAATAATTATTATTTCCGGGCGGAGCTTCTTTTTGTCCTTTCTCCTCTTGTTGCTCACCTTAGTCCATTGTTCGGGCCTCCGGGCGTTGGTTTTTTCCACTTTTGTAGGTGTTGTGGCTGCAATCGTGAGATAACCGACTTTCGCGGGTACTCTCGCCGGCTCCGCCTTCTTTGGTGAAGAGGCTTTTTTCTTCTTCGAGACTTGCTGTGGTCCAAGAGGCTCGCTGGTACCGTCTCTAGCCCGTTTTCCTGTCTTCCCGCCTGCTTTATCACGAGGAGGCGTCACCTGCGTTTCCCTTGTGACCTTGCCAACTGACGCTTGGGAATTCTTTTCTTCGAGTGCCCTGTATAAGACAATTTAATGCCTCTTATCAAGGCTCGAATATTTTGGTGGATATTCCGCCTCTCCTTGATGAACTCGCACAGTTCATTTATTCGTTCCCCGAGTGTAACGAACGCCATTCCGATATATTCCCGTTTGCTTTCGCGCCTTGCGCCACAAGGAATGATCTCGATTAAGGGACTATTCTTCTTTCAGAGTCACGCGACGAATCTCGACTACCAAAAAGAACCATTGTTCTCGGTGGTGATCTCCCAAGCTTCGAACTGCTCCTAAAGGGATCCGGTGTGGACCTAATTTCCACTCCACCATTATCTCTTGTTGCATTAGATGCCACTGTAGCCAAGTTTCCCACTACTGAGGCACTGCGGTCGTTGGATATCGACGGCCGGGAGCCCGCTTGCTCACTCCCAAAAACCGCCGGCACTGGGTTTCCGAAGCCCTGCACCGTAAAAAAAACTACTTTTCTCCTCTTCCATATTTGGTTTAATTTCTGGGTGTCCTTCCCATAGCCAATTTTTATCCACGGGTGGGCGTTTACTTCCCACCTACCCGGCCTGCGCATAAGCATGCCCATACACGCACATCTCCGGATGCGTGCATGTGCATGCCCATGACACATTCGCCGAGCATTCCCTTATCCGCACGAAGGGACGCACCTGATGGGAGATTTGGCAACTCCGCACAGGTATTAAACATATATTTCAGTATTTTTAAGGTTTTGTGTAAAACAAAACCTTATTCAAATCGGTTTACCGTCTGTCTGTCCGTCTGTCCGTCTGTCTGTCTATCTATTTGTCTATCTGTCTGTCTGTCCGTCACAGCATTTTTCTCGGAGATGGTTATTGCGATTGATACCAAATTTGCTGAAATTATGGGAACTGTGAACGCTCACGCATGCAGTGAGTTAAATCTTTTTACGTGGAATTTAAGGGGGGTGACAATACATGCACAAGGGGGTACACATTTTTTTTACCAAATATAGCCATGTGGGGTATCAAATGAAAGGTTAATACTTTCCCAAGCCGGTGTTAGTTTTGACATTTATTAGATAGGTGGAGGGTGCGGAGGGTTGAAAGTGATCATTTCTTTAACGGGCCCATTCTCAGAAACTATCGAACCGAAAAATTTGAAAAAAGGAGGCTGCCACTAGATGCAAGCCTAGGCTTCGAAATACCTTCCATGCAGATATCCTTTTCAATATAGTTAATAATAGTATGTTACTATAATTATATATATTATGTTAATATATATATATATGGTTACATGTCCTGTAACATGCGTCACTCCACCTTACACAAATACCACATGCCCATAATACGTATGAGCCATGAACACCTTATCTTCATAAAATTTATCTTACTAAACTCGAGCGAAATAATATAAACATTGTCGTTCTAACAGAAGCTAGAATCTATCCACAAGAGATAAGCGACATTCGAACATAAACAAAAACATGACTCAAACGAACATTGAGCGATATCGAGTTACAAAAGATGCAACTTTGCAAACTCAGCAATTTGCGCCCTTTGTTCAACTCAACTATAAATAAGGTAGAATTGATCTAAGTTTTTAGTCTTAGGCAAAAATTCATCGAGAAAATAAAGCTTACTACTCCGAGTAACCGCCGTGTTTTTTTATTTTGATTAACAGACGGTACAAGCTCGTAACTGGCGCAGTCGGTTTCGGTCGTCACTTAGTTATTTTGTAAAAAAATTCCGCTAAGCCAAACTCGATCCAGAGGACACGGCAAGGAAAACACACAAAAAAAAAACAAACGCGATCGGGAACCTGCAACAATAAACGGTCACCGTAACACAAGTTGTGATTCCGGTCAACCTAACAAATATAAAAAGGGTATTGCAACGCCCAGACTCCAGAATTTTAAGAGAATTCGGGTCGAAAAACAAATATAAAAAAGGCTTGCATCGCCTCATAGGACGAATTTTAAAAGAATTCTCCTCCAACCAGGACAAACTGAGTTGGCTAATATATAAACACCAAGTAACATTATTAGTGAAAGTTATATAAAAAAAAAAGTCATCACCAGATCCTGAAAACAAAAAAACTGAAAATAGCACGCTACCGGTGGGGCGAGTACGCCTACGGAAGCCCTTAAATCAGTTCAACTTTAAATCCTGAACAACTATAGTTCATCACCAGTATCCAGCAGTGTCTCAACCTTGTAGACATTCATACTGTGATCGCAAAGTAAGTATCTAAGGAACTAGAGGCCTTAGATAAAACCTTTAAACCAACCAACCAATCAACAACCAACAAAATGGCTACACAACAAGGACCAAGTGTCAGTAGACCAGAAGTCCAACCCTTCACAATCCCATACAATGAAGTCCTTCGACGAGCGGAAAACATACCGATATTCGATGGCGACAAACATATGTTAACTACGTGGATATCACATGTCAACAAAATATTAGCATTAGCACCATTTGGCGACGAAAGAATGTTCGTCTACGATATTATAATACAACGAATAAAAGGCAGAGCTTTACAAGCCTATTTAAATCTCCCAGACAAAGGCTGGCACTCCATTGCATCAGCATTCAAAAACGAATTTGGCGTATCAGAATCATACGACTCAATCATCACGAGACTACATAGAATAACGAACTTTAACCATAAATTAAACAAAAATTATACAATATATGAACTGTACCACAAATTATTAGAAATCAAAAATCTGCTTTCGCTTAAATATGAGCAGGATCCTAACCAACTCGACTCTATCATCTACAATCATAAAAATTCCGACAAAATTGTCTTAAGTAAATTTCTAGCGCTTCTTCCTAGAGCAGAATTTTGGGCTCTAGACGCGAAAAAACCAACCAATTTAACTGAAGCTTACAACTACCTCAAAGAAACCATTGACAGAGTGGATGCTACGGCAATGAAAGACGAATTTCAACCCACTAAATATCAAAAAACCTTCAATTATAATAAAAATAATTTCAAATACAACAAATTTAATAGTCAAAACACTGAACATCCTCAAAACAGAGACAACAGTAATTACAACAAACAAACAAACTAACCAAAGTTTTAATAAACCCCAAAGGAACTACAATTCCGAATATAAATATAACAAATTCAACAACCATTCTCAAAAAAGGAATGAAACTAATAGGTCAGAAATTCCAGACGCATCCATGCGAACACAAATTACCAATCCTAAATATAATTCAGGATATACTCCCAGACCAAACCTAGACCCCAAGGACATGAGTTATATTTCCAAAATGTCCACACAAACCATTCAACCTGAGCAAAATTTTCAAATATTTGCCTCGGAAACCCTTTACCAATAACAAATTTATCAATCGATGGTGAAACAATTCCAATCCTGATAGACACAGGAGCAACAACATCTAGTCTTGATCAAAATTGTCTTCAAAACCTACCAAACATTAAACTCGACATTCCGATCCCAATAGCAGGATTAGGCGGTAACTACAATGTTACACACAAAATTAAAACAAACATGCCAAAAGAATTGCAAATGCCAGAAGATCACAAAATCTTATGGAACATCATGGATTTTTCAAACAAATCTTTCAAAGGTATAATAGGACAAAACCTTCTATATCCACTGAACGCAGCAATATTCTCTGGATTTGGATACCTACAAATAGGAACAAACAGAATCCCTTTCAATTATGCTCCACCACAGGAGATCAATAATGCTGAAGTCATAGAACCCGTTATTGAACAAAAATACCAAAATTTAACCAAAAATTTAAACTTAGAGGAACAACAGTCTCTCACCAAAATCCTAAAAAAATTCAACAACTTAATGTATTATATAAAGATGGAGATTTACTTACAGCAACCTGTCAAACCCGTCACAAATTAGACTTAACCTCAGACAAACCCATCTATACAAAAATTTACAGATTTCCACCTGTCCATGAGCAGGAAGTGAACAGACAAATAACCGAAATGCTAGAGCAAGGCATTATCAGAAAAAGTCAATCACCCTACAAAAGTCCAATTTGGGTAGTCCCCAAAAAACTTGATAATTCAGGCAAGCAAAAATGGCGAATCGTAATCGATTATCGTAAATTAAACGAAATAACTGTCGAAGACAAATTCCCAATACCAAACATAGACAACCTATTCGATAAACTCGGAAAGGCACAATACTTCACTACATTGGACCTTGCAAAAGGATTCCACCAAATTGAAATACAAGAAAAAGACAAGTTCAAAACAGCCTTCAGTACACCTCAGGGACATTTCGAATTTAATCGTATGCCCTTCGGTTTAAAAAATGCACCTGCTACTTTTCAGCGCATGGTAAATGAAGTACTAGCGGACCATATCAATAAAATCTGCATTGTCTATCTAGACGACATTTTAATCTTTGGCACCTCGATACAGGAGATGGAAAATAATACCAAATTAATCTTCCAAAAATTACAGGAACACAACCTGAAAATACAAGTTGATAAATGCAAATTTTTCGCAAATGAAACCGAATTTCTAGGTCACATATTAACTTCAGATGGTATAAAACCCAACCCAAATAAAATTAAAGTCATAAAAAAACTTAAAATCCCCAAAACTTTGAAACAAATTCGCAGTTTCCTAGGTATCACTGGATACTATAGAAAATTCATCCAAAACTACGCAAAAATAGCGACACCATTAACAGACTCACTCAAAAATGAGAATCAGATCGATTATAGCGATCCCAAATATATAAACTCCTTCGAAAAACTCAAACAAATGTTAATCAACTATCCAATCCTGAAGTATCCAAACTTCAAGGAAAAATTCACTCTAACCACAGACGCTAGCAATAAAGCCATAGGAGCCATTCTATCGCAGAAAGGACATCCAATCTCTTATGCTTCGAGAACCCTCAATGTACATGAACGGAATTACTCTACCATAGAGAAAGAGCTTTTAGCAATTGTTTGGGCTACAAAATATTTCAGACAATACCTTTACGGTATAAAATTCGAAATCAAAACTGATCATAGACCATTAGTATGGTTACAAAGTCTCAAAGACCCCGATTCAAAAACCCTTCGTTGGCGCATAAAACTCAACGAATATAATTTCAACATAAGTTACGTAAAAGGTAAAGAAAATCAAGTTGCTGATTTCTTAAGCCGCATTAATACGGACCAAAACGAAATTAACTACCAAAATAAAATACCATCAGATATAGCAACAAATCACTCAGGAAAAGAGGAATTGAACGACCACATACACATTCGAGAAGGAATAGTAAACACTTGCAAACATCAAATAATATTAGTAAAGGAAAAACAAAAAGAACTCAAAACAGTTCATAAAAGTGGACATATCTACATCGATGAAATAGATCTTAACAGTGAAAATTTGACAACTGAAATCTTAAAACGCAATCTACCAGAAAAAGGAAAAATATTTAGTAACAATTTAAAACTGCACTTTATAAAGTATAGCAAACGAGCAATCGATCTATTAGATCAAGAACAAACACTCAAAATAATAAAAAAAGAGCATGAGGAAAACAAACACCTCGGCGTTAATAAAACTTATGATAACCTAAAAGGAAAATATTATTTCCATAAACTAGAAAAACTAATCAATGAATACATCGATAATTGCGAAACATGCGGTAAAACCAAATACGACAGAAAGCCGTATAAAATCAAATTTGAAATTTCAGAAACCCCTAATGACATTAACGAAATAGTCATAATGGACATTTACATGACTAAAAACAAAAATTATTTCACAACTTTCGACAAATTTTCCAAATAATTTCATATAAAATATACTCTCGATAAAAACCCTATAACCCTAATAAAACTAATACAAGAATATATAACGACATTCGGCAAACCCAAAAAGGTTATATTCGACAACGCTTTCGACGTAATATCAATAACACAATTTCTAAAGTTAAGAGACATAGAATACCACACAACAGCCCCAGGATCCCATACAGGAACGGCAGACATTAACAGATGTCACAATACACTCACCGAACGAATCAGAACTATCCAAGAAATAGACAAACAAAAGGATTTAGACTTCGTCATATTAGAAGCTGTAGAATCATACAACAACACAGTACATTCCACAACAGGCTATACCCCATTCGAAATTCAATTCGGAAAAATCAACAAAAACAAATTAACAGAAAGAATGCAAAACAGAAAAAACATATGGATTTCAAAAATTAACCAAAAACGCGAACAAAAACCCGATATAGAAAACAAACAAGTCTACGTAAAGAAAACTTTTAGAAGAAAAAACGAACCTCTATTCGAAAGAAGAGAAATAGAGAAAGACAGCAATCAAAATATAATACAGAAAAAGAATAATAAAAAAATTAACCTTGATAGAATCAAACGTCAACCCAAATACTATAAAAATAAAGAAACTAATGCAAAAGAACTAATAAAGAAAGACCCTATCAAATACCCAATAGAGAAATACGGTATTTCCATTTACGAAAATGATCTAAAAACACTCGATAATCAAAACTGGCTCAATGATAATATAATAACCTTTTATCTAAACCTCATAACAGAAAATAACAATAAAGTATATGTATTCAATAAACAAATATTTAGAACAAGGATACGACTCTGTTAAAAGATGGACCAAAAAAGTCAACACATTTAACTACGACACAATCTTGATACCAACCCACATAAGAGGTAATCATTGGACATTAATCGTCATTAACAACAAAACCAAAACAATTTCCAACTATGATTCCCTTGGAAATAACAACAACTACATGTTAGAAAAACTACAGAATTATTTAAATCTTGAATCCCTAGACAAACTCAAGAAAGAGTTACCCGAAAAATATATAACCATTAACGAAATAGACATCCCTCATCAGCACAATAGTTACGATTGCGGAGTCTACACTCTTAAATTCGCAGAACTAATAACTCAAAATAAACCCCCCCTAATATTCACTCAATCAAACATACCTTTGTATAGACATCAAATCAAAGAAAATATCCTTAACGGAAGAATAATTTGAAAAACTTTCTTTTTCAGATGATAACAATCATCTTTATCATGTTACTATCCATGGTAACTAGTGAACCCCAGTACATTAAAAACGAGAAAATTAAATCAAACTCAGGAATAATCTTAATCCCCAAGAACGAACCGGCAACTTTAATAAAATATTGGTACAGAATCTACCACACCATTAACCTAAAATCCTATGTAAAAGCCATAAATAATATCCAAAATACAAAAATCAATAACAGTTTCATTAAACACACAATTAACTTAATAAAATCAGAATTAACACTAATTAATCCAAAAATTAATATAAAAATATCTCAAATAATCACAAATAACAAAACCCTTGATCAACAACAGAAAGAAGAATTCGAACATTGGAACGAATGCACCTTCCTGAAATATAACGAAACATTAGATAAAATGAGCAAATGCCTAGAAGTCAAAAACTCTTTCCCAGATTACAAACACTTACACTCAGTCAACATGACTACCCTGGAACTTTATGTTCAATATTGTAATGATAATCCCAAAAACGAAAAATGCATACCCCTATTTAATAACGCCTCAGAGCATAGCAACTTCTTCAATTGCATGAAAAAAGACACAGTCAAAAATTGTCACACCCACCATGTCATACACAAAAGAGGACTTTTCAATTTCATCGGAACAGGATATAATCGGTTATTCGGACTAGTTGATAGAGACGAATACAACCAGATTCTAGAGCACATGCAGATCATTGATTCCAACAATTACGAAATTATAAAAAAAATTAAATAATCAAATTAAAATAAACTCAATATTGCAAGAAAATATGAACCAAATCAATAAAAATATAAATAATATTCAAAAGCAAGTTAGCACAGAATTTGTAAAAAAGTTAAATGAATTTCAAAAGTTAATAAACGAAGAAATAATTGAAATTAAAATCACTCAAGCCTTAAGTCATATTCAAGACGAATTGGAAAAAATTATTGACAATATTAACTCTGCAAAAATAGGAATAATGACAAGATCACTATTAACAAAAGACGAAATAAATACCCAAAACGTTAGTCTTAACCAATTAAAATTAACAACACTTGTTGTACTACAAAAAGAGAATAAACTAACCTTTGTAATATCAATACCAAACATTATTGAGTACCCACAATTCTTTGTAAGAAAAATTGTAAATCAAAATTTTGAATATCTAAACATAACCAATTCCATTGCTATAAAAACATCAGATAATAAATATTGTAAATTAGAAAAATACATTAAGAATTTATGTAAACCAATAAACTGTAAATCTTGTAAAGTAAGAGATGAAAACTTCTCATACATAGAAGAAATCGAAAACGGAAAAATACTCGTTGTAAACGCAGAAAAATTAAATTGTGTACAAAAATGTAAACAAACAAATGTAATAACACTCCAAGGAAATTATGTAATAACCTTTGTAAACTGTGAAGTTACTATTAACAATAATACTTACGTAAATAAAGTAATAAACCATATTGACAACCTTGTAACAAGTCCAATTACAAACATATCAGACATACAATTTGAATTCAATTTCACAGAAATTAAAATGAAAACCTTTCAAAACAATGAAGAAATTAGAGAATTGCATTACATAAACAAGAAGACCTGGATATCAACTTCTACTATTCTCCTAATAATCTCAATAATTCTAGCATTAATTCTTTTCACTTATTGTAAACTGAAAAATAAAACAATAAAAATTAAAAATTTTATCCCAACGGTAAATAAAATTAGAGAAAACCAGGCAAAATTCAATAAGGAGGACGAATCTGTTTCCTTTGAGGACAAAGTAAAATCAAAGGAGGGGGAGGTTACATGTCCTGTAACATGCATCACTCCACCTTACACAAACACCACATGCCCATAATACGTATGAGTCATGAACACCTTATCTTCATAAAATTTATCTTACTAAACTCGAGCGAAATAATATAAACATTGTCGTTCTAACAGAAGCTAGAATCTATCCACAAGAGATAAGCGACATTCGAACATAAACAAAAACATGACTCAAACGAACATTGAGCGATATCGAGTTACAAAAGATGCAACTTTGCAAACTCAGCAATTTGCGCCCTTTGTTCAACTCAACTATAAATAAGGTAGAATTGATCTAAGTTTTTAGTCTTAGGCAAAAATTCATCGAGAAAATAAAGCTTACTACTCCGAGTAACCGCCGTGTTTTTTTATTTTGATTAACAGACGGTACAAGCTCGTAACTATATATATTAACAAAGTTATGATAGGTCAAAATTGTCGTTTCCTTGTAAATTCAAGACTATAAAAGTCAATATCACGCGAAAGTGGATATAACATATGCATATATTATGTGTTACGTGTTAATGGGGCAAATGCATACTAAAATTTCTTTACATAAGAAATACACAAGACCTTTCATACCTGAAGCGTCTAGTTTCTACTCTCCCGACTTGTTTTCAAGGTTTTGTATTTAATAAAACCGGTTTACTGTCTGTCTGTCTGTCAGTCCGTCACACGCTTCTTTCTCGGAGACGGTTATAGCGATTGACACCAAGTTTGGGAGAAGGATGGGAACTATGAACGCTCACACATACAGTGAGTTACATCCTTTTGCGTTGAAATTAAGAGGGGATCTCCATACACACAAAAGAGGGATTTAAAATTGTTTTTCATGACATATAGTCATGTGGGGTATCAAATTAAAAGTCTCGGTTAAAATAAAAAAAAGTAAGTCTGCGGACCAGAGCGCCGCAATCGAGAGGGAAGATCCACGACAGATCACAATCCTGATCATGGTTTCTTCTGCTTCAGATCGTTATTGAGGCGCGGCCCCAGAGGTTCCCTCACTTCGTTGACATCTTCCGGCCATTATTTAGAGGATGTCCCTAATAAAGTTTTGCAGAGTCAAGGAGGAAGAGCGAGGGAGGGAGTCCTCAAATAAAAAAAAAATATTTTTAGTTCATGCTATATTCATATATCCAAAAAAATATATAATATATATAAAAGGAAAAGGGCAATGAGAAATGAAAAATATATAAAGGAAAAAAACCATGCAAATAAATCAAAGTAAAAAGAAAAAAAAATATAAAAGAAAAGAAAAAAAGACAAGAAATCAATTCAAAATAAAACTCACAGGATGCTCCACTCCGAGCTCGGCGTGGCATGTAATTGCAGCTAACTCGTTTAATTCTGTACATAAAATATTTAGCTATCTAACGTACTATTTCCTTAATTAAATTCTGTATTAATTTCAGATATTCTTAAATTTTCTCATTCAAAATATAAAATGCATTTAATCTATTTTAAACGGTACAGAAGTTTTTCTTGCAACAGCCACCCTGTTGCGATTACTCACAACAAGAAATCTAACATTTTATCGTACTACTCCAACGATATTGCAACGAAAAGGATATGAACGATTCAAATGAGCATTGTTTGTGATGATCTGCAGCAAAATAAATGAGATAAACAGAAACTCGTCGCTTGACATGAACTCGACACGTAAAGTGCGTTAACAAAACGTTACCCCAATATTCAACAAGTCGGGAAACCGGAAGCTGGACGCTTCAGGTACGAAAGGTTTTGTGTATTTCTTAGTACGTAGCACGTAATATACGCATATGTCCACTTTCGGGTGATATTGACATTGATAGTCTTCAATTTTCAAAGAAGCAACAACTTCGACGTATTATAAATTTGTTAGTAATAATGCGATTTCCATCAAACTTCGTATGATCATTCTCTACATTATATGATAGCCTACATCACTGCAGAATTTCGTGCCGCTAGGATGAATCTAAGGGGGGTTTCCAGCCAATTACAAAAAAATATAGTAATATACTATTATGATATTAACTTTTTCTGAACAGATATCGGTGTGAAAGGTATTTCGGAGCCAAGGCACCATATACTGGCAGCCTCCAGATTTTTTTCAGATTCTTCGATTTGGTAGTTTCTGAGAATGACCCCCTTAAATAAATGATCACTTTCAACCCCCCGCACTCCCCACGTTTCCAAGAAATGTCAAAACTAAGACCGGATTCGAAAAGTACTAATCGAGACCTTTAATTTGATATCCCACATGACTATATTGGATGAAAAAAAATTTTACACCCCCCTTTTGCATGTATGGGGACTCCCCTTAAATTCTACGTAAAAGGATGTAACTCACTGTATGTGCGAGCGTTCACACTTCCCACCTTTCCACCAAATTTGGTGTCAATCGCTATAACCGTCTACGAGAAAAATGCGTGTGACGGACAGACACACAGACAGACAGACAGACAGACAGACAGACAGACGGTAAACCGATTTTAATAACGTTTTGTGTTTACACAAAACCTTAAAAATTAGTAAATGTTTTCTCAAATTTTATAACGCAGTAATCTAATCTATCATTGCGCGTTTTTTTCCACAGATTTTCTTTTAGGATAAAAACAAGTCGGGAAACCGGAAGCTGGACGCTTCAGGTACGAAAGGTTTTGTGTATTTCTTAGTACGCAGCACGTAATATATGCATATATTATGTGGGAATATCCACTTTCGGATGATATTAACATTTATAGTCTTGAATTTGCGAAGAAGCGACAACTTTGACGTATTATAACTTTGTTAGTAATAGTGCGATTTCCACCAAACTTGGTAAGATCATGCTCTATATTATACCCTATATTGTTGCGAAATTTCGTGGTCCTAGCATGAATTTAAGGGGGGTTCTGCAGCGAATTACTGAAAATTATAGTAATATACTATTATTAACTTTATTTATGCAGATATCAGTGTGGAAGGTATTTCGGAGCCCAAGCACTATATAGTGGCAGCCTCTCAATTTTTTCAGATTTTTCGGTTTGGTAGTTTCTGAGAATGCCCCCGTAAAGGAATGGTCACTTTCAACCACCCGCACTCCCCACTTTTCCAACAAATGTAAAAACTAAGACCAGTTTCGAAAAGTACTGGCCGAGACCTTTAATTTGATACCCCACATGACTATATTTGATGAAAAAAAAATTTACACCCTCCTTTTGCATGTATGGGACCCCCCTTAAATTCGTTGTAAAAGGATGTAATTGCAAACTCAGCAATTTGCGCCCTTTGTTCAACTCAACTATAAATAAGGTAGAATTGATCTAAGTTTTTAGTCTTAGGCAAAAATTCATCGAGAAAATAAAGCTTACTACTCCGAGTAACCGCCGTGTTTTTTTATTTTGATTAACAGACGGTACAAGCTCGTAACTATATATATTAACAAAGTTATGATAGGTCAAAATTGTCGTTTCCTTGTAAATTCAAGACTATAAAAGTCAATATCACGCGAAAGTGGATATAACATATGCATATATTATGTGTTACGTGTTAATGGGGCAAATGCATACTAAAATTTCTTTACATAAGAAATACACAAGACCTTTCATACCTGAAGCGTCTAGTTTCTACTCTCCCGACTTGTTTTCAAGGTTTTGTATTTAATAAAACCGGTTTACTGTCTGTCTGTCTGTCAGTCCGTCACACGCTTCTTTCTCGGAGACGGTTATAGCGATTGACACCAAGTTTGGGAGAAGGATGGGAACTATGAACGCTCACACATACAGTGAGTTACATCCTTTTGCGTTGAAATTAAGAGGGGATCTCCATACACACAAAAGAGGGATTTAAAATTGTTTTTCATGACATATAGTCATGTGGGGTATCAAATTAAAAGTCTCGGTTAAAATAAAAAAAAGTAAGTCTGCGGACCAGAGCGCCGCAATCGAGAGGGAAGATCCACGACAGATCACAATCCTGATCATGGTTTCTTCTGCTTCAGATCGTTATTGAGGCGCGGCCCCAGAGGTTCCCTCACTTCGTTGACATCTTCCGGCCATTATTTAGAGGATGTCCCTAATAAAGTTTTGCAGAGTCAAGGAGGAAGAGCGAGGGAGGGAGTCCTCAAATAAAAAAAAAATATTTTTAGTTCATGCTATATTCATATATCCAAAAAAATATATAATATATATAAAAGGAAAAGGGCAATGAGAAATGAAAAATATATAAAGGAAAAAAACCATGCAAATAAATCAAAGTAAAAAGAAAAAAAAATATAAAAGAAAAGAAAAAAAGACAAGAAATCAATTCAAAATAAAACTCACAGGATGCTCCACTCCGAGCTCGGCGTGGCATGTAATTGCAGCTAATTCGTTTAATTCTGTACATAAAATATTTAGCTATCTAACGTACTATTTCCTTAATTAAATTCTGTATTAATTTCAGATATTCTTAAATTTTCTCATTCAAAATATAAAATGCATTTAATCTATTTTAAACGGTACAGAAGTTTTTCTTGCAACAGCCACCCTGTTGCGATTACTCACAACAAGAAATCTAACATTTTATCGTACTACTCCAACGATATTGCAACGAAAAGGATATGAACGATTCAAATGAGCATTGTTTGTGATGATCTGCAGCAAAATAAATGAGATAAACAGAAACTCGTCGCTTGACATGAACTCGACACGTAAAGTGCGTTAACAAAACGTTACCCCAATATTCAACAAGTCGGGAAACCGGAAGCTGGACGCTTCAGGTACGAAAGGTTTTGTGTATTTCTTAGTACGTAGCACGTAATATACGCATATGTCCACTTTCGGGTGATATTGACATTGATAGTCTTCAATTTTCAAAGAAGCAACAACTTCGACGTATTATAAATTTGTTAGTAATAATGCGATTTCCATCAAACTTCGTATGATCATTCTCTACATTATATGATAGCCTACATCACTGCAGAATTTCGTGCCGCTAGGATGAATCTAAGGGGGGTTTCCAGCCAATTACAAAAAAATATAGTAATATACTATTATGATATTAACTTTTTCTGAACAGATATCGGTGTGAAAGGTATTTCGGAGCCAAGGCACCATATACTGGCAGC
This sequence comes from Hermetia illucens, assembly GCF_905115235.1. Taxonomy (NCBI): domain Eukaryota; kingdom Metazoa; phylum Arthropoda; class Insecta; order Diptera; family Stratiomyidae; genus Hermetia; species Hermetia illucens. The sequence continues at coordinate 68,708,162 of NC_051852.1, forward strand.
CTCCAGATTTTTTTCAGATTCTTCGATTTGGTAGTTTCTGAGAATGACCCCCTTAAATAAATGATCACTTTCAACCCCCCGCACTCCCCACGTTTCCAAGAAATGTCAAAACTAAGACCGGATTCGAAAAGTACTAATCGAGACCTTTAATTTGATATCCCACATGACTATATTGGATGAAAAAAAATTTTACACCCCCCTTTTGCATGTATGGGGACTCCCCTTAAATTCTACGTAAAAGGATGTAACTCACTGTATGTGCGAGCGTTCACACTTCCCACCTTTCCACCAAATTTGGTGTCAATCGCTATAACCGTCTACGAGAAAAATGCGTGTGACGGACAGACACACAGACAGACAGACAGACAGACAGACAGACAGACAGACAGACAGACGGTAAACCGATTTTAATAACGTTTTGTGTTTACACAAAACCTTAAAAATTAGTAAATGTTTTCTCAAATTTTATAACGCAGTAATCTAATCTATCATTGCGCGTTTTTTCCACAGATTTTCTTTTAGGATAAAAACAAGTCGGGAAACCGGAAGCTGGACGCTTCAGGTACGAAAGGTTTTGTGTATTTCTTAGTACGCAGCACGTAATATATGCATATATTATGTGGGAATATCCACTTTCGGATGATATTAACATTTATAGTCTTGAATTTGCGAAGAAGCGACAACTTTGACGTATTATAACTTTGTTAGTAATAGTGCGATTTCCACCAAACTTGGTAAGATCATGCTCTATATTATACCCTATATTGTTGCGAAATTTCGTGGTCCTAGCGTGAATTTAAGGGGGGTTCTGCAGCGAATTACTGAAAATTATAGTAATATACTATTATTAACTTTATTTATGCAGATATCAGTGTGGAAGGTATTTCGGAGCCCAAGCACTATATAGTGGCAGCCTCTCAATTTTTTCAGATTTTTCGGTTTGGTATTTTCTGAGAATGCCCCCGTAAAGGAATGGTCACTTTCAACCACCCGCACTCCCCACTTTTCCAACAAATGTAAAAACTAAGACCAGTTTCGAAAAGTACTGGCCGAGACCTTTAATTTGATACCTGACTATATTTGATGAAAAAAAAATTTACACCCTCCTTTTGCATGTATGGGACCCCCCTTAAATTCGTTGTAAAAGGATGTAATTCACTGTATGCGTGAGCGTTCACAGTTCCCAGCTTTCCACCAAATTTGGTGTCAATCGCTGCAACCGTCTCCGAGAAAAATGCGTGTGACGGACAGACAGACAGACAGACAGACAGTAAACCGATTTTAATAAGGTTTTGTGTTTACACAAAACCTTAGAAACGAAGAGATTTCTTCGAACACACAATCATTGATTAAGAAATGAAATTAACCATTGGTAAAGTATTAAACCCATCGAATTCACCGACAAAGCATTTGGGTCAATAAAATTCCATTCCGTGATTGAAACCATGGGTTTCTTGTTTTCCAATCGTACATTTTTGTTAATCATTGTTAACTAAAGTTGTCTTCGACTGTTGTAGCAATAATTTTAAGAAACATAGTCAATTTTAATTAATGTAAACTCATTTTCATAATTAAATCTTCTATGAGATTATTAGAACCGTCGACGCAAATAACGAAAATACACCTTCAAACTTGTAACCGCCTCGAGTGAATTTTTCTCCTCGTCATTTTTCGCAATTAATTTTCCTTCTTTAGAAACTTTTCGATATATTTTTATTGGCTTTCGGCAAACGCACAACACGACCAGAACCTTGTGAATTGAAAAGGCGGACGAAATTCACTAATAATAATTCACTTAATCGACTCTTGGGAAACGTCTCAAAAAGAACGCGATGCTTAACATTCTTCCTCAAAGGAAACTCCGAAAATTGTTCCCCACAGTGTCAATTCACGGCTGTTCCTGGTGCCAATCAAAACCTTTGTTGTTAACTGTTGTTAAATGTTAACTTCGTTAAAGTATTTATTTAGCTAAAAAAGTGTTGAGAAATAAGAAAAAGTACTCAGCAAGTGGTTGGTCGCCAACAAAAACAACACTGCGTTCTTGCCTCCTCAAAAATCCACTGAACCGCAGGTTGGGCCCTAGTTCCGTGCACTTCGTAGCTCAGTTGCAATGGCGTCAAGTTCTGTTGCTTTCCCCGATTTCATTCGTTTTATTGCTCCTTCGACTTTGGTGACGTTGACAGGTGGACTTCTTCAATTGTTGGCAATATTTTTAGAAGTGGAAATTGTTGAAATCTGCTCGAAATATCCCCGTCATCAATTCATCGCAGCCATCAAAATGGTGCACCACAGCGCCAATTGGGCTCCACGGAGCGACCTCGTCAATCGATAAGCAAAGTACCGTTTTTATCATAAATGGAACAGAAACGTTCGATGCTTTGCGTGGGTTGGTGTCAGTCTTTGACAAATTAATACATATGTCCAGTTTATCGCAAAGATCTCCAACTGCCTAGTATTTCATCAACGAGAAATCTATGGTAAACTCATTTCTTCTCACGGCCCTTCATTTAAGCATCGTCATTTCAACGCCTAATAACACGGCTGATGAACCCCTTACTAGGCCCGGTAACCCGGACGGTTGCGTAGGCCGTTTTGTGGACCATGTTTTTAGCTTCATTCCACGATTTTCTGACTTTGTAGTGGCTGACCATGGCGTGGGTGAAAGCATTTCTTATCTTTTCTTACGAAATCGTCAGAATTTACTTCGCAGCGAGCGGGTGCGTTGCTCATGCTGTTTTCCTCGTGATTCGCAGAGCAATAATCAACGGCCGATGTCGAGGTGCGATAGTCTCATAGGCAACGGCTATGCAGTCAGTGACGGTAATAAAATGTCGACCTCTTATGAAAATTTACTACTCGATTTGCGTTTTACTGTTGCCACTATGAAATTTAGCAAGATAAGACATGTTGCCAATACAAGGTCGTGAATGTCGGCAACGTTGACGCTCGCCACCCCCTTGCGCGCTTCAAATCCTTTTCCCCCCTATTTTTCTCGGCATCACGGCGACCTGTCTGCGGTGAGGAAATTAATCGATATAACAGTGAGCTTCATCGACCGGTCATCAAATCATTCGTCTTCTTTAATGGCACCACCGAAACAGCCTAAGAGAGTAGTGCCAACACCATATTGAGTGTGGGCTACACAAGAGAAGTGTACAGCCATTTATAGTACCATCGAGTTTCTTTTAGAGTGCAAATGCCAATCCGCCTCTTTCCGCAGGGTTCTTACGAGTTCCTTCGTATTTCATACTTCATATTTGTTTGATATTTGTTTGGTATTGTTTTATCTAATTTACTTATGTCCTGACGTTGTTCATGCGTCAAAAATCCATTGTAATTTCTCGACAGGACTGGAGACCGGCCTGCTGCGTCGACCGAGGTGAACGCCCTCGAATTTATCCAGGGCTTTGACTTCAATGGGACAACTTTTTTTTAAACAACATTGAATGCGTTTTCCTGGTCGGCCTGTCGCAGAGCTCGTCACCAAGAGACATCAGGCAGGGTTTTGCATAGGGAAGTAATTCCAACTATACTTTATTTATGTATGTCTGATCGCTTCAATTGATTTCTGTTTTATGAATGATAGTCCAGAGTATGTGGCCTCAAACCTTTCTCCTTTATCTTCTCTCAGGATCAACATGCTATGTAAATACATGCCAGAGTTGAGCATTTACCAATGAAAGGAAGTATCAACTTTGCAGGAGCTGCACGAAGTTCTGCAGCAAAATCCTCAAGGCAGACCGCTTTACTCATTTTGAGTGCGTTGATGGCAAAGATAATTTCACTTCTGTTCGGAGGAGCAGCCTGTATCCGTTGGCTGTGCGGTCTTTCCATATGATCTACAAGAGCTGCATTATCTGGTTTCACTTAAGAAAGAAAGAAATTCAGTTAAAAGTCTGATGATTGGCCCGAAAGATCTTAGTTCGGCAATAAGTTTTATATTGAATATCGCGCGGACTTCCAAACTCACCACAAATCAAAATCAACTCCACCGCCACCGCCCGGTTGCCATCGTCCCATCTGGACGCTAGGATGCCGGTAAATTGAGGATGTTATGCCAAATGCGAATTAAAAGTCGCCCGTCTGCAAGTGCCATCAACTAAAAATCATATTAAATAATCGTTGGCGCAACAATGCAATTGGATCAGGGCCTTGAAATTTGTTAGGGACTTCATTGAAGACCATAACGGTAAAATATAGTACACTTCTAGAAAACCGATACTTTCGGTTCTGAGGGCATTGCACGTAGGACTGCAACAATCTCAAGCGGCCACAGAACAGATTTTCGGAGACGGTGACGAGAAAGTATAAGTACTGAACACTTCGCTTACGCCAATAGTAATAATAAGCCGGTCCCAAGCCCGGTTGTAAAAGGAGGAGGGATGGATAGCTTCAGTCTGAATGGCTGTACGCCACCGCAGCGTCTCAGTCTTGCAGATTACTCACTAAGGAAGCTATCTCAACTCCTGGCAACTAGGGATAAAGTGACTGGGTCGGGCTCTCGTAATGGACAGCACGGCGTCGAAACCGGTAGTCGTGGGGCGGTTCGACGTCTAGGGGCCACGACGACCAGGAGCAGAGCTCCGCCTGCTGCAGCTGTTTCGCCACAATCTGTGGCGACCACTTCAGCAGGTTCGCGTAGGAAGCGGATGAAATGGACTGAAGAAATGAACCTCTTCATCATTCGCTCCTACTACGAAATAACGGCGGGGACGGGTACAACATCTTACCGCCCCTTGTTGCACCAGAGATGCGTCGAGCGTTTCCCGCAACTCGCGCACGTGACTGTGCAGCGAGTCGCAGACCAGTACCGCTTTATCACTCCACACAATCCCGGCCACCATCAGGGTGCGTGTTCGACTTGAGGTCATCGGGGAAACTGGTGACCGAGAGTCGATGGGGGCAGTGGCGGCGACATCAACAACACCTCGCAGCACTGCAGGCAACAGGTTCAGTACTCGCCGAAGCACTCTTCTCCACCGTCCAGCTGAGGTTTCCGCTGATGTTCGGGACGAATTCCAAAGAGCGTGTATAGAATTCTCGGATATGGATCCTTTGCATAGACCAGGTATTCCCAGGCTCTATGCATCTCCAGCAACTCCGGGAATTCTATCTCAAATCAATGATGGGATTGCATCTCGACTGTGTGGTCGCTGCTGCAACTACAATCACTTGTGTATTGTGGTGCAGTTGCGGCTATCAGTTTGGACGGTCAGAAGATTCGTTTTCGCGTAATTGGTTTGAGTGACAAAAGAGATCCACCATGGAAAATTCGTCTGGAACGTCGGCGGGACCCACTAAGGCAGGACATTGCTAGAATGATTCAGATCAGCACTGGCAATGCCAGCGCAGAGGGTTTACAGGAACTATGCCATCCCCTGTGAGACACCCGTTGTTGAAATTCTGGACATACTAAAACAGAAACTTTCTGTCATATGCAGTCGGTTACGATGGTATGGCGAAAGTTATTCCAGACGTGTCCAGAATGCAACATACGCGAGGAACCAGCGGAGCTTTTTCAGCTCTCAACGAATCCCAACAGAGCGCCCAGACAATACAGTTCTCGGTGACGGAAGCGAAAGAGTATTGGGGTGGACTTTGGGGCTTACCTGCCCAGCATGCTGAGCATGCTGAGTGGATCACCGCCGAAGAAACCCGCCATGCCAATACACCTGGCATGAATTTTGCGGATGTTACCGAAGAGGAAGCTCGACGGGCCATTAACAGCTCGAAGAACTGGAGGGGCCCAGGTCTGGATTGGGTGCAGAATTTCTGGTATAAGAAACTTAGCAGCGCACACAGTCGGTTGCCACACAGTATAAATAAGGTCATGAGTCGACCGGAGGACTTTCCACCCTTCCCCACTGCGGAGATTACCGATCTTATCCCTAAGAAGGACACAGTGCAGGACTTCGCAGATACAAGACCGATTACTTGCTAACCAGCCCTCTACAAATTCATCACGTCCATTATTAGTGGAAAAATCAATGCGCACCTCGAGACCAACAAATTTCCGTCCGAGGAATAGAAGGGCTTCCAAGCTGGGTCAAGGGGTTGCAAAGAGCAACTAATTATCGACTGTGTAGTTGTAGGACAAGCAACCAGAGGCCAAAGAAACCTCTTTAGTTACTATATCGATTATGCCAAGACCTTCGATAGCGTTCCGCATACCTAGCTAATCGATATCCTAAATCTGTGTCGCATTGATCCGAAACTAATAAAGTTTTTGGCGACAGTCAAGGAAGGGTGGTATACCACCTTATCAGTGCGTACATCTGAGGGTGCTAATACCTCAGAGCCCATCCGTATACGGAGGGGCATCTTCCGGGGGGATTCGTTAGGCTCCCTTTGGTTTTGTTTGTCACTGAACCCCTTTTAATGGCTACCGAATGATGCTAGAGGGCACGGTTTCGCAATAAAGAATGGCCTACGTGCTAAGTGCGAACTGACATACTTGATGTACTCAGATGACATCAACTTGTATGATGGTACTAATGACGATCTTAGAAGTCTGTTGCGAAAAATAGACATGTTCAGCCGTGATATTCGGATGGAGTTTGGTTTAGACAAGTGTCGAATCCAAGCCATCCGAGCCGCATGCCGGACTGGTGGTGACTTCCACATCGAAACTAAGACCGAGACAGACTTCTACAAGTACCTAGGAATTCTGGAAGGAACTCATGCCCGAGTTGGTGATCTGGAGGATGCTCTGCTGTCCGAATTCCTGCGATGTATAAAGCTGTTGCTGTGAAGAATAAAATAAGCGCGTTGAATGTATTCGCTATTCCTTCACTGGCTTATGAATTCGGAATATTGCGGTGGGCGAAGACCGACCTGGAAAACGTCCAGGGGCGGATACGGACAAGTATGTCCAAATTCCGAATGCTTCATCCAAAGTCTGCCGTGAAGCCGATGAACCTGCCTCGTGACATCAGAGGTAGGGGGGGTGGTTGACGTGGCGGCACAACATCATCGCCAAGTCGACTCGCTGCGCGCTTACTTTTACAACAAAGAGCAGGCGAGTCCCTTGCATGCGGCTGTCTGTAAGAAAGATTGTGGGCTGACTCCACTTAACTTATAAAAAACTCATCATGAAAGAACGGGTGGAGAACGACCAGTGCAGAATGTGTGGTTGGGCGTTAGAGGCGTTGGACCATCTCATTTCTGGCTGTACTGTTATGGCACCGGTACAATACATCACCAGGCATAATGCTGTAGATAAGGTTATCCATCAAAACCTTGCATAGAAATATGGGCTGTATTGGGCATGTATTGGGACCGGCAAGTTCTGACTGATCGCCATACTGCACATAACAAGCCTGACGTACTGTTAGTTGACAAGACGGGTCGCTCCGCGAATATTATTGATGCTACAACATTGAACGGAAATATGTGCAGAAGAAAGTGAACTATGAAACCATTGGCTCGGGAAATCAAAGAAATTTGGCGTCTCGAGCGGGTGGTTGTAGTTCCCATAATATTGTCAGCTATAGGTATTGTACCTACATTACTCACAACTTCCCTTGATGTCCCGGGATTTTCGCACAATCTGGTTCAAACCATGCAGAAGTACACCATTCTGCATGCGTGCTCGATGTTGTAGGGAGTATTTGACGGATTCTCCCATTGACCTACCACCAGTCACTACCACCAGCGCCCTTTTAGTTTTTAAGTAGGTAGGATCGTCCGGGCCTAAATGCTTGGCACTTAGTGCTAGTATTAGGTAAAATCGGGCATCTACCGAGATTGTGATAACTCGGAGATAATAATAATAATCGTTGGCGCAACTATGCATATTGGATCAGGGCCTTCAAGGGTGTTAGAGCACTTCATTCAAGACCGTAACGGTACACTACAGGAATACAATACCCTGTGTGAGGCAATGTGGTCAGCATTGTACTCGCCCGAAATTATTACCCAGATTTGACTCAGGTACTCATTCACAGCTGAGTCGACTGGTATCTGACGTTAAATCACGATACAAATTCCACTGCCATCAAACTTCTGTACGACAGCTTTGTGCTCTAACCACTCAGCTATCCGGACACTGCAACTAAAAATCATAGCATATTTAACACCTGAAGTATGCAACTTCCAATTCCGCGCTTCGTTGTTGTATATTTATGCTAGGTTGTAACAATGAATCCAAACCTCATTCTGTTTTTTCCCATATCAGACTATTCACTTTAGTGTGATACTTACATTGAAAGTCTTAAGTGACGCTAAATTTACATAGGAGCGACCACTTTGACCTATTATAACTTTGTTAGCGATAGCGTCATTTCCACCAGACTTGGTAGTATCATGCTCTATATTATAGTCTATATTACTGCAAGTGGAATGTTCTATTTCAGGCCTTTAATTTGGCACCCCACTTTACTGTTTTGTGAAAAAAAAATTAACATTCCCCTTTTGTACGTATGGGGACCCCCTTAAAACCTGACGTATGTAGACCAATGTTCGTGCCTGCATACGTAGGGTTCCCCCCTTCACACAAAATTTCGTAGAAATAAATGTCACGTTTTCTGAGGAAAGTTCATGTGATGGAGAGACAGGCAGACAGACTGACTTTAATAAGGTTTTGTTTTACACAAAATGTTAAAAACATTATCGGATTTCTCTCCTCTAGGTTCCTCCTTTCTTCCACAAATCTCGGACAGTGGAAGAATACATGCTCTGGGTCCTCTGGGACTCCATCGCAATTTGGACAGTCGGGTGAGGTCTCCAATTTAAACCTGTGAAGGTATTGGAGATATCCTCCATGTCCCGTGAGAAACTGGGTGAGATTATAATTAACCTCACCGTGTCGTCTCTCCAACCACTCCTTGATGGCAGGAATGAGCCTGTCAGTCCACCGACCCTTTCCCGAGCGTTCCCACCGCTCTTGCCATCTATTTATGGATCTCTCCCTCTCAGCCTTCTTCGTCTGCAATAAGGGAGAGATTGGCTTCGCTTGGTATATATTCGCCATCTCATCTGCCAAGATGTCAATCGGCATCATTCCAGAGATGACGAATGCTGCATCATCTGAGACAGTCCTGAAGGCAGAGCATACCCTCAGAGCTGTCCTCCTGTAGACTGCATTTAGTTTGCTATTGTTAACTGACATCCGCAACGCCTCGCTCCAAACTGGGGTCGCATAGAGCATGATTGAGGTCACCACCCTGGCTATAAGCAACCTAGAGATATGCCGTGGCCCTCCCACGTTCGGCATCATCCTGGCCAGGGCCATACTGGCAGTGGATGATTTATCACAAACATACTGTACGTGTTGCTTATAGCTGAGCTTCCTGTCTATCACCACCCCCAAGTATTTGATGGCCGGCTTGGAAGTGATGATATGATTCCCGACTCTAACACAGGCGTAATTTCTCTTCCGGCGCTTCGTGATGAGGACCGCTTCCGCTTTTTCCTCGGCAAGCGTCAGACCAGAGCTCTCCAACCAGCATTTGACAGCACTGATTGCCTCGCTTGAGTATAACTCAGCATCTTCGAGATGCTTTGCGACAACAACCAGTGCAATGTCATCAGCGTAACCCACCACTGTGGCTTCCTCCGGAAGGGGAAGATTAAGTACATCGTTGTACATGATGTTCCACAGTAGTGGGCCCAATACGGAGCCCTGCGGGACACCCGCAGAAACGACGTACTCCTGCGGTCCGTCATCAGTGTCGTACCAGAGCCTCCTTTCAGTTAAATAACTATCGACAATTGCGGCGAGGTAGGCGGGAATACCAACCTTCGCTAGGGATTTCTGGATTAGATTCCAATTGGCCGAATTGAATGCATTTTTCACGTCCAGGGTTACTACCACGCAATATTTGCTGGTACTACCCTTTCCGTGGATTGCATCTTCGGCCAAGCCAGTAACCAATTTGATGGCATCAATGGTTGATCTGGCTTTACGGAATCCATACTGCCGATCTGAAAGGCCGCCTTGGCTCTCAACTACTGGGAGTAATCTATTATAGATTACCCGCTCTAGCATTTTGCCCATCGTGTCCAAAAGACATATGGGTCGGTATGAGGATGGTTCACCTGGTGGTTTACCAGGCTTAGGCAGAAGCACAAACTTCTGCCGCTTCCATATCGCTGGAAATATTCCCTCGGACATGCACGCTTCGAACAACTCAGCAAACATGTCCGGCCTGGATTTCACGGCAAGCTTAAGGGCCTTATTCGGTACTCCGTCCAGACCCGGTGCTTTATTGTCTCCTATTCTGCCGCAGATCTCCAGGAGCTCGTCTCTGGTGACTGGCGGGATTGCCGTCACATTCAGAGGTGGTTGGAATGTGTCGGTGTTCTCCTCTTGCTGGGGGAATAACCCCTGGATGATTTTCAACAAGAGGGTGGGGCACGTAATCTGCGGAGACGAACGGCCTCTAAATCGTCCCATCACGATTCCATAAGCTCTCCCCCACGGATTTACGTCCGCTTCTGAGCAGAGCTCCCTAAAGCATTTCCTCTTGCTTCGCTGGATGGCGAGCTTCAGGGTTTTGCGGGCTGCCTTGTAGGCGCACTCTTTCTGCCCCTGATCGACTCTACCTACCGCCCTCTGAGCCGCTCTTCTGGCTCGGTGGCAGGCTGATCGAAGGCCGGTCAGTTCATCATTCCACCAGTAGTTTGGTCTTCTACGGGGGAATGCGCACCTCCTAGGCATGGACGCGTCACATGCTTTGGCGATGCATTGAGCCAGATGGACAGCTCTTTCCGTAGAGGCGCCTGCTATATCAGGTTGATCCAACCACACCTCTAAGAAGCTCTGCTCATCCAAAGATTTTGCAGACCAGCCTGAAATCTTTTTCGGTTTGAGGCATGATAGCTCTTTGCCCTGAGGTTCGACACATGTCTCAAAGAAAACTGCCTGGTGATCGCTGTGGGTATAGCGTTCGCTGACGTACCAGGACATACCACGCGCCAGCGAAGGGCTGACAAAGGTCAGGTCTACAACCGAGCCGGATCCCCCTTTCTGGAAGGTGTTTATAGCACCTTCGTTAGCCAAAACTATGTCCATCTGCGCAAAAGCTTCTAATAAACTGCGCCCCCTAGCATTTGATTCCCTACTACCCCACTCTAGGGCCCAAGCATTGAAATCACCAGCAATCACCTGTGGACTTCGTCCCTTCGCGTCGAGAACAAGATTATCAAGCATTTGCTCGAATTCAGGCAGTGTCAAACTTGGCGGGGCGTAGCAGCTGTATACATATACACCACTTATTTTCGCCCACACGAAGCCACTGCCTGCCTGGCTTGCAGTACATTGTATGGCCTGTCGACCGCAGGCCCATATCGCCGCTCCACCAGTCGAATCTTTGACCCATATGCCACCGTGACGGTGTCTATACGGTTCGCTTATGATGGCGATTTCCATCTCAGATTCGAACGTGGCCTGCTCAAGTAAATCCTGAGCGACCCTGCAATGATTCAGGTTTATTTGAATAAACCTCATTTTCTCATTGCAGTGAGCGCCTTCCTAAATTCTGGACATTTACCACTCCCGGCAATATGCCGGTTATCCTGTCCCTCTTTTACTTCGCACAGTAGGCACTTGGGGTCCCTATTGCACTCTCTGGCAATATGGCCTTTCTCCCCACACCTTCTGCATCGATCGGATCGATCAATGCTGCTGGTGCAAGCCTTCGCGAAGTGTCCAAACATGAGGCATTTAAAGCACCTCTTCAGTGAAATTCCCTTAAACGGCAGACAACCCATCCAATCCGAACCCTTCCGGCAGCCAATAACATCTGTGCTGCCTCCGCTGGTACTCGTATTGTGGCTGTTTGAGTACCACCATAGGCTTTTCGTAAGCCCACAATAGACTCCTCGGTGAGTTCTTTCAACTTGAATTGCTCCTTCAGAGCAATACAAATTTCTTCTTTCGATGTTACTTCATCGAGATCCTTACATTGAAGGTAGATCTCATGTTTTTGGGCACGCACTGCGGCATTCTCCCCAAGTGAGTTTTTCACTTGAGTGCGAAAGTCATCAGTTTTGCCCACGCTGGATCTTTTCAGCTCGAACATGAGATCCCCTTTCTGGGTTCTTCGAATTTGGTTTACATTTCCGCTCAGATCTTTTAGGTCGGGATCCGCTTTGACCTTTTTGAGTATCTCCGCGTAAGACAGATTGCCCTTACTGGAGATAACAATTACATATGGACGAGTTCGCACTTTTGCCTTTCGTTCCGCTTTTTTGTTGGTAACTTTAGTCCATCCATCGTTTTCGCTGGTCTCAGGCTTCGCAACGTTGGTCGAGTTTCCTAGATTCGCTGTACGGTTTCCTCCTTCTGACCTGTTGGTGTTGGTTTTCCGGATGTCCTGTCCGCCTTTTTTTCTCTTAGGCGCCTGCTGATTACTTAAAGGATCCCCCTCTTTTTCACGTACTCGCTTATTTCGCTGGGATTCGATGGTAGTACGGTTAGGCGTCACTAGGGTCGCTTGTGATACTGTTGGCACAGCGGGGTTCGGCGTGTTCTTATTATTCTTTTCCTCCATCTGTGATCTATTATAGAGAACTCTAATAGCCCTCACCATATTCTTTATGGCTTGGTGCACGTTGTGCTTGTCCTTGATAAACTCGGACAGCTCAACTATTTTTGCCCCAAGCTGGGTGAAGGGTAATTCCTCCGGATCGGGACTCTGCTCCCTATAAGTCCCGGCAGGGTTACTCCTTTTACATGGTCCTTCACTTTTGGCCTGTACTTTATCCTTCATCGTCTTTGGCATTGGTGGAGATCTCAAAGTTGATGAGCTTCTTTTGAATGGATCTCTTCCTTGTTCCTGGAGCACCTCCTGCTGTCGAGCATCTTGAACATGTGCGGTGGGTGTTGTCACGGTTTTTGTTGTCCAAAAAGCTGCTTTTAGTTCATCTTTGTTTGGTCTTGTTATTGGTGTTCTCGGTAAAGTCGTACTTCGCTTGAATACTTCCTTCTCCAGATCCAAATCACTTGTAGCATTATATGCCAAGGTGGCCAAGTTGTCCACCACCAAGGCACTGCGGTCGAGGGATATCGACGACCGGGAGCCCGCTTGCTCACTCCCAAAAGCCGCCGGTACTGGGGTTCCGAGCCCCTGCACCGTAAGTTTCCTCCTTCTCTCGTCTTCCATGGTGGTTTTATGTTCTGGGTATCCTTCCCATAGCCATTTTGGTCCGCGCACCAGAGATGAGCAAACACTAGCCCATGCACAGTCAGAAAAGAAAAGTGCATGAACACATATTTACACATCAATAGGTATGCCCCTATCCGCCAGCTAGGGTCGCGCCTGATGGGAGATCTGGCCACTCCTCACAGGGTTTACTGTCTGTCTGTCTGTCTGTCTGTCCGTCTGTCTGTCTGTCTGTCCGTCACACGCATTTTTCTCGGAGACGGTTATAGCGATTGAGACCAAATTTGGTAGAAAGGTGGGAACTGTGAACGCTCATGCATACAATGAATTACATCCTTTTACGTCGAATTTAAGGGGGGGTCCCCATACATGCAAAAGGGGGGTGTAAAATTTTTTTTCATCAAATATAGTCATGTGGGATATCAAATTAAAGGTCTCGATTAGTACTTTTCAAAGCCGATCTTAGTTTTCAAATTCATTGGAATGGTGGGGAGCGCGGGGGGTTGAAAGTGATCACTTCTTTAAGGGGGCCATTCTCAGAAACTACCAAGCCGAAAAATCTGAAAAAAATCAGGGGGCTGCCACTATATGGTGCCTGGGCTCCGAAATACCTTCCATGCCGATATCTGTTTAAATAAAGTTAATAATAGTATGTTACTACATTTTTTTGTAATTGGTTAGAAACCCCCCTTAAGTTCATCCTAGTGCCATGCAGTGATATAGGCTATAATATAAAGCATAATGTTACCAAGTTTGGTGGAAATCGCACTATTATTAACAAAGTTATAATACCTCAAATTTGTTGCTTCTTTGAAAATTGAAGACTATGAATGTCAATATCACCTGAAAGTGGATACTCTCACATAATATATGGATATATTACGTGCTACGTACTAAGAAATACACAAAACCTTTCGTACCTGAAGCGTCCAGCTTCCGGTTTCCCGACTTGTTTAAGGTTTTGTGTCAAAAAAAAACCGTACTAAAATCGGTTCAATGTCTCTCTATCCATCTGCCCGTCTGTTACACGAGAGTTACTCCGAAACAGCTGTAGCTATCTTTATGAAATTTGGTGAGAATATGTGATCTGTGAACCGTTACATGTTGACATCATTGTGTGTTAGCTTTGAGAGAGGCTGCGAAAGGGGGGGCGCAACTTTTTTTCCCTAGAATATGGTCGTGTTGGGTGTTAAATGAGAGGGCTCAATTAGTGCTTTTCCTAATTACCTAATTTCAGATATAAAGTTAAGCGCAGCGGAGTAGTAGTACTTTTCGAAACAGGTCCCATATTTGTTCCCAGGTGAAATTTAGAGGAGTGAGAGCCAAAATATGACCCCCAAAAAGTTTAACAGGTCCCATTGTCAAAACCTCTCCAACCCAAAAGTCAGAAAAATTACATCCCGTTCTGAAATCTCCACAAATAAAATTAATAACAGTTTATTAGCATATTTTAGAAATTTAGCCGGAAGTTCATACTTAAAGTACGAAATTTGCCAACCGAAAAATCAGAAAAAAAAATCACAGTGGTGTATCCAGGCGAAATCCGTTCCGATATCTGCACAAATAAAGTTAAGTAGACCATGTTTGTTTATTTAGCGTGAGCTGGAATTTCTAGTTATCTACGAATGACTAACAAACTACCACAATTGCTATTCATCGGGCCAATTTTTAAAGTTTCGTGTGAAAAAAAACAACGACCCACTGTCTGTATGTCACACCCGATTTACTCGCAAACGGCTTAACCGATTGTAACGAAATTTGGTTAGAACAGGTGGTCTGTGAACTGCCATACGCGCAACGAGTTGTATCACTTTGTTCTGGCTTAAATGGAGGCCTCCATATATCCGAAATGGGGTTTGTTGTGTGTGCCCAAAAGTGAAAGAGGTCTCGTTTTCAGAACCTATCCACTCGCAAAATCTGAGTTTGAAAACTCCTCAACACGAGGAGATGAATTATAATTCCACCGAGTTTCTCACTGGCCATGGGAGATACTGCCTAAGGTCCTCGAGGACTCCATCGGAGTTCGGACAATCAGGTAATATTTCCAATTTAATCCTATCCAGCAATTTGCCGTATCGGACATGGCCGGTGAGAAACTGGCTAAGATTATAATTGATCTTTCCATGTTTTCTCTTCATATACCAATCAGTCTACCTATGTTTTCTACGACCCTTGTTTGAGTGGTCATTTCGCTGTTACCATCTAATTATAAATCACTCCTTTCGGTTTGTTTCGCTTCCGATAAAGAACAGAGGGACTTCATGTTATACACGGTGCGGCAGCATAACTTCCTTTTTTCAAAACTCAATAAAAACAATTGTATGCATCGGAAAATATTTATTTATTTTTTATAATGTAGGTACATGTCTAAAGTTTTTATTTACATTGTTTTGAAGATCAAATCTGTTAGGTGACGTCCCCCATTCTCCATACATTGCGTAAACCGATTTCTGGCGTTTGTCATGACTCTTGTTAGCATAGCAGGTGTTATGTTGGCAATTTCTTCTTGGATGTTGGTCTTTAAATATTGTAGGGTTCTTGGACGGTTCACATAAACACGGGATTTAAAAAAAACCCCATAGAAAAAAATCACAAGGGGACAGATCGGGAGACCGTGCCGGCCATTCCAAATCGCCTCTAATTGAGATAAGGCGCTCTGGAAAGTGTTCCCTCAAAACAGCCATCGATGCTCTTGAAGTGTGTGCTGTTGCACCGTCTTGTTGGAACCAAGTGCCCCCCAAATCCAAATTTTCTAGCCATGGGAAAAAAAATTCTGTAGCATGTTTACATACCGGTCCGAATTCACTGTCACTGTAACCTCATTTTCCTCAAAAAACCAGGGACCAATAATTCCAGCTGAGAAAATTGCACACCACACTGTGACTTTGGGTGAATGCAAAGGTTTTTGATGCAATTCTCGAGGGTTGGTGTCAGCCCAGTAGCGCATGTTTTGTTTGTTAACCGACCCACACAAATGAAAATGGGCTTCATCGCTAAAAAAAACAATAGCACCCTCGGGAACGACATCAAGAAGAAGTTCACACGCGTTCATCCGAGAATTGAAGTCATGTTCTGAAAGTTCCTGCACTATCGCCATCTTATAGGGATGAAAGTGAAGATCATCACGAATAATTCTTCTCACAGAACGATCGGATAGTCCAAGGGCAGATGCGTGTTTGCGCGCAGAACGCCGTGGCGATCACAACATTGACGCTCTCACTGCTTCAATGTTCTCAGGTGATCTAACGGGCCGAGGGACTCCAGTTCTTCCTTTTGTCGCACTTGCAGTTTGTCTGAATGTAGTGACCCATGTAACAATTGATTTGCGGTCTGGGACGGGAGCCAACGGGGCTAAATTAAAGCGATTCCGAAATGCACGCTGTGTTGCAATAACCGAACATCCGCTTGAAAAGTAAACCTCAACGGCAAAGGCACGCTCCTCACTATTCCAACGCATGATGGCGACTGAACCGTGTCGGGACAAAACTTTACAGTATCCCCTCTTGAACGAGACCACTAGCGCTCCGCTATGACATCAACTAACTGAGTGGCGCGCATTTTAAAAAAGGAAGTTATGCTGCCGCACCCTGTATATGTTCGTCATCACATGCGGAATAATGTCAATAAGAACCATTCCTCTGATGACGAAAGCCGACGGTGAGGAATTCAGAACACACCTCTGCGTCGACCGCATCTAGTTTACGTTGCAAAACAAAACCTTATTAAAACCGGTTCAATGTCTGTCTGCCTATCCGTTTGTCTGTCTGCCTGTCTGTCTATCACACCCACTTTTCTCAGAAGCGGTCATACCGATTGACACGAAATTTGGTGAGAACGTGGAAACTATGAATGCCCAGACATGCAGTGAGTGATATCCTTCTACGTTGAAATTTTGGAGGGGTCCCCATACATGTAAAAAGGTTGTGTAAAAATTCTTTTCACCGAATATCGTCATGTTGGGTATCAAATGAGAGATCTTGATCAGTACTTTTCGAAACCAGTCATAGTTTTGAAATTTGTTAGAAAGGCGGGGAGTGGGAGGGGTGGAAAGTGATGACTTCTTTAATGGACCCATTCTCAGAAACTACTCAACCGAAAAATCTTAAAAAATTCATGAAGCTGCATCTATATAGTGCCCAGGCTTCAAAATACTCTCCATATCGATATCCGTTCAAATTAAGTTAATAATTGCATATTTCCATATTTTTGGGGAAATTGAGTAAAACCCCTTAAGTTTATCTCAGAGTTATAAAAGTTGGTAGTAGTATAAAATATAACTACGTAAATAGGGCTACGTACAAATGGGATAGTTCTACACTCAAATATATTCACTGAAGAAGCAAACAAAACCTTTCATTCCTGAAGCGTCCAGCTTGCGGTTTCCCGACTTGTTAAAAACTATTTGCATATTCCGACAAGTCTACAGAATAGAAAGGAATTTATTTGTTTTTTCAATTCGTGGGAGCACAGAAGGCTGTTCACTTTCTAGTGTGACAGAATCTTTTTTTTTTGAGGAGTCTACTTTGTTCATAAAAAACAAACATTGATCAATGCAGAATTAAGTAATAAAAAATAAAAGCAAAATTAAGTAATGAAAAGCTTCCATCCAAACCATATTAAAATCAGCTGACCCGGTAGACGCTGTCTTGTCTAACAGACCTGCAATTCATCATCATCATCATCATCATCATCAATGGCGCAACAACCGCTATCCGGTCTAGGCCTGCCTTAATAAGTAACTCCAGACATCCCGGTTTTGCGCCGAGGTCCACCAATTCGATATCCCTAAAAGCTGTCTGGCGTCCTGGCCTACGCTATCGCTCCATCTTAGGCAGGGTCTGCCTCGTCTTCTTTTTCTACCGTAGACATTGCCCTTATAGACTTTCCGGGGGGGATCATCTTCATCCATACGGATTAAGTGACCCGCCCACCGTAACCTATTGAGCCGGATTTTATCCACAACCGGACGGTCATGGTATTGCTCATAGATTTCGTCCTTGTGTAGGCTACGGAATCGTCCATCCTCATATAGGGGGCCAAAAATTCTTCGGAGGATTCTTCTCTCGAACGCGGCCAAAAGTTTGCAATTTTTCTTGCTAAGAAACCAAGTTTCCGAGGAATACATGAGGACTGGCAAGATCATTGTCTTCTACAGTTAGAGCTTTGACTCTATGGTGAGACGTTTCGAGCGGAACAGTTTTTGTAAGCTGAAATAGGCTCTGTTGGCTGGCAAGAACCGTGCGCGGATTTCACCATCGTAGCTGTTATCGGTTGTGATTTTCGACCCTAGATAGGAGAAATTATTAACGGTCTCAAAGTTGTATTCTCCTGTCTTTATTCTTCCGGTTTTGTTGTTGTTAGTTGGTTGGTTTTCGGTGCTGACGTTGCCACCATATATTTTGTCTTGCTTTCATTGATGTACAGCCCAAGATCTCACAGCGCCTGCTCGATCTGGATGAAAGCAGTTTGCACGTCTCGGGTGGTTCTTCCCATGATGTCGATATCATCAGCATAGGCCAGTAGTTGGGTGGACCTAAAGAGGATCGTACCTCTTGCATTTACTTCAGCATCACGGATCACTTTCTCGAGGGTCAGGTTAAAGAAGACGCATGATAGGGCATCCCCTTCTCGTCGACCGTTGTTGATGTCGAATGGTCTTGAGAGTGATCCTGCCGCTTTTATCTGGCCTCGCACATTGGTCAGGGTCAGCCTAGTCAGTTTTATTAATTTCGTCGGGATACCGAATTCTCTCATGGCATGTACAGTTTTACCCTGGCTATGCTATCATAGGCGGCTTTAAAGTCGATGAATAGATGGCGCAACAGTTTTTCCATTGCTTGCCGCAGAGAGAAAATCTGATCTGTTGCTGATTTGCCTGGAGTGAAGCCTCTTTGGTATGGGCCAATGATGTTCTGGGCGTATGGGGCTATCCGACCTAGCAAGATAGTGGAGAATATCTTATAAATGGTACTCAGCAACGTGATACCTCTATAATTGCTGCACTGTGTGATGTCACCTTTTTATGTATGAGACAGATAATGTCTCGTTGCCAATTATCAGACATTGATTCGATGTCCCATACCTTGAGCACAAGTTGATGAACCACTTGGTGTAACTGGTCGCCTCCATATTTAACCGATTCGGCTGTAATTCCATTGGCTCCTGGCGACTTAAGATTTTTTAGCCGATGAATTGCACGGACTGTTTCTCCTAAACTTGGTGGTGGCAGTATTTGTCCATCGTCTTCTGGTTGTTCAGTAGCTCATCAAAGTACTCAACCCATCGCTCCAATATGCCCATTCTGTCGGAAATCAGATTTCCCTCTTTGTCTCGGCAGGATGAGCATCGAGATGTATAAGGCTTCATCCTGCTGACTTGTTGGTAAAACTTCCGCGCCTGGTGCGGTTGCTCCCTGTACTTTTCTAGTTCACAGACTTGTTGGTTCTCTCAGGCTTCCTTTTTCCGTCTGTGAAGTGGCTTCTCCGCTCGACGGAGTTCGTGATAAGACTGCGCGCGTGCCCGCGTTCTTTGAGGATGCAGGTTTTCCCAGGCTTCCTTTTTCCGCCTGTGAAGTGGCTTCTCTGCTCGACGGAGTTCGTGATAAGATACGTGCGTACCCGCGTTCTTTGAGAATGCAACATTACTCGGTATGCAGCATTCTTCCGTTCCATTGCTAGCTTACACTCATCGTCAAACCAGCCGTTCCGACTCTTTTTGCGACTGGAGCCAAGTATGTTTGTGGCCGTATCAATGATAACGTTCTTCAGGTGGTTGTGAAGATCATTTATTGATGCTTCTTCTCCAGGTCCTCTGTTGACTGCGGTTATTACGACATATATTTCCCTCTTATAGGTGTCGCGGAGGGTTGTGTTATGAATGGCTTCAGTGCTAACTCTCACCTGATTGTCAAAGGGGATTCTAGATGGTGTTGTTATTCGAGCTGGGAGCACCATGCCAACGAGATAGTAATCCAAGTCTATGTTGTCCCCCCTATATGTCTTGACATTCATGAAGACTGAGAGGTGGCGGGGTTCGATCAACACGTGGTCAATTTGGTTGAAAGTGGTCCGGTCTGAATACAATTAATAATTGTATTCCAAGGTGAGAGTGAAAAAATGTATAGAATCTGGCCTATTTTTGGAAACCAACGAATGTAGTGGCTCTAGTGGGGGGTACCAACATCGTCAATTTGACTTGACCATTGGAGCAACACAATCCAAAGCTTTTAGTTTTATCGTTAATCTATAAAAGAAAATCTTATTAATAAGTTTACTATCTGCTTGTCACACGCACTTTCTCAGAAACGGTTGTATCGATTGACACCAAATTTGGTGAGAAGGCGGGGACAGCGAACGCACATGCTTGCAGCGAGCTACGCCACTATATGGGTAACTTGGGGGTCTATACATGGTCTCTATACAAAGGGGGGTCTCTATGCAAAGGGGGATGTAGAGTTTTTTTCGCCGAATGTGGTCATGTTCACCACATCAAATGAAAGGCCTCGATTTTCAATGCTGGCCTCAGTTTCGACGTCTAGTACAAAAGGGCGAATGACGGGGGCTGGAAATTAGTAATTTTTTTCCACGGGCCCATTCTCAGACCCCACCCATCCGAGAAATTTGAAAAGAATTGCCAAACTGCCACTATATGGTACCTACATAAGCTCCGAACACCCTCCATACCGATATTTGCTTTAATAAAGCTTTATGATAGTATGTTACTATATTTAGTACTTGGCTGTAACCCCCCCCCCCCCCACCATTTTATACTACTACCAACTTTTATAACTCTGGGATAAACTTAAGGGGGTTTTACTCAATTTCCCCAAAAATATGGTAATATACTATTATTAACTTAATTTGAACAGATATCGATATGAAGAGTGTTTTGAGGCCTGGGCATCATATAGCGGCAGCATCATGAATTTTTTCAGATTTTTTGGTTCGATAGTTTCTGAGGATGGGTCCCCGCTGTCCTAACAAATCTCAAAAATCGAGACTTTTCATTTGATACCCCACATGACTACATTCAGTGAAAAAAATGTTTACACCCCCCTTTTTATATGTACGGGGACCCTCCCCTAAATTCAACCTAGAAGGATATCAGTCACTGCATGCCTGGAGGTCCACAGTTCCCACCTTCTCACCAAATTTCGTGTCAATCGGTATAGTCGTTTCTGGCAAAAGTGCTTGTGACAGACAGAGAGACAGACGGACAGACAGACAGACATTGAACCAATTTTAATAAGGTTTTGTTTTACAAAAATAGAAAAAGTGGCAAACGGTTTCGTCCAGGGCAGAGAAACCCTGCCTCACCTCAGCCCTGGATGACAGCGTGACCGAAAGTTGTAACAGGTGGAAAACGGTCTTTTTTATACAATCGCAAAACACGACAAGGGTGCGAATTATATCCAAGTTCAAACCGCCAGTAGTTCGAGCCTTAGCAAGGCCAAAGTTAGATTTTGATTTGGGATATGAGGGATCGTAAGTCGACATCTACTTGATGTTGGACCGAACCAAATGGAGAGAACATCAACTAGATGTGGATTAAGGATCCTTCACATCCAAAACCAAAATTCCTCTGCGCTGGACGAAACCGCTAGTCTTATTATTAAAGTAGAAGTATTTTTTGCTTCGGTTTCCATTGCAGGCCAAAAGCGATCTCATGGGACGCTGCCTCGCACCTCTGCCCTGCGGAACAGCGTGACCATAAGTGGTTGCGGGTTCTGTTTGCTTCTGCATATTTTGCCAGCTCCGCACGTTTGGCATTTGTTGCAAACTTCAAAACTCTACAAACGTTTGGCAGCTGGCACATACACTTTTTGTTTTGGGTGGTATTTAATGGTGCCCGCCCTGGCATAAGGAGTAGCTTATTCCTCAGTATAGTGTACTAACCACTCACTTTCTTGACCCAGCGTTTTTGGTTGATCGATTTCAATCCCAGAGAAGATTCGATCTTATCAAACACTGCCTCGCGCCTCCTCCCTCCAAAGCAGCGTGACCGAAACCTATATTAAATTTAAAAAGTGATTAATTCAAGTTTATATACAGAAAAACAAATTAGTCAGTACTACTGCTTAATGATATTTATTCAATGATAATCAAAAGAGTATTTAACAAAATTACCAGGTTTGCACCTTGAGTGGTTTGCCATTTTAACCCGCGGTTTCAAAACAAAAGTACTCGTATAAGTGCTAAACGTCAAATGTAATTGTCTTATTTTTTCTTTCCGTAAGTGCCTTCCACAAAAGTATTAGAAAACAGTAAAACCTCATTGTAAATTGGCTAAAGAAAGATGAGTTAGGAACGCGAGTGCGGATTTACTCAAAACTAGGACAAAAGTTTCATTGCGATGATATGGTCCGAACCTGGCCGTAATTTAATGATGCCTACCATGGTATAATGCAAGTTATGAATCAACATTTAATTTTGCTTAGAAGCTGGCGCCACGCGTATAGCGCAGTCTGATCGTTTCCTCACTGAAGCAGCTAGAGAAAGCCGTAGAGCATATTTTTCGCCAAGGAAAGATTGGGGTAGAAAAATATTTCTCTTCAAGATCTATTACATGGCCCAAGCATCGTATATTAGAGGTACCATATGAATTTCCTTAAAATTTTAACACTCGCAGTTTAAGCGCGTTTTTCGAATTGGGCGAAAATCTAGCGTTAGTAACATTTTCTAGTCAGGTACGTAGAACTTTTTCGATTGACTAAAATTTAACTATTTTATAAAAAACCGAATTTTTATTTGAAATTGGCGGCAACTTTTATTTGAAATTGATGAAAACACAACGTACTTTACTCGATTTTTGTGTTTACTGGAGGAAGTCCTCTGTTTCTTTGCTCTAGTTAAACAATTACGTCCTGCAGACTTTCGCCCATAGAGGTGATTATAATCTCATGCCCTTGCTTTGTTCATACGGATGATTGTGTTATATGTACGTTATATATGTAGATGACAATGTATAGCCATAAGATATATCGTAAATCATCATGTTTGCCATTATATATTACTGATTTTAAGTATGTATTCAATGACAGTTTTATGTTGTTTTTCAGGCTTGCGACTATTGATTGCTGAACTTCGAGACAATTTGACGATCCAACATCAAACAGCCTCTGGACAACTATTGAAACGAGAAAAACGAAATTACGAATTACGAAATTAAAACCATGAATAAAGAAACTCTTATATCATTTCGATATTGTTTTCAAGCAATTTTAGTCCCATGTGCTGTGTTCATTGGAGTTCTTGGAAATTCTATCAGTGTTCTGGTTCTGACACGGTAAGCATTCTGTATAGGCATTCTTTTATAGCATTTCTAAAATTTATACTATGATCAATATATGTAATAAACACCCATACGCACCCGTACGCTGTTCCTGCTTTCATAAAGAAACATGTGAGAAATTTCTGGTCCACACCTTGCCCATTAGAAAATTACAAAATTTCGTACAATTTCGCCTCAAAAATCAAAAGAATCAAGCAAACCATGGTTTTGTTTCCTTACCTATATGGAAGTAGTTCTATTTCAGAATAATCTGAATGAAAAGAATGGTTTTGCAAGATTAGTTCTAGGTTTTGTATAAGTAAAACATTTTTACGGTTCATTGTCTATCTATGTATCTGACTGTCTCTTTTACTTTCTATCTGTTAATTATGGCACGAAATTTGATGAAAACTTTGGAACTGCGAACTGGGTGAAACAAAACCTTGGAATCGAGTCGATGTGTGTCGATCTGTTTGTTTGTCTGCCTGTCCGTCTGTCACACTCGATTTATTCGGAAGCGCCTAGACTTATTGTCATAAAAATTGGTGAAAGCGTGCGGTCTGTTGTTCCCTTTGCATACAGCAAGCGGCGCCATGTTGTGTTAAGTTTAACGTGGCACTCCATACATATGAATGGAGGGCGCACATTTTTTTTCACCGAATATGGTCATGTGCGAATTATAACGAAAGGGGTCAATTAGTGCTTTTCGAAACTAGCCCCATATTTGAACCGGTGAAAGGTAGGAGAGTAAGAGCACAAAATACGACCCTCAAAAAGTGTAATAGGTCTCGTTCTCAGAACTTATCCAAGGGGAAAATCTGAAAAAAATCATAGTGGTGTATTCAAACGAAATAAACGAATAGAATAAAATTTACAATACTATATTTATAATAGTATATTATTTCTAAAATATAGAAATTTAGCAGAAAACTCCCCTTAATTTCATGCTATAACTACAAAATTTAGCACTTGCATAAGGGATAACATAAGGCATAACTTTGGGAAGCTTAAACGAAATCCAATTATTAATACAGTTATAGTAGGTGAATCTTTTACACTTTGTGTGAATTTCGTGCATTCTAAAATGTGTATGACTTCATAATAACATATCAATCCGTCAATACCACAATAAAGTGACCTCACGTGAATGAGAGGTCGCGGGCAAACATTTCGTTTTAGTTTTTTAATCTTTTATATATCAACATCACTTACTCGAGGCAGACATATTTATGTATATGCGTATAAAGCTTTGGGGTAGTGTCTAATTCAGATAGATATAATTGTACATTGAACAAGCGATATTCAATATACATACTTTATATGTACATATGTATACTTTTACGGACGAAGTGAACCGAAAATAGGTGTCAATCAAGAGCGCGAGATAGCGTCTGGTGAATTATGCCTCCATCTTGGATGAAAACGTCTAGCCTTTTTCTATTTCTTAAATTGCATCTTCAAATTGAATAACATCTTACCTCTCAAAAGATGATTCAGTATTTTGTAGCGCCCTTCTCTCTCATGAGTTTTACTCTTATGGATCTATCGATTTTTTTATCCTGCTGCCGTAAATACGGACTTGGAACAGCGTCGTCTTTTAACGGCCTTTTGCTTTCCAGTCTCCAGAAATATGTCTTGAAACTTATAATGCATCTTGCACAAAATCTTTTGAACGCACATGAGCGTTTTTGAAATCGATCTTCCTACACTTTTCTCCACTGATCGCAAATACTCTCATTCTTCGAAAAACGGAAGAACCTCAAGGTGCTTCCTCTTTTGTCTTCATAACTATCGCCACCATTTATCGCGCACCTAACGATTTTTAATTTTTCAATAAAATTTGTCTCAAACATGATCGATAGAAAAATTAAAACCACAAATTTTAACACTTAACTCAATAAAATATCCGCAATGATTTTCAAGCGGGAACGGACTACTCCATAATTACGACCCAAGTGACGTCACCAAATTGAAATATGCAGGGCATGATGTTCGGATGATATTACCCTATCTAGTCTGTGTACACTGGTTTTACAGTAACTATCAGATTCTTCTATGTTCGCGTCATACTTGCCCCCATCAAAACTGTTATCCTCTAAGAGGTTAGATATTGTCTTCTATTTGTGGTTAAGTCTAAAATTGATAACTGATGAAGGGAGTAAGTTGCTTCCGAAATATATACAGGGTGCGGCAGCATAACTTCCTTTTTTAAAATGCGCGCCACTCAGTTAGTTGATGTCATAGCGGAGCGCTAGTGGTCTCGTTCAAGAGGGGATACTGTAAAGTTTTGTCCCGACACGGTTCAGTCGCCATCATGCGTTGGAATAGTGAGGAGCGTGCCTTTGCCGTTGAGGTTTACTTTTCAAGCGGATGTTCGGTTATTGCAACACAGCGTGCATTTCGGAATCGCTTTAATTTAGCCCCGTTGGCTCCCGTCCCAGACCGCAAATCAATTGTTACATGGGTCACTACATTCAGACAAACTGCAAGTGCGACAAAAGGAAGAACTGGAGTCCCTCGGCCCGTTAGATCACCTGAGAACATTGAAGCAGTGAGAGCGTCAATGTTGCGATCGCCACGGCGTTCTGCGCGCAAACACGCATCTGCCCTTGGACCATCCGATCGTTCTGTGAGAAGAATTCTTCGTGATGATCTTCACTTTCATCCCTATAAGATGGCGATAGTGCAGGAACTTTCAGAACGTGACTTCAATTCTCGGATGAACGCGTGTGAGCTTCTTCTTGATGTCGTTCCCGAGGGTGCTATTGTTTTTTTTTAGCGATAAAGCCCATTTTCATTTGTGTGGGTCGGTTAACAAACAAAACATGCGCTACTGGGCTGAGACCAACCCTCGAGAATTGCATCAAAAACCTTTGCATTCACCCAAAGTCACTGTGTGATGTGCAATTTCCTCAGCTGGAACTATTGGTCCCTGGTTTTTTGAGGAAAATGAGGTTACAGTGACAGTGAATTCGGACCGGTATGTAAACATGCTATAGAATTTTTTTCCCACGGCTAGAAAATTTAGATTTGGGGGACACTTGGTTCCAACAAGACGGTGCAGCAGCACATACTCCAAGAGCATCGATGGCTGTTTTGAGGGAACACTTTCCAGAGCGCCTTATCTCAATTAGAGGCGATTTGGAATGGCCGGCACGCTCTCCCGATCTGTCCCCTTGTGATTTTTTTCTATGGGGTTTTTTGAAATCCCATGTTTATGTGAACCGTCCAAGAAGCCTACAAGATTTGAAGACCAACATCCAAGAAGAAATTGCCAACATAACACCTGCTATGCTAACAAGAGTCATGACAAACGCCAGAAATCGGTTTACGCAATGTATGGAGAATGGGGGACGTCACCTAACAAATTTGATCTTCAAAACAATGTAAATAAAAACTTTAGACATTATAAAAAATAAATAAATATTTTCCGATGCATACAATAGTTTTTATTGAGTTTTGGAAAAAGGAAGTTATGCTGCCGCACCCTGCATATACATAATAAAATAAAATTGTAGTTTGGAGTAAGCTACTGGTCTATCGATGTTCTCCTCTACTTGCGCATTTTCCCACCGGTACACTTTTCTCCTCCTTTTATTTCTTTCTTTTCTTTCCTCCACCTTAAAATGTGAAGGTTTAGTCAGGCGTCATCTTGAAAAATATCCCTGTCTCGAGTCAATGCTATAAAATTGGTGAATAATTTTCTCGGAACTCTGTTTGCAGCCAGTCGCCTACTGTGATTAACGAAACGCCAGCATTTTCCAATACATTTTCCTGGAACGATTCCGCAATGTACGCGAAAAAGTTGAATCCATCCCAGTCTTCTTCTTCTTCTGTTTCTTCAGACTTTGTCCCGCTCACAAGCAAGGTCGGCTCGTCGTGCTCGGTTTCGCCATTTGGCTCTATCGAATGCCTGATCTGGATGCAATCTCGAGGCTTTTAAATCCCCATCCAGCATGTCAAGCCACCATTGCTTAGGCCTCCCTTTTGGTCGTTTACTATCAATCTTGGCAAGTGAATCCTCGTTAGCACGAATTGCGTGACCATACCACCGAAGACGTCTCTCTCGCAACCTTTCCACGATTGGTGCAACCCCAAAACGAGCACGGATATCCTCATTTCGGATGTGACCAAAACGTGTCACGCCATTAATCCAACGTAACATCTTCGTCTCCATTACCACAAGACGCCGTTCATTGTCTTTTATAGTTGACCAACACTCAGAACTATAGAGAGCGACAGCACGGACAACATTGCGGTAAATTGTAGATTTCAGACGTTCTGTGACACGTCGATCACAAAGGACACCTGTCGTAGAACGCCATTTCATCCAGGTTGCGTTAATGCGTGACGCAGTTCTCCATTGGCTGATAGCGTTGACTCGAAACATTTAAATCGCTCAATTCTGGGCAGATTAATGCCGCTAACAGTGATTGCCCCTGTTTCATGGGGATCGGTAGTCAAAAAATCAATTTTGTCTAGATTCAATCTGAGACCGTGTTGCATGAGGCGATCATTCCATTTTTGGACAAGTTGCTCAAGATCACTTTTGCTATCAGATGCTGGGAAAAAATCATCTGCATAAAGCAGTGTGTAGGGCGCTGGACGTTGGATATCCCGTATGGCGGTGTCCATAACAAGGACAAAGAAGAGTGGTGAGAGGGCACTTCCATGATGAACTCCAACAGATACACGAAGCGGTTTTGATACACCCGCCATACTTCAAACTTTACTTTTCGGACCGTGTGAGAGCAATTGAACCAAGCGCATGAGTTCCTCCGGCATCAAGTGTTGTCGTAGAACACACCAGATGAGTTTGTGTGGTACACGGTCAAACGCTTTTTCTAGATCCAGAAAGGCAGTGTAAATAGGGCGATGCTTCTCATGGTGTTTCTCCATGAGTAACCACGAAGCGTGTAACGATTTCGCGAATACGGTTGTCAAGAATGCGTTCAAAAATTTTCATAGTATGGGAAAGTAATTGGATCGGAGAGTAATTTGAACATTCCGCTGGACTACCTTTCTTTCTCCATATTGGAACAGTGGTACTTTCTTGCCAGTCAGATAGTGTTCTTCCTTCCTGAATAACCCGATTAAAGAATTCACTGAGCCACATTGTTGGGTCCCACCTCTTTGCTTTCCAGAACTCAGATGCGATGTCATCAGGTCCTATGGCTTTCCTCGGTTTCATTCATTTGATTGCCTCCTCGACTTTAGTTGCCCTGGCAGTTACGCCCTTGGGTGTTTAACGTAGGTACCTGTCGTGGAGACTTAATCCTACGGTCCTCTTCAGAAGCGGATTGATTTTGTGACCACAATCAGAGCCTCGCTGAGACAAGCAACAACGGTACCAGTCTATACCAAGTTCATGGCTTAGCATTCATACTGGTTAATGCAAGAATTACCTAAATCTCTACGGAACTAGGGAGTACGGCACCCGTGTTGAAACGCAACACCACGCCGAGGCCCGAAGATCTCTTCTCGCTTGAGCATAACCACAACCACTATGAAACTCCCACTAGGGGGCCTACCGCAAATAACCCAGCTGTACCCACATACAACGGGAGTTCACCCGAACTATGAGAGTCCAGGGGCTATCCCGGTCCCTATGGTACCAGTATACCCCTGGTAAGATTTCGTGACCAATTTGCAACTTCAGATGAGTCCCCGTGCAGACTCGGGTCTGATCGTCCTAATTACGCCTTTGGAGCATTCGCCTACTGCATCACGGCCATGAAACCAAAGTGAGTACAGCGTCTCCCGGTGCCACCACTCTGGAGGTTCTCCTCGGCCACTTGGTTTTGGTTTGGCCGACAGGGTTGCCGCCCTGTCCTCCTCACTGCCACATCTGAGCACCTGTTGCCCTGACAGGTGGAACTGCTCCAAATGTCGGCAGCGATTGTGGAAGTGGGGGATGAGCAAATTCTTCAGTTGAAATCTGCGCGAAGTTTTCTCACCATCTATCCGTTGCGGTTTGCCGGTTGGTAAGCAAAGTACCATTCTTGTCATTAACGCAATAAAAGTGATCGATATCCTGTGTACGTTCGATACGGCTTTTGGCAAGTCGAAACAGATCCCCCTCACCATCCCGAGTGTCCAGTTTATTTATTTATTTAAGATTTTTGTAATGGTTTGCTCGGGTAACAGCGACCGCTTTCTTTGCTTCACGGTTCGAATTCTTATAAATTTGCCAATTAGCAGGCGTTTTATCGTCGAGGATAGTGTCCGGATAGCTGAGTGGTTAGAGCACAAGGCTATCGTACGGAAGGTCGCGGTTCAAATCTCCCTGGTGGCAGTGGAATTTATATCATGATTTGCCGTCGGATACCAGTCGACTCAGCTGTAAATGAGTACCTGAGTCAAATCTGGGTAATAATCTCGGGCGAGCGCAATGCTGACCGCATTGCCTCCTATAGGGTACTGTAATCCTATAGTGTACCGTTACGGTCTTCAATGAAGTGCTCTAACAGACTTCAAGGCCTTGATCCAATATGGATTGTTGTGCCAACGATCATTATTATCATTATTATCGTCGAGAAATTTGTGGTAGAGGCGTTTCTTTTCACGGACTTCATTTCAACATCATCATTCCAAAGTCAAGTATCTCGCTTGATGTACCGCTTACCTGGCTTGGTGACCCCAAGGGTGGCAGAGGCGGCTTTGTGGGTCGTGTCTTTCATTTGGCTCCATGATTCTACCACATTCGTAATGGTCGGCAACCGTATGATTGAGATCGTTTCTTCTGTATTTCGAATGTTGCGAATGCGAACAAATAGATGGCGCCGAACTCTCCACTTTCTAGAGTTCGCCACGGGATGTCATACCCGATTTATTCAGAAACGGTTGGAGCGATTGTCACGAAAATTGGTGAGAGTATGTAATCTGGTATTCCCTTTACATGCAGTAAGTGGCGCTATCTTGTGTTGAGTTTAAGGGGGGGCACCCCTTACATGTGAATGGAGGGTGCACATTTTTTTTTTTACAGAATGTAGCCATGTGGGTTATCAAATGAAAGGTCTCAATTAGTACTTTTCGAAACTGGTTCAATATTTGATATTTGGTGAAACGTAGGGGAGTGTTTCTGTTTCGCTTCTGTTTTTTCCTCCGCAAGCGTCAGACCAGAGCTCTCCAACCAGCGTTTGACAGCACTGATTGCCTCGCTTGAGTATAATTCAGCATCTTCGAGATGCTTTGCGACAACAACCAGTGCTATGTCGTCAGCGTAACCCACCACTGTGACTTCCTCCGGAAGGGGAAGATTAAGTACATCGTTGTACATGATGTTCCACAGTAGTGGGCCCAATACGGAGCCCTGTGGGACACCAGCGGAAACAACGTACTCCTGCGGTCCGTCATCAGTGTCATACCAGAGTCTCCTTTCAGTTAAGTAACTATCGGCGATAGCAGCGAGATAGGCGGGAATACCAACCTTCGCTGGAGATTTGCGTATCAGATTCCAATTGGCCGAATTGAATGTATTTTTCACGTCCAGGGTTACTTCCACGCAATATTTGCTGGTACTACCCTTTCCGTGAATTGCATCTTCGGCCAAACCAGTAACAAATTTGATGGCATCAATGGTTGATCTGGCTTTTCGGAATCCATACTGCCGATCTGAAAGGCCGCCCTGGTTCTCAACAACCGGGAGTAATCTATTATAGATTCCCCGCTCTAACATTTTCCCCACCGTGTCCAAAAGACATATGGGTCGATGTGAGGATGGTTCACCTAGAGGTTTACCAGGCTTAGGCAGAAGTACCAACTTCTGTCGCTTCCAAGCCGCCGGAAAGATTCCTTCGGACATGCACGCTTCGAACAACTCAGCAAACATGTCCGGCCTGGATTTCACGGCAAGCTTAAGGGCCTTATTCGGTACTCCGTCCAGGCCCGGCGCGTTATTATCTCCTATTCTGCCGCAGATCTCCAGCAGTTCGTCTCTGGTGACTGGAAGAATTGCCGTCACATTCAGAGGTGGTTGGAATATGTCGGTGCTCTCCTCTTGCTGGGGGAATAACCCCTGGATGATTTTCAGCAAGAGGGTGGGACACGGGATCTGCAGAGAGGAGCGGCCTCTGAATCGTCCCATCACTATTCGATAAGCACTCCACCACGGGTTTATGTCCGCTTCTGAGCAGAGCTCCTTAAAGCATTTCCTCTTGCTTCGCTGGATGGAGAGCTTGAGGGTTTTGCGGGCTGCCTTATAGGCGCACTCTTTCTGCTCCTGATCGACTCTACCTACCGCCCTCTGAGCCGTTCTTCTGGCTCGGTGGCAGGCTGATCGAAGCCCGGTCAGTTCATCATTCCACCAGTAATTTGGTCTTCTACTGGGGAATGAGCACCTCCTAGGCATAGACGCGTCACATGCTTTGGCGATGCATTGAGCCAGATGGACGGCCCTTTTCCGTAGAGGCGCCTGCTTTATCAGGTTGATCTAACCACACCTGTATGAAGGTTTGCTCATCCAAAGATTTTGCAGACCAGCCTGAAACCTTTTTCGGTTTCGGGCATGATAGCTCTTTGCCCTGTGGCTCGACACATGTCTCAAAGAAGATTGCCTGGTGATTGTTGTGGGTGTAGCGTTCGCTGACGCACCAGAACATACCACGCGTCAGCGCAGGGCTGATAAAGGTCAGGTCTACAACCGAGCCTGATCCCCCTTTCTGGAAGGTGTTAACAGCACCTTCGTTAGCCAAAACCATGTCCATCTGCGCAAAAGCCTCTAATAGACTGCGCCCCTTAGCATTTGATTCTCTGCTACCCCACTCTAGGGCCAAAGCATTGAAATCACCAGCAATCACCTTTGGACTTCGTCCTCTTGCGTCGAGAACAAGATTATCAAGCATTTGCTCGAATTCAGGCAGTGTCAAACTTGATGGGGCGTAGCAGCTGTATAGATATACACCACTTATTTTCGCCCACACAAAGCCACTGGCTGTCTGACTTGCAGTACATTGTATGGCCTGTCGACCCCAAGCCCATATCGCCGCTCCACCAGTCGAATCTGTGACCCATACGCCACCATGACGGTTTCTGTATGGTTCACTTATGATGGCAACTTCCATCTTATATTCGAACGTGGTCTGCTCAAGTAAATGCTGAGCGACCCTGCAATGATTCAGGTTTATTTGAATAAACCTCATTTTGTCATTGTAGTGAGCGCCTTCCTAAATTCCGGACATTTGGCACTTCCGGCAATGTGCCGGTTATCCTGTCCCTCTTTTGCTTCGCACAATAGGCATTTGGGGTCCCTATTGCACTCTCTGGCAATATGGCCTTTCTCCCCACACCTTCTGCATCGATGGGACCGGTCAATGCTGCTGGTGCATGCCTTCGCGAAGTGCCCAAACATGAGACATTTGCTCCCTTAAACGGCAGACAACCCATCCAATCCGAACCCTCCCGGCAGTTAACAACATCTGCGCTGCCTCCGCTGGCACTCGTATGGTGGCCGTTTGAGCGCCACCATAGGCTTTCCGTAGACCGACAACAGACTCCTCTGTAAGTTCTTTCAACGTGAATTGCTCCTTCAGAGCAGTACAAATTTCTCCTTTCGATGTAACTTCATCGAGATCCTTACATTGTATATAGATCTCATGTTTTTGGGCACGGACTGCGGCATTCTCCCCAAGTGAGTTTTTCACTTGAGTGCGAAAGTCATCAGTTTTGCCACCGCTGGATCTTTTCAGCTCGAACATAAGATCCCCTTTCTGGGTTCTTCGGATTCTGTTCACATTTCCGCTCAGATCTTTTAGGTCGGGATCAGCTTTGACCTTTTTGAGTATCTCCGCGTACGACAGATTGTCCTTACTGGAGATAACAATCGCATCTGGACGAGTTCGCACTTTTGCTTTTTTGTTGGTTACTTTAGTCCATCCATCGTTTTCGTTTGGCTTGGGCTTCGCAACGCTGGCCGAGTTGCCTAGATTCGCTGTATGCTTTCCTCCTTCTGAACTGTTGGTGTTGATTTTCAGGATGTCCTGTCCGCCTTTTTTTCTCTTAGGCGCCTGTTGATTATTTAAAGGATCCCCCTCTTTTTCACGTACTCGCTTATTTCGCTGGGATTCGATGGTAGTACGGTTAGGCGTCACTTGGGTCGCTTGTGGTACTGTTGGCACAGCGGGGTTCGGCGTGTTCTTATTATTCTTTTCCTCCATCTGTGATCTATTATAGAGGGCTCTAATAGCCTTCACCATATTCTTTATGGCTTGGTGTACGTTGTGCGTGTCCTTGATAAACTCGGCCAGCTCAACTATTTTTGCCCCAAGCTGGGTGAAAGGTAATTCCTCCGGATCGGGACTCTGCTCCCTATAAGTCCCGGCAGGGTTACTCCTTTTACATGATCCTTCACTTTTGGCCTGCACTTTATCCTTCATCGTCTTTGGTATTGGTGGAGATCTCAAAGTTGATGAGCTTCTTTTGAATGGATCTCTTCCTTGTTCCTGGAGCACCTCCTGCTGTCGAGCATCTTGAACATATGCGGTGGGTGTTGTCATGGTTTTTGTTGTCCAAAAAGCTGCTTTTAGTTCATGTTTGTTTGCTCTTGTTATTGGTGTTCTCGGTAAAGTCGTACTTCGCTTGAATACCTCCTTCTCCAGATCCAAATCACGTGTAGCATTATATGCCAAAGTGGGCAAGTTGTCCACCACCGAGGCACTGCGGTCGAGGGATATCGACGACCGGGAGCCCGCTTGCTCACTCCCAAAAGTGCATGAACACATATTTACACATCAATAGGTATGCCCCAATCCGCCAGCTGGGTTCGCGCCTGATGGGAGATCTGGCCACTCCTCGCAGGTCCGTCTGTCCGTCTGTCCGTCTGTCCGTCTGTCTGTCTGTCCGTCTGTCCGTCTGTCCGTCTGTCCGTCTGTCCGTCTGTCCGTCTGTCCGTCTGTCCGTCTGTCCGTCTGTCCGTCTGTCCGTCTGTCCGTCTGTCCGTCTGTCCGTCTGTCCGTCTGTCCGTCTGTCCGTCTGTCCGTCTGTCCGTCTGTCCGTCTGTCCGTCTGTCCGTCTGTCCGTCTGTCCGTCTGTCGTCTGTCCGTCTGTCCGTCTGTCGTCTGTCCGTCTGTCCGTCTGTCCGTCTGTCCGTCTGTCCGTCTGTCCGTCTGTCCGTCTGTCCGTCTGTCCGTCTCGCGCACTCATAGATATCGTAACACAATATCGTAATACTTCTTTCCGTGTTCTAAAGTGCAAGAGGATGCATTGACATATTAGTTGGTTGTCAAATCTAATGTTAGATATTATCGTTGCATTCAGAAATTTAATTTGTAACAAAACTTAATATCTAGTCTAGGTCTAGGCAGTCTAGTTTGGTCTTGAAATATTTATGGAAATTCAGAGGTTTAAACGGTGAGAAACAAAAATACTAAAAACAGAAATTCTATTTTCTAATAAACATGTTCTGAGCTGTGAAACATTTGATGTCTTTTTAGAAATAAAAGATTGTCACTTGGTTGTAATATGAGTTCCGATGAACATAGTGAGTGATTGAACTTTATTGAATATCAATAAAGTTCAAATTGACTCTAAATTTTATTTAGAAAAAGCGTTTATATGGGAAGAAGAAAAGTGCTGTTTTTAGGGTTTTACCGGCAATTATTCAAATTTTTCCTTTTAAACCTTCCCTAGACCTCCACGGACATTTCAAAACCAAGATAACATAAATCCGTTCAGCCGTTCTCGAGTTTTAGCGAGACTAACGAACAGCAATCGATTTTTAAGGTTTTGTGTAAACACAAAACCTTATTAAAATCGGTTTACCGTCTGTCTGTCTGCCTGTCTGTCTGTCCGTCACACGCATTTTTCTCGGAGACGGTTATAGCGATTGACACCAAATTTGGTAGAAAGGTGGGAACTGTGAACCCTCACGCATACAGTGAATTACATCCTTTTACGTCGAATTTAAGGGGGGGTCCCCATACATGCAAAAGGGGGGTGTAAAATTTTTTTCATCAAATATAGTCATGTGGGGTATCAAATTAAAGGTCTCGATTAGTACTTTTCAAAGCCGATCTTAGTTTTGACATTCGTTGGAAGGGTGGGGACCGCGGGGGGTTGAAAGTGATCACTTCTTTAAGGGGGCCATTCTCAGAAACTACCAAACCGAAATATCTAAAAAAATCAGGAGGCTGCCACTATATCGTGCCTGGGCTCAGAAATACCTTCCATGCCGATATCTGTTTAAATAAAGTTAATAATGGTATATTCCTACAATTTTTTGTAATTGGTTAGAAACCCCCCTTAAGTTCATCTTAGTACCATGAAAGTGCAGTGATATAGGCTATAATATAGAGCATGATCTTACCAAGTTTGGTGGAAATTGCACTATTACTAACAAAGTTATAATACCTCAAATTTGTTGCTTCTTTGAAAATTGAAGACTATGAATGTCAATATCATCCGAAAGTGGATGCTCTCACATAATATATGGATATATTACGTGCTACGTACTAAGAAATACACAAAACCTTTCGTACCTGAAGCATGAAGCTTCCGGTTTCCCGACTTGTTATATATAAGATAAGCAATATTGTTATGTCCGGTATATGATGCACGAAGGAATTATATGGCTCTTGGTTGGGACTTGGAAGATTGACCGTAATGAGCCCCCAGCTTCCGGTTGCTCGATTTGTTATATCCTGGAAGTGTCCTCGAGCCACGTTTAAATTTTTGATTTGACCAAAAATGGAGATACACTTCCAATCAGCCGCTCACCTTCTTGAGGTTTTGTGTAAACACAAAACCCTATTAAAATCGGTTCATTATCTATCTGCTCGTCTGTCTGCATGTCTGCCTGTCACATGCGTTTTACACAGAAACGGCTAAAGCGAAATTTAGTGGGAACGTATGGCCTGTATATCCCTTTACATGCAGCGAGTGGCGCAACTTTGTGTTGAATTTTAAGCGGGGTTCCCCATATATGGGTAAATGTAAATTTTTTTCGTAGAACATACTCATATGGCGTATCAAATGAAAGGGTTCAATTAGTGCTTTTCGAAACTGTTCTTTTTCCGGATATTGG